>NC_083101.1:17091839-17394505 GCF_949774975.1 Lagenorhynchus albirostris
TTTGAGTTGTCAAAACATTTAGTAGTGATGCAGTTTTTTAAATCAGCGTATGTATATGTACATATATAACATAAAATTTGCCATTTTAACCATTTTTTCAGTGTACAGTTAATTAAGTGGCATTAATTGCATTCACATTGTTATTCAACCATCACCACTATCTGTTTCCAAAATCTTTTCATCACCCCAGACAGACACTCTGCAACCACTAAGCAGTAACTCCCCATCTCTCTCTCTCTCTCTCTCTCTCATCCACCACCCCACCCCGCCCAACCCCTGCTATTCTCAATCCACTTTCTGTCTCTATGAAGTTGCCTCTTCTGGACATTTAATATAAGTAGAACCATTCGATATCTGACCTTTCATGTCTGGTTTCTTTAATGTAGCATAATGTCTGTAAACTTCATCCACGTTGTAGCATGTATGAGAACTTAATACCTTTATGGCTGAATGGTATTCCATTTTATGGATATACCATGTTTTGTCTACCCACTCATCTACTGATGGAGCTTTGGATTGTTTCCACCTTTTGGTTCAATGATGGGATTTTGAATCGTCTACTTAATTTCTGAGCTTCATTTCAATAAAGTGGGTATATTAATACTTAAATCCTAGGATTTTGCTGAGGATTAGAAGACTCGCCAGAGATAAAGCACTTGGGATGAGGTTTCCTGTTCGGCAGTGTTAATTTTCTTGCCCCTTTTCCTTCATCTCCGTCAACCACCCTCTCAGTGCCCGGATCCTTGTGCGTTAGAAGCTCAGCAACTGTTTGCCAGTTGTTGATTCTCTCTGGGCCCATTAGCTCAGCTCTGATTCTTGGACTGTGGAATGTGAGCAGAATCTTTTATTTGACCTCTGCCTGTTTAATGTGTGGGAGGTTCCAGGTCGGTGGAGATAATGCCTCTCAAGTGTCGCAACTCCTAGGATGCAGACGCCGGCCTGTGCTCCTCATTAAACTAATAATTCCTCGCGGGAAGTGTGGCGAAAATCAGCACTTGACATTTAAAAGTAGATGAAGTCATAAGGAGATTATGACTTGGCCTTGGATAGCATATCTTGGGCCAGATTAGAAATTCACATGAGAGAGTAATTGTTTTCTGGGGTCATACTCTGTGTTCTCTCCTTCCAGGGCTGGAGGCATAGATTCTGAGTCGCAAGGGACTGTTTCTCTCTGAAGGAGGTACATTGAGAAGTCCGGGTTTTCCTCTTAAAGGGACTCAAATGATAGGGAATTCTCACATTCAGTTCAATTAAAAAGATATTAGTCAGTGTCTTACTTAAGATACTTTTACCTGTATCCCAGAGGCTTAGACAGTGAGGACATTTAATCATCTCATGTGACAAAAAGTTTGTAGATTGGTGACTTTGC
This sequence comes from Lagenorhynchus albirostris, assembly GCF_949774975.1. NCBI lineage: Eukaryota > Metazoa > Chordata > Mammalia > Artiodactyla > Delphinidae > Lagenorhynchus > Lagenorhynchus albirostris. Next base: position 17,093,209 of record NC_083101.1, read on the forward strand.
AGCTGAAGACTGCAGTACCCAGGGTTGGAATCTCTCTGTCGTAGCCTTCTCCTTGGGGTTCCCAGTTCCCAGGTGGCTTTAGAGCCCCAAGATTCATGAACTAACGTATAATCTAAAGCAGGGATGAGGGTAGGGCAGGCAGAAAGCAGCTTTCCTTGTGAGCTTTTTCCTTTATTAGAAGAAAAACCTTTTCCAGAAGTGCCTTCAAAGGTTTCACCTTATGGTTCATTAGCCAAAAGTGAGTCACGTGGCCACCTCTGTTTGCAGTGAAGTCTGGGAAAGTGAGCTTTTTCATTCTTTACAGAGAGAAGACGTGGCTAGGAACTGAGCACTGGGTAGCCAACCAACACTATTTACCTAAACACCTATGTGCAAGGTGCAATGGAAATATAGATACTGATAAGGTATGGACGTGCATGCTCCCAGCAAACCAAAACCATAGTAAATGGAATACATCCTAAAACAGATACATAAGAAAGCTGGGATGTAGAAAATTGAAGGGAGGAACAGTTTATACTGTCTGTGTGGTCAGGGAAGCCTTCACGGATGCAGTGACATGTGCATGAAGTATTAGGATCTGGACTCAAGGCAGCTCAGGCTGAGAGAACAACTTACACAAACGTACAAGAATTGGAAATTTAAGTTTTTATTTTTATAGGATGTAGAGTTGAAATATCTGTAGTAAAGCAACAAGGAAGAAAGTGAGATTTAAAGGTAGTTTATTGCAAATATAATAGGTGTTGAATGCCAGGCTTAGGTGTTTGGACTTTACTCTGGAGACATTAGGTAGCTATTAAGGTTTTTGAGTTGGGTTTGCCATGATCAGTTTCCCCAAAGCCTACTACTTCTTCATTATCTAGTGATAGATTTGCCATCATGACTTTATCTTAATGTTTGTGACTCCATTTCTCAGTTGTATCCAGTTACCCATATCCTTCCCCCAATTCTCTGAGTAGCAGTGTAGACATGGGTGCTGCAAGCAGAACAAACAGGCTTCCACGTTCGTGGTCTTTATGCTTTCAAGTCAAAAGCATGAAAAACATTTCACTTTCTCCCATCTGCCACTCAACATAGAAGTCACATCAGAGCAGGGCCCACATAGGATGGCTTCATTGTGATTTTATTATACTTGCTGTTTTCCCCATTTTGCTGCTTCCATATTAAACAGGACTTGCTGGTTGTCTTTGCCAACTCCTCTGACTTCTAGACACCTTGTTCCTATCTGACAGGCTTTCTCTGCTCTAAAACATTCATCGACTCACTAACATCCTTCACCTAAATTAGTAGATTCTTTGTGCTGTTGTCTCTGATACTCAGTCTCTTTCCCTCTGCCCAGCAAGCCCTCCTGCCATAGCAGGTACACAAAGTGCTCTGAACACATCATCATGCTGTACACGTTTCCCTCTGATGACAGTGTCTTCCTATGGTTTTTATTTCTCCCTCCCCCAGACTGCTTTACAGGAGTAATTAATCTCTCAAAACCCTTCTTAAGCACCATATCTTTTTATCTTCTTATATATATATTTTTTAAATCTTGGAATAGTTTTCTAAATATATAGAAAATTGGCACAGACAGCACAGAGATGTTCTATATACCCTTTACCCAGCTTCCCCTAAAGTTGACATCTTACATTTGTACATGTACAAATGTAAGATGTCAACCTTAGGTATATTTGTCAAAATAAGAGATCAAGACTCCCTCTCGCAAGAGCACCAGAATCGCAACTAACTACTGAACAGTCATCGACAGGAAGGTACTGGAACTCACCAAAAAAGATAGCCCACATCCAAAGACAAAGGAGAAGCCGCCTACCAGTGAGATTGTGGTAGGGGCACAATCACAATAAAATGAAGTCGCATAACCACTGGGTGGGTGACTCACAAACCGGAGAACAATTATATCACAGAAGTCCACCCACTGGAGTGGAGGTTCTGAGCCCCATGTCAGGCTTCCCAACCTAGGGGTCCGGCAATGGGAGGAGGAATTCCCAGAGGATCAGACTTTGAAGGCTAGTGGGATTTGATTGCAGGATTTCGACAGGAATGGGGGAAACAGAGACTCCACTCTTGGAGGGCACACACAAAGTAGTGTGTGCACCATGACCCAGGGGAAGGAGCAGTGACCCCATAGGAGACTGAACGAGAGCTACCTGCTAGTGTTGGAGGGTCTCCTGTAGAGGCAGGGATGTGGCTGTGGCTTACTGCAGGGACAAGGACACTGACAGCAGAAGTTGTGGGAAGTACTCCCTGGCGTGAGCCCTCCAGGAGTCTGCCATTAGCCCCACCAAAGAGCCTGTAGGCTCCAGTGCTGGGTTGCCTGAGGCCAAACAACCAAAGAGAGGGAACTCAGCCCCATCAGCAGACAAGCGACTGAAGTTTTATTAAGCTCTGCCCACCAGAGCAACAGCCAGCTCTACCCACCACCAGTTCCTGCCATCAGGAAACTTGCACAAGCCTCTTAGATAGCTTCATCCACCAGAGGACAGACAGAAGAAGTAAAAAAGAACTACAGTCCTGCAGCCTGTGGAATGAAAACCACATTCACAGAAAGACAGACAAAATGAAAAGGCAGAGGACTATGTACCAGATGAAGGAACAAGATGAAACAGCAGAAAAACAACTAAAGGAAGTGGAGATAGGAAACCTTCCAGAAATAGAATTCAGAATAATGATACTGAAAATGATCCAGGACCTTGGAAAAAGAATGGAGGCAAAGATCGAGAAGATGCAAGAAATGTTTAACAAAGACCTAGAGGAATTAAAGAAAAAAATAGAGATGAACAATACAATAACTGAAATGAAAAATACACGAGAAAGAACCAATAGCAGAATAACTGAGGCAGAAGAACAGATAAGTGACCAGGAAGACAGAATGGTGGAAATCACTGCCAGGGAACAGAATAAAGAAAAAGGAATGAAAAGAAATGAAGACAGCCTAAGAGACCTCTGGGACAACGTTAAATGCACCAACATTCACATTATAGGGGTTCCAGAAGAAGAAGAGAAAAAGAAAGGGTCTGAGAAAATATTTGAAGAGATTATAGTCAAAAACTTCCTTAATGTGGGAAAGGAAATAGTCAAGCAAGTCCAGGAAGTGCAGAGAGTCCCAGGCAGGATAAACCCAAGGAGAAACACGCCAAGACACATAGTAATCAAAGTAACAAAAATTAAAGACAAAGAAAAATTATTAAAAGCAAGAAGGGAAAAACGACAAATAACGTACAAGGGAACTCCCATAAGGTTAACAGCTGATTTCTCAGCAGAAACTCGGCAAGCCAAAAGGGAGCATGATATATTTAAAGTGATGAAAGGGAAGAACCTGCAACCAAGATTACTCTACCTGGCAAGGATCTCATTCAGATTTGACGTAGAAATCAAAAGCTTTACAGACAAGCAAAATCTAAGAGGATTCAGCACCACCAAACCAGCTCTACAACAAATGGTAAAGGAACTTCTCTAAGTGCGAAACACAAGAGAAGAAAACGACCTACAAAAACAAACCGAAAACAATTAAGAAAATGGTGATAGTAAGATACATATCAATAATTACCTTAAATGTGAGTGGATTAAATGCTCCAACCAAAAAGACACAGGCTCGCTGAATGGATACAAAAACAAGACCCATATGTATGCTGTCTACAGGAGACCCACTTCAGACCTAGGGACACATTCAGACTGAAAGTGAGGGGATGGAAAAAGATATTCCATGCAAAAGGAAATCAAAAGAAAGCTGGAGTTTCACTACTCATAGCAGATAAAATAGACTTTAAAATAAAGAATGTTGCAAGAGACAAGGAAGAACACTACATAATGATCAAGGGATCAATCTGAGAAGAAGGTATAACAATTATAAATATACATGCGCCCAACATAGGAGCACCTCAGTACATAAGGTAAATGCTAACAACTGTGAAAGAGGAAATCGACAGTAACACAGTGATATTGGGGAACTTTAACACCTCGCTTACACCAATGGACAGATCATCCAGACAGAAAATTAATAAAGAAACACAAGCTTTAAATGACACAATAGACCAGATAGATTTAATTGATATTTATAAGACATTCCATCTGAAAACAGCAGATTACACTATCTTCTCAAGTGCACACGGAATATTCTCCAGAATAGATCACATCTTGGGTCGCAAATCAAGCCTTGGTAGACTTAGGAAAATTAAAATCATATCAAACATCTTTCTAACTACAGTGCTATGAGATCAGATATCAGTTACAGGGAAAAAAAAAACATAAAAAACACAAAGACCTGGAGGCTAAACAATACGTTACTAAATAACCAAGAGATCACTGAAGAAATCAAAGGGGAAATAAAAAAAAAAAAACCTAGAGATAAATGACAATGAAAACACGATGATCCAAAACCTATGGGATGCAGCAAAAGTAGTTCTAAAAGGGAAGTTAATAGCAATACAATCCCACCTCAAGAAACAAGAAAAATCTTAAATAAACAACCTAACCTCACACCTAAAGTAACCAGAAAAAGAAGAACAAACAACCCAAAGTTAGTAGAAGGAAAGAAATCATAAAGATAGAGCAGAAATAAATGAAATAGAAACAAAGAAAACAATAGCAAAGATCAATAAAACTAAAAGCTGGTTCTTTGAGAAGATAAACAAAATTGATAAACCTTTAGCTAGACTCATCAAGAAAATGAGGGAGATGACTCAAATCAATAAAATTAGAAATGAAAAAGGAGAAGTTATAGCAGACACTGCAGAAATACAAAGCATCGTAAGAGACTACTGCAAGCAACTCTGTGCCAATAAAATGGACAACCTGGAAGAAATGGACAAATTGGTAGAAAGGTATAACCTTCCAAGACTGAACCAGGAAGAAATAGAAAATATGAACAGACCAATCACAAGTAATGAAATTGAAACTGTGATTAGAAATCTTCCAACAAACAAAAGTCCAGGACCAAATGGCTTCACAGGCGAATTCTATCAAACATTTAGAGAAGAGCTAACACCCATCCTTCTCAAACTCTTCCAAAAAATTGTGGAGGAAGGAACACTCCCAAACTCATTCTATGAGGCCACCATCACCTTGATACCAAAACCAGACAAAGATACTACAAAAAAAGAAAATGACACACCAATATCACTGATGAATATAGATGCAAAAATCCTCCACAAAATACTAGCAAACAGAATCCAACAACACATTAAAAGGATCATACACCATGATCAAGTGGGGTTTATTCCAGGCATGCAAGGCTTCTTCAGTATCGTCAAATCAATCAATGTGATACACCATATTAACATATTGAAGAATAAAATCCATATGATCATCTCAATAGATGGAGAAAAAGCTTTTGACAAAATTCAACACCCTTTATGATAAAAACTCACCAGAAAGTGGGCATAGAGGGAACATACCTCAATATAATAAAGGCCATATATGACAAACCCACAGCAAACATCATTCCCAATGATGAAAAACTGAAACCATTTCCTCTAAGATGAGGAATAAGACAAGCATGTCCACTCTTGCCACTATTATTCAACATAGTTTTGGAAGTTCTAGCCACTGCAATCAGAGAATAAAAAGAAATAAAAGAAGTACAAACTGGAAAAGAAGAAGTAAAACTGTCCTTGTTTGCAGACGACATGATACTGTACATAGATAATCCTAAAGATGCCACCAGAAGACTACTAGAACTAATGAATCTGGGAAATTTTCAGGATACAAAATTAATGCACAGAAATATCTTGCATTCCTGTACACTAACAATGAAAGATCAGAAAGAGAAATTAAGGAAAGAATCCCATTCATCATTGCAACAAAAAGAATAAAATACCTAAGAATAAACCTACCTCAGGAGGTAAAAAAACCTGTACTCAGAAAACTATAAGATGAAAGAAATCAAAGATGACACAAAGAGGTGGAGAGATATACTGTGTTCTCGGATTGGAAGAATCAATATTGTGAAAATGACTATACTACCCAAAGTGTTCTACAGATTCAGTGCAATCCCTATCAAGTTACCAATGGCATTTTTTATAGAACTAGAACAAAAAATCTTAAAATTTGTATGAAGCCACAAAAGTCCCTGAATAGCCCAAGCAATCTTGAGAAAGAAAAACGTACCTGGAGGAATCAGACTCCCTGACTTCAGACTATACTACAAAGCTACAGTAATCAAGACAATGTGGTACTGGCACAAAAACAGAAATACAGATCAGTGGAACAGGATAGAAAGCCCAGAGATAAACCCACGCACCCGTGGTCAACTAATCTATGACAAAGGAGCCAAGGACATACAATGGATAAAAGACCAGTCTCTTCAATAAGTGGTGCTGGGAAAACTGGACAGCTACATGTAAAAGAATGAAATTAGAATATTCCCTAACACCATACACAAAAATAAACTCAAAATGGATTAGAGACCTAAATGTAAGACCAGACACTATAAAACTCTTAGAGGAAAACAAAGAACACTCTTTGACATAAATCACAGCAAGATCTTTCTTGACCCACCTCCTAGAGTAATGGAAATAAAACCAAAAATAAACAAATTTGTACCTAATGAAACTTAAAAGCTTTTGTACAGCAGAGGAAACTATAGTAAGACGAAAAGGCAACCCTCAGAATGGGAGAAAATATTTGCAAATGAATCACCGGACAAAGGATTAAAATCCAAAATATATAAACAGCTCATGCAGCTCAATATTAAGAAAATAAACAACCCAATCAAAAAATGGACAGAAGACCTAAATAGACATTTCTCCAAAGAAGACATACAGATGGCAAGAGGCACATGAAAAGCTGCTCAACATCACTGATCATTAGAGAAATGCAAATCAAAAGTACAATGAGGTATCACCTCACACCAGTTAGAATGGGCATCATCAGAAAATCTACAAAGAACAACTGTCTGAGAGGATGTGGAGAAAAGGGAAACCTCTTGCAGTGTTGGTGGGAATGTAAATTGATGCAGCCACTATGGAGAACAGTATGGAGGTTCCTTAAAAAGCTAAAAGTAGAATTACTATATGACCCACAATCCCACTACTGGGCATATACCCAGAGAAAACTGTAATTCAAAAAGAGTCATGTACCACAATGTTCACTGTAGCTCTATTTACAATAGACAGGACATGGAAGCAACCTACGTGTCCATCGGCAGATGAATGGATAAAGAAATTGTGGTACATATATACAATGGAATAATACTCAGTCATAAAAAGGAACGAAATTGGGTCATTTGTAGAGATGTGGATGGACCTAGGGACTGTCATACAGAGTGAAGTAAGTCAGAAGGAGAAAAACAAGTATCGTATATTAACACATATATGTGGAATCTAGAAAAATGGTACAGATGAACTGGTTTGCAGGGCAGAAATAGAGACACAGATGTAGAGAACAAAAGTATGGACACCAAGGGGGGAGAGGGAGAGGGGGGATGGTGCGATGAATTGAGAGATGGGATTGACATGGATACACAAATATGTATATAATAGATAACTAATAGAAAAATACGTCTCAAAAAAGAAAAGAAAAACTAAGAAATCAACCCTTGTACATCACCATTAACTAAACTTACAGACATTATTCAGATTTCACGTGATTTCCACTAATGTCCTTTTTTCACTCCCAGGACCCAATTCATGTTTCTGTGTTGCTTTTAATCATTGTGTCTCCTTGGTTTCCTCTGATATGTGATAGTTTCTTAGTTTTCCCTCCCTTCCTCCCTTCCTTCCTTCCTTCTTTCCATTCTTTCATTCTTTCTTCTTCTTTTATTTTTTTAAATTATCTTAACAGTTGTTTGAGAAACTGGTCACGTATTTTATAGAATGTCCCGCATTTTGGGTTTGGTATGTTTTTTCATGATCAGACAGAGGTCATGTGGGTATGGAGAAGCACACTGCAGAAGTCATTGTATCTTACCAGAGAGTATATGATCTCAACCTGATGTTACCCTGATCACCTGGTTAAGGTGGTATCCACCAGGTTTCTCCACTGCAAAGTTACTGTTCTTCATATTCTTTATTCTGTTCCTTAGAAGCAAGTCATTAAGTGCGGTCTACATTGAGGGAGAGGGGAATCAACCTCTACCTCCTGTAGGGGGGCATAACCATCTCCTTTTTTGAGCCTTCCTAGCCCCTTAAGAACCAGGGAGCTAGTTCCTTTCAGTACTTCTTCTGATCCGTTGGCAGTCACTTGTCTGCCAGCCCTCCCCCCACCCTCCATTAAGCAGTGGACTGCTGAAGCCAGGGGTCATGTCTCATTTGTCTGTCTCCTCAGAATTTAATCCATGACAGATGCTCAGCAATAAATATGACCCCAAGTTAACTTCTCCCAAATTGGGTGCTTTTACTCTGCTCTGGCCTTGGAGACCTCTTCATGGGAGGGGCTCGCGAGGGGGGGACGGAGTCTCTGCCAGTGCCCTTAGCCCCTGTCTGCTGCATCTGTGTTTGAGCTTGCCATTTAGATTTGAGGACAGAAGATAAAATCCCTTTTGACCCATGTGCCTGATGATCAGTGGCCTTCCCGACATGCTTCACTGCCCCCGCCTAGCTCTCTGTGGCACCAGTTGTCACTCGATAAATCCATAAAGAGACAATTGTTTTGACTTTCGTCCACCTTTTCCACTGGTTCTTCTTTTCCAAGTTAATGGGGCAGAGGGAGGGGAGGCAAACGATTAGAAGCTACACACGCTTTCTTTTTTGGCAGAGACAAATGCCTCTATATGCTGACAGGATCGTAAAACATGAATTAAGAAATCAGTTATTAATGAAATACTCCAACCTAATATCATAGCAATGAAGCCCTTGGCTTTACACAAAGTGTCTGGCACTTGTAACGTAAAAGCTTCGAGTTCTTTTCCTTGCCTCTCTTTTTTCCACAGTGGAATACAGCTGGAACAATCGAAACCAGAATTTTCAAGCTCTGGTCTAGGATACGTGTGGGCCAATGGCTCTCTACACCCAAACACACACATATACAGACACATTAGAGGTTCATAGTACAAATCAGTGTATCAAGGAAGTCCGCTCTGAGCGGCTTTACAGGAAATAGATGCATTTCTCTTTGCTCGTCTCAGTATTTCCTAAGTTTATTTGACCATAGAAGACTCTATTTCCTATTAATGTCTAACAAATGTAGGGTTCCACAGAACATATTTTGAGAAACAAGAATGTAAGTGACATTGCCCAGCACCTCCTGGATCACATGGACGCAGAAGAGTGGTGAATTGAAACAAGAATGTGTAGAGTTAAAAGGGAGATACAGCAAATCACCAATATTTTTTGTGTTCAGTTGTGTTGCTTCTTCAGTCAGAGTGAGAACTTTTAGATTGAAGTGGCTGGAAAATTGCCTTGAATCCCTGCTTCATTTTTCCTTTGGCCAAATTGTTTAATCTTCCCCATCCTGGGAGCAGGGTTGACCTGAACTCTCAGGCCCAGGCTGAGCAGGTCCCCCCAATTACCTACCTACTTACTTATAAATAGATTGTGCTCCTCCCTGATTTTAAGCTTGGTGCAGTGTTGGTTAGAAACACTAAAAATAATGAGAATGTAGATTAAGTGTAATCTTCTGATCTGGTAATAGACTCTGATTAGCATTTTTTCATTTCCTCTAGATGCCAGCTAAGCGGCACGCACAGGGCTTTGGAATCTAAATGACTATGACAGTTTAGTTTTCAGAAAGCTGGACATGTAGCACCCAGGTCCCTGGGCCTTCTCTGCCCTTGTCATCTGGTGCTGAGTGCTTTGCCCAAGAGGCGTGAGGTCAAATGCACCTTTTTGTTCCCTTTTAGCAATTCACACTTTCTCTGCCCTTGAGAACCTGCTTCTGTCTTTGTGTGGTTATAGCCATCATCTTCTCACTTTTTGTTTATTAACTACTTTTTTTTATTTCCAGAAAGACATATGTATATATGAAGGACAGAGCACTGAGTGTAGTGGAAAAAGGGAATTGCACTACGCAAAGCAGAAGACCTTACTAAATAGCTGTGTGATTCTGAGCAAATTGTTAACCTCTCTGAACCATGGTTTTCTCATTGATACAATCTTGGATAACAGGGACAACCTCCCAGGGTGGTGGTGAGAGCAAATGAGATACTGAACTAGGAAGTGCCTCTCTGATTACTGACAGCCATTTACAAGTGAGCTCTCAGTATAATGTGTTTAGGTAGTAATTTCTAAAGTGTCACACTCAACAAATTCACCTCTCCCTGAAGTCTGTCATTGTAGAGAATGCTTCCTAACTGGGAGCCCCTTAATGATTTTGGAGCCATGTTGCCTGTGCCTTTTCTCCTTGACAGCACCTCCATTAAATATTCCTCAATTTCCACTCCAAAATCTGTCCATGGGTACCAGATATACCAGGTCACCCTGCCTCAGGTAACACACACCACTGAAGCAGCAGGATACCCTTCAGGTTGTAGGTTCGTGGTAGACGAGTAAGCGCCGACCAGTTTGATGATACTTACCTGCATCTCTGACTCTGGTCAGTTACCTTGCATTTCATTTTCCCCAGATGTTGAAAGGGAAATGCATCTGTATTGAGCACAGGTTATTTGTCACCATCATTTCCAGTTCTTCTCATGACTCCCCATTTAATCCTCATCCCAACCTTAAATATGTAGGTGTGAGTGTCCCCATTTTACAGACAATGAAAGTTAAGCTCAGAGAAATTAAGTAAATTGGTCAGAGTTGGCAGTGATAGAGTTTGAACCCAAATCTGTGTGATTTCAATACTGATGTAGTAGGTACATCCCCTTGAGAATACAGAGATGGCTTCGGGCAGATTCATTCACATCACTGGCAAGAGAAGGAGATGGAGGAGAAAATCTAAGGCACTTATATTCCTCCTTAACATATGCGGGCAGTTTAATGGTTTATTTCTGCTTAATGATTTACCAGTTAGCTGAGCTTCTATTCTTGGCTTGGTTTCAGTGTCTGTGTCTGCAAAATGAGAGAATTGGGCAACCCTTCCTGCACTAAGAGAACAGGATTCTAGAGGGTGAGTGCAGGTGAACGTGTTAGTTTGGTTGATGGGTGGACAAATGCTGTGTAAATAGGCGGTCAAGTTCAGAGCTTGGTAGGATGTGCAGTTCTGGGTTCTACCTGAGAAACTAATCCATGCTATATTGGTCATACTCAGTTTCCTAGTTTTCTATGCTGTGCCTTGATTTGATATCTGCAAATGCTTTTGAAAAGTAACCAGAACACTGGTGGAATAGCGTACTGCACTGGCCAGAGAATCAGTGCACACAAGTTTAGTCTTGACTGACACCCACGGGCCATGTAGCTTTGGGCAAATGTCGTAACGCCCCTGAGTCCCCACAGGGGATTAGACAAGATAAAATCTAGAAGATGCCTGGTGTCATCATGCCCTCTCCTCCTTTCCTTTCTCTGCCCATCAGTTTGTCTAACTGCGAAGTGAAGTTTAAAATTATAGGCCAGAGTGGGAGCCACAAGAAGACCTGCATAGTGGGTGCAGGGAACTAATTAATGGGACTAGGAAGGTGTTAGAGGGGAGAGAGAAAACTACAGAATGGAGAATGTTAGTAATGGAGGAGCCAGAGTACAGGGATAGGGTAGAAGAGAGAAAGAAGAAGAGATAAAAGAGAATGGGCTAAGGAAGGGTGCGTGTTTTCCTGAAATCAGCTTCTTTCCTGCTTTCCTCATGGCCAGTTTCTTCTCATCTGTCACCTCCTTCGGTTTCAATGTCACCTCCTCTGAGAAGCCCTCCCTGACTGTCCTGTCTAAAAAAGTATCTGCCTCAGTTATTCTCTATTGTTGCAGGCTGTTCATTTAACTCTGGTACTTAACACCCATCGTAACCATGCACTTAAAAAAGTTATTTTTAAATTTTTATTGAAGTTTAGTTGATTTACAATATTTCATGTGTACAGCAAAGTGATTCAGTTATACGTATATATGTATATCCTTTTTCAGATTCTTTTTCATTATATGCTCTTACAAGATATTGAGTATAGTTCCAGGTGTTGTACAGTAGGTCCTTGTTTTGTTTTGTTGTGATTTTTGGATAAAGGCCAGACTGCTTGGGTTTGAAAACCCAGCTCTGCCACGTCCCAGCTGTGCGACCTTAGGCAAGTTCATAGTCTGTGAGTCACAGTTTCGTCATCTCCCATCCAGGGATTTTGTAAGGATGAAATGATTTACTACGTCTTAAGCACTTAAAATTGTGCGAGGTACATGGAGAGCTCTCGTAAAGCAGCTGTGGCTGTGATTCACACTTGGTTATGTTCTACATACATCCCTAAGGGCAAGGATTTTGTCTGTTTCTTCTCCACTGAACACCCAGAACCTAGTCTATGTTGACACCTATTAGGTACTCAGCATATACTGGTTGCATGACTAAAATTAATGTAAAATATAATAATAACTAAAAAAAAAAAAAAGATAAAAGAGTGAGCATTAAGGGCAAGACTTGCAGGCCGGGAGATTCACCAGACACAGGCTTGGTTCCAGGCACTCCCTGCCTGGGCTCCTTTGTGCTGCGGCAAACACAGTTGCAAGGCAGAACATTGGGGTGGCTTCTTTTATTCTGATGGACCCTCCCACCTGTCACCCTGGCTCCCTTAGGATCCTGGGTCTCTTCATTCAGCCACAACCTGTCCGTGCCCCGGGAGGGGAGGTGATGGGGGATGTCCTCCACTCTTGTGCAGGCTGCATTGCTTTCCACATTCTGGAGAAAAAAATAAATAAGTAAAAGTAATTTATGTTTGGGTGAAAAATGCATTGGGGCCCTTAGGAGAAATGAGGCATGGGAGGTCAGCGCTGGCATTAGTATTGCTCACAATACTTCCGCCGGCTGTTCGCCTCCCCGCCACTCTTGCCTCACGCTTTTCATTACTCTTAGGTCTAGAGCTGAAACCCATGTTCATTCTTTCCTCTTCCCTTAGCTTCAGGCTTGGGGGCTGAAGAAATGAAAACAAAATAAATCATCAAGAAATAGGGGGAACTGCAAGAAGGAAACAGGGCTTCGAAGCAGGGAGAGGTGTTACCTGTGTGTCTGTGTCACTCTGCGGGGTGTGTGAGCCTGGGGTGTGTGTACACACAAATCAATATGGCCGCCCCTGGGCACTGCTGTGCTCCAGAATCCGGGTAGCTTCCCCAGATGTCTGTGGGGCTCAGAGTTAACATGGCCCTTTTCCTTTGGGGACTCCCGGGGTCCTGGGGGTGAACGAAGCTGGGGAGGGGCGGGGTTTCTGGGGTTCGGGGCTCATTAAGGCTTCGGCATCTCCACTCTGCCTCTGCTTTCATCACCCTCAGCACAAAGCGTCCTCGCTCCCAACCTGCCTGAAGGATTCATTTCTGTGTGCAGAGGGCTTTGAAGTCTTATTAGCTGTGCCATGGTGTAGGGTTTAATTTTCTCTTGTTAATGTTGCTTTTGGGAATGGGTTTTCCCTCCACGTGTTTGGGCAGACGGTTGTGTAGTTTCTCTGGCTTCTTTTCTCAGTCGTGCTATGCTGGAGCTCTGTCTCCTCCCTCTCTCTCTCTCTCTCTCTCTTTCCCTCTCTCTCTCTCTCTCTCTCTCTCTCTCTCTCTCTCTCTCTCTCTCTCTCTCTCTCTCCCCCCCCCCTCCTTCTTTTCCTCCCTTTCCCCCTCTTTCCATATGTCTCTCTACTAGAACTAATGGTGGGGCCACCTTGGGAGTTGGCTTCTCCTGCTTCAGGAATTTTTGGAGTAACATCTAAGTGGCAGACTCTCCGGGTGATGCTTTCTGAGTAGTTCTAGCCCTTCACCCCTCCTCCTTCCCTTTTCTCTTCTCCTATTCTCCATACCCTCCTTGATCTCTTCTTCCTTAATTTTCTTTTATTTATTTTTCCCTTATTCATTTATTCATGGCACCAAGGATTAGGCCAGTGGCAGGAGGGGTACAAATCTGCAGAAAGTGCTAGCTCAGCCTTTAAGAAAGGCACAGTTTAGGAGGAAAGAGAAAGTTGGTAGAGAACTAATTAATGCAGGATGGAATGGGCTTGGGAGGTGGGCAGTGAGCAGGGAGTAGACACTATAGATTGTGTTGAGAGCTGCGCTTCTGGAACCATACATGTGGGTGGGGCTGGAATCTCTTTCCACGCCTGGTTGGTTAATCCATCTTGGGCAAGTTAAGTTACTTAACCTCTCCAAGTCTCAGTGTTCCTGTCTCTGTAAATGGGGATGGAAATAAGATCTACCTCACAGGGTATTTGTGAGGATGCATTGATGTTATTCATTGAAGCATCAGCCCTATGCCTGAGTTTTAGTGCTACACAAACATCATCTGTCAATACCACTTTTCAATGAGATCATGACAGTTCAGCTAATGTTTTCTGTGAGTCTCTCCCAGGAAAAGTGAGTTCAGGCACTGGGGTGATCTGAGAAATCGTCTTGGATGAGTTATTTTCATATCAATTCTTCAGGGTGAGTAGACTATGTACAAGTGTATTTGTATTTGGGGTGAGAGCTGAGTGTAGTTCTCACAAAAGGAACAGATGAGCAAAGTGACAAAGGGGCCCTGGAGATTTTCTCTTTGCAGAGTTTAAAAAGCTTCCAAGGTGAGTTATCGGGTGTACTTGTTTGCATTCTTAAAGTTTGCATTGTGACTATAAATAAAGAACAACAATATGGTGGACTGAATAATGCCCCACCACCAAAAAAAAAAAAAATCACATCCTAATCCCTGGAACCTGAGAATGCCACCTTATAAGGAAGAAAGGTCTTTGCAGATGTGATTAAGTTGGTGCTCTTGAGATGGAGAGATTACACTGTATTATCCAAGTGGGACCTAAAAGTAATCACAAACATCCTGATCAGAGGGAGGCAGGAGGAGATTTGACTTTAGACAGAAGTGGAGAAGGCAGAGATTGGAGTGACGTGGCCATAAGCCAAGGAATGCCGGCAGCCACCAGAAGCTGGAAGACACGAACAGGTTCTCCCCTAGAGCCTCCAGAGGGTGCACAGCCTTCCTGACACCTTGCTTTTTGGCCCAGTTAAACTGATGTTGGATTTTTTGGCCTCCGGAAATGTGAGAGAATAAATTCCTGTTGGCTTAAGCCATCAAATTTGTGATAATGTGTTACAGCAGTCAGAGGAAACAAATACAAACAATAATGATATTTCCGTGTGTTTCCAGCCCAGCACGGGGATGGCCTCTTAGTAGATATGCTGTCCCTGTGTGGGAATGAAATGGCAGTGGACAGGATTCCTTTTGGCTGCCTCTTCTTTCCTAAAGCTTTGCTTCTCTTATCGGCTCTCCCTGTCTTGGTTTTTTTTTTTTTTTTTTTTGGTGATGAGGGTGAAAGAGCAAGCATGACCAGTAGCCATCCTGATCAGAAGCCAGCTTTGGAAGCTGGTCAGGAAAGAGCTGTCCAGCAAACCAAGCTCCTGAAATTCCCACAGCACCTGGCCTCTGTGGTCTCACAGAATGTCCTTAGGACCGCAGAGTCATATGCTACTGAAGGTAGTCAGGGGCAGGGGCAGGGGTATAAGTGGGGCTCGTGGCCCCCATGCCCACGAAAATATCCACTCTCATTTGCTAGGCATGTTCTACTTGTACTTCTGTATAAAGCTGTGTTTGAAGAAATGATTCTGTTCTAAAAACACAGTTTGAAAATTGCTAAATTACATGTCAAGTCCACCCCCCTCATTTTATATGTGAAGAAACAGGGACTCAACCAGGGGAGACAAATGACCAAATGTTCCTGGTGAATCAGCGACAGCGCAAGGAGTTAAACAGGAGGTCCCCGAGCTCCTCTTCTGGCACTGAAAATCCAACTGTAAGTCCACATAGTGGAGGGGGATCCAGAGATAGCACTCAGATTGGGAAGCTCCAATTCACTGCAAACTAGCCTTTCCCAAATTCTCTATGCTTCCCACAGACTTTCTGCCGTCCTTGCCACGTTAAGTTGAATTATCTCGCCCAGCACGTATCTTTTTGTTTTAATTTTCACCTGATAATACTGAGTTTCAGGAGGACTAAGTGACTTGCCAACAGTCAGGCAGCTAGAGGTGGCAGGATGGGGGATTCAGACTCCTGACCATCTGGCACTTTAGCTTATGCGTTCTTGCAGCTCTGAACCTGATTGTGCCATTCACAGAATGGAGATGCCTTGGTGGGTGTGGACCTTTCAGGGATCTGTGTTTGGTTAACGACAGTTAATGAATAGCTCTGTGCTGCTTTGTAATAGATGCCGTGAAATGGAGATGTTAAAGATTACCTCTTCAGCCATGGGGAGAGGTGATGTTTGACCAGGTGTCCACCTAGCCAACCATAGCAGAAAATAGCCATGGCTATCACTGCAAACTCGGGTCCACACTTCCACTTGAGTCAAACAGCTCATATATTCTTGTTTCCCTAAATGAAGGATGCACTCAAGCAATTGAAAACAACTTCTGGGACAATCTTGTTCCATTATGTCTAATGGAATTGAGTGTCTGTGGCGCACAGTGTGTGCTATTTTGCAGACACAAGGCGGGATTTTCCCATTACTATCAGGATGGATGAGACGTGAAATGAACTCCTCAGAGACCTCTCACTTTGTCACAATAGAGCTAGTGAGTCACATTAGGAGATTTGGGGAACAGAATGCATTTTTGGTTCCTGCTTTGTATCCTCCCCTACACTCTATGCCTTCTTTCCCGTGCATTTCTCTTTCTGCTAATAAATTGGGTGGCAAGAGACCCATATGAAAAAGGCCTATATAAAAGGATTCATCTTGCTGTTTAAAGAAATGTCACTGCTGTTTGGAATACAGAGACCCTGCTCTGAACATGGCATTGTCTTTTTCAATGATGGTTTGCTACTTTACATTTTTTTCTTTCCTTTTCTTCCTCATTTTGTTTTCTTTATCTTCGGCTCACGAAGATGAGGAAAGTCACTGCCTCTAGCTTGGAGGCTGTGTCTGCCTCTGTCTCTCACCATCCGTCTGTGTATCTCTGTCTCTCACCATCCGTCTATGTATCTCTGTCTCTCACCACCCGTCTGTGTATCTCTGTCTCTCACCATCCGTCTATGTATCTCTGTCTCTCACCACCCGTCTGTGTATCTCTGTCTCTCACCATCCGTCTGTGTGTCTCTGTCTCTCACCATCCGTCTGTGTGTCTCTGTCTCTCACCATCCGTCTGTGTATCTCTGTCTCTCACCGTCCGTCTGTGTATCTCTGTCTCTCACCATCCGTCTGTGTGTCTCTGTCTCTCACCATCCGTCTGTGTGTCTCTGTCTCTTGTGTGTAAAAATGTTTTGGCAGCTCACTCCTATCTCAGTGAATAAAGTGCCCGTAACAGAGCAAAAGGCAGCGACCAGAAAAGAAACTATTTGATTCATGAACATATACTCTCTGGGGTCCATTTCTACCTGGACTATTTCCTTGTTTCTTTCTGTCCTCACTTATATTAAGTTGTTTTCTCCTCAGAGCATGACATGAGATTTCCTTGCCCAAGGAATTTAAGAGACACAAAATGTCCCATCTCACAAAATGTGAGAGCGACAGTAGTTCTGAAAGACCATCCTCTCTCTCTCTCTCTCTCTCTCTCTCTCTCTCTCTCTCTCTCTCTCTGTCTCTCTCTCTCTCCACTCCAACCTTAACCAAGGGTAGTCTTGGGTCTGTAGAGAAGCCAGCACCATGACCAGCCTCCTCCTGAAGTCTCCTCTGTGTTGTCATAGGCACGAGGCTGTTCAAAGGTCCTGAGGGGTTATCTAGCAGTGGTCCAGGCTGGCTGTGTTGCTGATGGCCAAGCTGAGGCCCAGAGGGATGAAAGTCCCATGTGATAGCTGCTCAAGGTCACACGTAACAGCTGGCAGAGCTGGGACTGCTGACCGGGCTCCCTTTGCTTTTACTTTCTAACTCATCATATAGACATAAAGGGATGGGGATCTCTTCCAAAAGCAACACTGTCATGCCTTTTGTGGTACTTTACAGTTTATATTAAGGGTTCCCTGTCGGTAACCTCATTTGACCATGGAGGCAGCGATTCTATGAGATAGGCTAAGGCTGCCATTAGCATCTCTTTTTTACAGAGGCAGGAAGTGAGGAGAGCTGTCCAAGGTAGCAGTCAAGAAAGGGGCAGAACCAGACTCTTCGGCTCTGTGGGTTGGGACCACACATTTCTGCTGCTGTTTGGGCTTCACTCCCCCAAAGGGCTTAGCATGGGAGAGACCGGTAGCCATGAGGCAGCTGACTGATCCTTTGGGTGCGGGTATTTAGCAGGGCACACAGGCATTTCTCTTTTACAGCCTCTCTTCCTGCCAGGCTAATCTCTCTCCCCATATGGTCACACCTTCCCTCTTTTCCATGTATCTTTCTGTTGGCCTGGAGGGGTAGGGGTGAGGGAGGGGGTATGCTGTCTCAGGAGCAGAGACATCTGTCCTTCCCGTGCAGGGAACAGAGGTTTCTATTTGGGCCCCACCTTTTCCTCCACAAGCCTCAGTTCCCATCTCAACAGTGCTTCAGCGTCAAGATGAGTCTTCTTTGTCTTTCTTCAAAAAAATTACTTTTTGGTAAGAGTGAATATTTCCAGACTTAACAGATCAGTGCATTAAAATCCATAAATATTTGATCAGCGTGTGGCCTTCAGAGAGGTTCTTGTCAGAATAGCTGAGTGGGTATGCGTGCCTCTCTCCCCCTTTCTCTTTCTTCTTTCACCCTCTTCCTGCCCTCACCCCAAACATTTGGGTAATCTATTTACTAATGAACTCAGTATTAATGTATCCATTTTTCTCCATTAGTGTCAGATTTCATTAGGAAACATGGGAGGCCTGACATTAATTGTATGAAAAATGGGTCTCAGGGAAGCTGTTGGGTTCTTGCTTCTTAACAGAGAAAAACGTTTCTTCAGGAGAAAACATGGTGTTTCTCTGCTGCTCTGATGACATTGGAGATGTGGCAGCAACGGATTATGTGCGTATGTGTGTGTGAGAGAGAGAGGCGTATCTCAGTGGACCTTTGGGATTGTGAGTCTGTTACCATGCCTCCTCTTGCCTCTGCAATATACAAGGATCATCTGTACCTTTCAAATCTCAGCTCCAGTGTGGTAGAAATATCAGTCATTGTGGAGTTAGACTCCTTTACATTCCTATCCTGACCCTCTTCCTTGAAAGTTCTGTGACCTGGAACGCTCGGAGCCCTGGTTTCCTCATTGGCAAAATGGGAAGTACTAATACCAGTTGCTAAGAGCAAAATGAGGGGATTGGCAGTATTGTAGCCAGGAACCCAGCAACGCCTGGATCCTGCCATGCCTATCAACTCTCCTTCTCCTGAGGGATCCAAGATCACCTGGAGGGATACTTTGCAATGCTTGAGGGAAGGCCGGGGTGAAACCAGCAGCTTAACAGCAGCCCCAAATGAGGTCTACATGTCCTCCATCATCACCTCTCAGCCAGTCCAGACTGTGAGGTCTAAATATCTCTGGATAGCTGCATGAACCCTCATGGTTGATGAGAGAGAGCCGTCAAAGCTGGGTGATTGAATCTATCCATGAATTTATCCACCCATCTGTGGGGTCAGGAGAGGTAGAAAAGGGAGGGATGTGCTGTTTGATTTCAGTGCCCAGCCTGAAAGTGAAGGTGACCCAAACATTTTCATAGGTCTCACCAATCCATTTAAGAGCTAAAGCTTGGGAGATTAGTGGTTGTGATGGGGGTGGGGGAGAGAAGACACTCCTCCCTTTATATTTATCTTATATAATTGATTTATCTTATTGTTAAAAGAAAGTAAGACGATAAATGAAATGTGCCTAGTGTGATGCCTGACACATATTGGGTGCAGACTGAGAGCGCCCCTCTGCGGTGAGGTCTGTCCTGCTCTCCCCCTCTCCTTTACCTGCATTTGCACAGAGACAGATCTTCGT
This sequence comes from Lagenorhynchus albirostris, assembly GCF_949774975.1. Lineage (NCBI taxonomy): Eukaryota > Metazoa > Chordata > Mammalia > Artiodactyla > Delphinidae > Lagenorhynchus > Lagenorhynchus albirostris. The sequence goes on from NC_083101.1 coordinate 17,113,029, forward strand.
CTTCTTACCCTAGTGCATTTATCACTTTCTTCTATGTCTCAGAGTATGTTACAAATGTCATCTATATATACAATTAGCTGCTAAGCCCTTTAGGGCAAGGCCCCTGTCTTATGAGTGCCCATCACAAGGTACTCCATCTGAAAAAGTTTTCGGACAGATTTTCAGATGCCTGGTTGGATGGATGGATGAACAGATAAATGGAGAAGAGCTTGGGCTTGAGTGCTTGTCTGCTTAAAGAAGGGAGTCTTTAGGTGTAGATCTAGAAGGAATAAGTAGGCATGTTTTATTTGGGGAACTAAAAGATTGGGGGGGAGACACATCTGTTAAGATTATGTTCAATGTGACTCAGGATATTAGGGTGTCCTAAAGGCTAATGTGAGTAGAAAATAATAATTTAAAAAGAAAGTCAGCTATTACACAGAGTACTGGTAGCTTCACTTTCTTATTTGCAAAATGGGAACCTTTCCTAACCCTCCTGTTCTCTCCAGGTAGTCTGTGAAGATGAAAGGATGATTAGAAAGTATTACACACTGTAAAATTATATATAGATAAATGATAGTCAGTGGCTCCACATTTGCTCTATTTTTCGTATGAATAAGAACAGAATTAGATTCAGATGGATACTTGGCAACACTTCAGCTGCACGAGGGAAAATGAGCTGACTTACTATTTCCACTAGATGGGCTTGCCCAACGTCATGAACACTGGTCAGCCCATTGCCCTTGATCCTCCTTGGATACTAGGTTAGTTGTGTGTGCTTCTGCTTCTCCCCTTGATTCTGAGCTTACTCAGCGTGCCCTACACAGCGTTTTCACTTAAAACAGAGTCGCTACTTGTTGGTTATTTGCGGAGAATTCTGCACTTTTCCCCCCGTTGTGATGCCTCATTACCTGATATCTGCTTCTTTAAGAGGGAATCTCAACAGTGAAAACAACAACGGTTGGAGTTAGACATATGTACTGACTAGGTTTAAAAGCTGTTCTGTCTCCAGAAAGTCACTTTCTCTCTCTCAATATCCTCAGTATCCTTATCTGAACAATGGGTGTACTGTACTACTTTCACTTCATGGTGTTTTTAAGATAATGGAATGAACTATAGTAATGCTTGCAAACCACTCTGTCTAGTGCCAGGCATGATTGTTCACATGGTCTTGTGCAACATATGGTGCATAATAAACACATGAAAATGACCTCTCTTTTCATTGCTCTCTATTATAACTTCTCTAGGATTGGTAGCTTGGACAAATGTGCAAGGATTTTGATCTCTGGAACCCAGAAGTCACAGGTCATTGCCCTGCAACTAAACAATTTCAATTCCTTGAAGAAGCCATTTAATTTCTGGCTGCCTTTCTCCCATTGCGCTCTGTGGACCCATCTGTACCATAGGAACTCATGTAGGAATTCACGGTAATTTGTTGCATGGGGCAGAGGTGCAGGAGGGATGTGTATGATTCCTTGCAAGCCTCACATTAAGTGTGATTTGCATATGGTATTTTTAAGATCCGTCTTCATTCATTCAACGTTACCACTCTTCTTATGTACGTGTTTATCTATATTGCTCCTCTTTCCAAAAATAATGTTACATGGCTTATTGATTCATACAAATAGTGGCAACAAACAGATACACAGCTAAGGGGGAAAATGGAAGGTCTACACTTTTGAGGATGGACCTAGTGTTGTTTTTGCATTTCTTTTTTTTAACATCTTTATTGGAGTATAATAGCTTTACAATGGTGTGTTAGTTTCTGCTTCATAACAAAGTGAATCAGGTAAACGTATACATACGTTGCCATGTCTCTTCCGTCTTGTGTCTACCTCCCTCCCATCCTCCCTATCCCACCCCTCTAGGTTGTCACAAAGCACCGAGCTGATCACCGTGTGCTATGCAGCTGCTTCCCACTAGCTATCTATTTTACGTTTGGTAGTGTATATATGTCCATGCCACTCTCTCACTTTGCCCCAGCTTACCCTTCTCCCTCCCCATATCCTCAAGTCAATTCTCTAGTAGGTCTGCGTCTTTATTCCCATCTTGCTACTAGGTTCTTCATGACTTTTTTTTTTTCTTAGATTCCATATAGATGTGTTAGCATACGGTATTTGTTTTTCTCTTTCTGACTTACTTCATTCTGTATGACAGACTCTAGGTTCATCCACATCAATACAAATAACTCAGTTTCCTTTCTTTTTATGGCTGAGTAATATTCCATTGTATATATGTGCCACATCGTCTTTATCCATTCACCTGTTGATGGACATTTAGGTTGCTTCCATGTCCTGGCTATTATAAATAGAGCTGCAATGAACATTGTGGTACATGACTCTTTTGGAATTATGGTTTTCTTAGGGTATATGCCCAGTAGTCGGATTGCTGGGTCGTATGGTAGTTCTACTTGTAGTTTTTTAAGGAACCTCCATACTGTTCAACATAGTGGCTGTATCAATTTACATTCGCACCAACAGTGCAAGAGTGTTCCCTTTTCTCCACACCCTCTCCAGCATTTCTTGTTTCTAGATTTTTTGATGATGGCCATTCTGACCGGTGTGAGATGATATCTCATTGTAGTTCTGATTTGCATTTCTCTAATGATTAATGATGTTGAACATTCTTTCATGTGTTTGTTTGCAATCTGTATATCTTCTTTGGAGAAATGTCTATTTAGGTCTTCTGCCCACTTTTGGATTGTTTTTTTTGTTTGTCTTTTTGATGTTGAGCTGCATGAGCTGCTTGTAAATTTTGGAGATTAATCCTCTGTCAGTTTCTTCATTTGCAAATACTTTCTCCCATTCTGAGGGTTGCCTTTTTGTCTTTTTTATGGTTTCCTTTGCTGTGCAAAAGCTTTTAAGTTTCATTTACAAATGTTTGTTTTTTATTTTGTTTTTATTTCCATTTCTCTAGGAGGTGGGTCAAAAAGGATCTTGCTGTGATTTATATCATGGAGTGTTCTGCCTATGTTTTCCTCTAAGAGTTTGATAGTGTCTGGCCTTACATTTAGGTCTTTAATCCATTTTGAGCTTATTTTTGTGTATGGTGTTAGGGAGTGTTCTAATTTCATTCTTTTACATGTAGCTGACCAGTTTTCCCACCACCACTTAGTGAAGAGGCTGTCTTTTCTCCAATGTATATTCTTGCCTCCTTTATCAATGATAAGGTGACCATATGTGCATGGGTTTATCTCTGGGCTTTCTAACCTATTCCACTGATCTATACTTCTGTTTTTCTGCTAGTACCATACTGTCTTGATTACTGTAGCTTTGTAGTATAGTCTGAAGTCAGGGAGCCTGATTCCTCCAGCTGCATTTTTCTTTCTCAAGATTGCTTTGGCTATTGGGGGTCTTCTGTGTTTCCATACAAATTGTGAGATTTTTTGTTCTAGTTCTGTGAAAAATGCCAGTGGTAGTTTGATAGGGATTGCATTGAATCTGGAGATTGCTTTGGGTAGTAGAGTCATTTTCACAATGTTGATTCTTCCAATCCAAGAACATGGTATATCTCTCCATCTGTTTGTATCATCTTTAATTTCTCTCATCAGTGTCTTATAATTTTCTGCATGCAGGTCTTTTGTCTCCTTAGGTAGGTTTATTCCTAGATATTTTATTCTTTTTGTTGCAATGGTAAATGAGAGTGTTTTCTTAATTTCACTTTCAGATTTTTCATCATTAGTGTATAGGAATGCAAGAGATTTCTGGGCATTGATTTTTTATCCTGCTACTTTACCAAATTCATTGATTAGCTCTAGTAATTTTCTGGTAGCATCTTTAGGATTCTCTATGTATAGTATCATGTCATCTGCAAACAGTGACAGCTTTACTTCTTCTTTTCTGATTTGGATTCCTTTTATTTCTTTTTCTTCTCTCATTGCTGTGGCTAAAACTTCCAAAACTATGTTGAAGAATAGTGGTGAGAGTGGACAACCTTGTCTTGTTCCTGATCTTAGTGAAAATGGTTTCAGTTTTTCACCATTGAGGATGAAGTTGGCTGTGGATTTGTCATATATGCCTTTTATTAGTTTGAAGTAAGTTCCCTCTATGCCTACTTTCTGGAGGGGTTTTATTATAAATGGCTGTTGAATTTTGTTGAAAGCTTTCTCTGCATCTATTGAGAGGATCATATGGTTTTTCTCCTTCAATTTGTTAATATGTTGTATCATATTGATTGATTTGCATATATTGAAGAATCCTTGCATTCCTGGGATAAACCCCACTTGATCATGGTGTATGATCCTTTTCATGTGCTGTTGGATTCTGTTTGCCAGTATTTTGTTGAGGATTTTTGCATCTATGTTCTTCAGTGATATTGGCCTGTAGTTTTCTTTCCTTGTGACATCTTTGTTTGGTTTTGGTATCAGGGTGATGGTGGCCTTGTAGAATGAGTTTGGGAGTGTTCTTCCCTCTGCTATATTTTGGAAGAGTTTGAGAACGATAGTTGTTAGCTCTTCTCTAAATGTTTGATAGAATTCGCCTGTGAAGCCATCTGGTCCTGGGCTTTTGTTTGGTGGAAGATTTTTAATCACTGTTTCAATTTCAGTGCTTGTGATGGTCTGTTCATATTTTCTATTTTTTCCTGGTTCAGTCTCGGAAGGTTTGCATTTCTAAGAATTTGTCCATTTCTTCCAGGTTGTCCATTTTATTGGCATAGAGTTGATTGTAGTAATCTCTCATGGTGTTTTGTATTTCTGCAGTGTTAGTTGTTACTTCTCCTTTTTCATTTCTAATTCTATTGATTTGAGGCTTCTCCCTTTTTTTCTTGATGAGTCTGGCTAATGGTTTATCAATTTAGTTTATCTTCTCAAAGAACCAGCTTTTAGTTTTATTGATCTTTGCTATTGTTTCCTTCATTTCTTTTTCATTTATTTCTGAACTGATCTTTATGATTTCTTTCCTTCTGCTAACTTTGTTTTTTTTTTTTTTTTTTTTTTTTTGTTCTTCTTTCTCTAATTGCTTTAGGTATAAGGTTAGGTAGTTCATTTGAGATGTTTCTTGTTTCTTAAGGTAGGATTGTATTGCTATAAACTCCCCTCTTAGAACTCTCTTTGCTGCATCCCATAGGTTTTGGGTCTTCGTGTTTTCATTGTCATTTGTTTCTAGGTATTTTTTGATTTCCTCTTTGATTTCTCCAGTGATCTCTTTGATATTAAGTAGTGTATTGTTTAGCCTCCATGTGTTTTCATTTTTTTCCTGTAATTGATATCTAGTCTTATAGCGTTGTGGTTGGAAAGATAGTTGATACGATTGCAATTTTCTTAAATTAACCAAGGCTTGATTTGTGACCCAAGATATGATCTGTCCTGGAGAATGTTCCATGAGCACCTGAGAAGAAGGTGTATTCTGTTGTTTTTGGATGGAATGTCCTAAAATATCAATTAAGTCCACCTTGTCTAATGTATCATTTAAAGCTTGTGTTTCCTTATTTATTTTCATTTTGGATGATCTGTCCATTGGTGAAAGTGGGGTGTCAAAGTCCCGTACTATGATTGTGTTACTGTTGATTTCCCCTTTTATGGCTGTTAGTGTTTGCCTTGTGTATTGTGGGGCTCCTATGTTGGGTGCATAAATATTTACAATTGTTATTTCTTCTTCCTGGATTGATCCCTTGATCCTTATGTAGTGTCCTTCTTTGTCTCTTGTAATAGTCTTTGTTTTAAAGTTTGTTTTGTCTGATAAGAGTATTGTTACTCCATCTTTCTTTAGATTTCCATTTGCATGGAATATCTTTTTCCATCCCCTCACTTTCAGTCTGTATGTGTCCCTAGGTCTGAAGTGGGTCTCTTGTACCCAGCGTATATACGGGTCTTGTTTTTGTATCCATTCATCCAGTGTATGTCTTTTGGTTGGAGCATTTAATCCATTTACATTTAAGGTAATTATCAATATGTATATTCCTATTCCCATTTTCTTAATTGTTTTGGGTTTGTTATTGTAGGTCTTTTCTTTTTCTTGTGTTTCCTGCCTAGAGAAGTTCCTTTAGCATTTCTTGTAAAGCTGGTTTGGTGGTGCTGAATTCTCTTAGCTTTTGCTTGTCTGTAAAAGTTTTAATTTCTCCATCAAATCTGAATGAGATCCTTACTGGGTAGAGTAATCTTGGTTGTAGGTTTTTCACCTTCATCACTTTAAATATGTCCTGCCAGTCCCTTCTGGCTTGCAGAGTTTCTGCAGAAAGATAAGCTGTTAATCTTATGTGTCTTCCCTTGTCTGTTGTTTGTTGTTTTTCCCTTGCTGCTTTTAATGTTTTTTCTTTGTATTTAGTTTTTGATAGTTTGATTAATATGTGTCTTGGTGTATTTCTCCTTGGATTTATCCTATATGGGACTCTCTGTGCTTCCTGGACTTGATTAACTATTTCCTTTCCCATATTAGGGAAGTTTTCAACTATAATCTCTTCAAATATTTTCTCAGTCCCTTTAATTTTCTCTTCTTCTTCTGGGACCCCTATAGTTCGAATGTTGGTGCATTTAATGTTGTCCCAGAGGTCTCTGAGACTGTCCTCAATTCTTTTCATTTTTTTTTTTCTTTATTCTGTTCTGCAGTATTTATTTCCACTGTTTTATCTTCCAGGTCACTTATCTGTTCTTCTGCCTCAGTTATTCTGATATTGGTCCCTTCTAGAGAATTTTTAATTTCATTTATTGTGTTGTTCATCACTGTTTGCTCTTCTTCTGGGTCCTTGTTAAATGTTTCTTGTATTTTCTCCATTCTATTTCCAAGATTTGGGATCATTTTTACTATCATTTTTATGAATTCCTTTTCAGGTAGACTGCCTATTTCCTCTTCATTTGTTTGGTCAGGTGGGTTTTTTCCTTGCTCCTTCATGTGCTGTGTTTCTCTGTCATCTCATTTTGCTTAACTGTCTGTGCTTGGGGTCTCCATTTCGCAGGCTGCAGGTTCGTAGTTCCCGCTGTTTTTGGTGTCTGCCCCCAGTGGCTAAGGTTGGTTCAGTGGGTTGTGTAGGCTTCCTAGTGGAGAGGACTGGTGCCTGTATTCTGGTGGATGACACTGGATCTTGTCTTTCTGGTGGGCAGGTCCATGTCTGGTGGTGTGTTTTGTGGGTGTCTGTGGCCTTATTATGATTTTAGGCAGCCTCTCTGCTAATGAGTGGGGTTGTGTTCCTGTTTTGCTAGTTGTTTGGCATAGGGTGTCCAGCACTGTACCTTGCTGGTTGTTGAGTGGAGCTGGGTGTTGGTGTTGAGATCGAGATCTCTGGGAGATTTTCGCTGTTTGATATTATGTGGAGCTGAAAGGGCTCTTGTGGACCAGTGTCCTGAAGTTGGCTCTCGCACCTGAGAGGCACAGCCCTGACGCCTGGCTGGAGTACCAAGAGCCTGTCATCCACATGGCTCAGAATAAAAGGGAAAAAAAAACAGAAAGAAGGAAGATAAAATAAAATAGAATAAAATACAATAAAGTAGAATGAAATTAAAAAATAATTATTAAAAAAAATTAAAAATAAAAAAAGAAGAGAGCAACCAAACCAAAAAACAAATGCACCAGTGATAACAATTGCTAAAAACTATACTAAAAAAACAAACAAATGGACAGACAGAACCCTAGGATAAGTGGTAAAAGCAAAGCTCTACAGACAAAATCTCACACAGAAGCATACACGTAAACACTCACAAAAAATGAAAAACAAAATAAAAATATATATCGTTGCTCGCAGCGTCCACCTCCTCAATTTTGGGATGGTTCATTGTGTATTCTGGTATTCCACAGATGCAGGGTACATCATGTTGATTGTGGAGCTTTAATCCGCTGCTCCTGAGGCTGCTGGGAGAGATTTCCCTTTCTCTTCTTTGTTCGCACAGTTCCTGGGGTTCAGCTTTGGATTTGGACCCGCCTCTGCGTGTAGGTCGCCGGAGGGTGTCTTTTCTTTGCTCAGACAGGACGGGGTTAAAGGAGCTGCTGATTAGGGGGCTCTGGCTCACTCAGGCCAGGGGGAAGGAGGGGCACGGAGGGCGGGGCGAGCCTGTGGCGGCAGAGGCCAGCGTGACGTTGCAGCAACCTGAGGCGCACCTGCGTTCTCCGGGGGAGTTGTTCCTGGATCCCGGGACCCTGGCAGTGGCGGGCTGCACAGGCTCCCCAGAAGGGGGGTGTGGATAGTGACCTGTGCTCGCACACAGGCTTCTTGGTGGCAGCAGCAGCCTTAGCGTCTCATAACCGTTTCTGGGGTCCGCGCTGTTAGCCGCGGCTCGCGCCCGTCTCTGGAGCTCCTTTAAGCAGCGCTCTTAATCCCCTCTCCTCGCGCACCAGGAAACAAAGAGGGGAGAAAAAGTCTCTTGCCTCTTCGGCAAGTCCAGATTTTTCCCCGGACTCCTGGCTAGCTGTGGCGCACTAATCCCCTGCAGGCTGTGTTCACGTGCCAACCCCAGTCCTCTCCCTGCGCTCCGACCGAAGCCTGAGCCGCAGCTCCCAGCCCCCGCCCGCCCCGGCAGGGGAGCAGACAAGCCTCTCGGGCTGGTGAGTGCTGGTCGGCACCGACCCTCTGTGCGGGATTCTCTCCGCTTTGACCCCCGCACCCCTGTTGCTGTGCTCTCCTCCACGGCTCTGAAGCTCCCCCCCCCTCTGCCACCTGCAGTCTCCGCCCGCGAAGGGGCTCCTAGTGTGTGGAAACCTTTCCTCCTTCACAGCTCCCTCCCACTGGTGCAGGTCCCGTCCCTATTCTTTTGTCTCTGTGTTTTCTTTTTTCTTTTGCCCTACCCAGGTACGTGGGGACTTTCTTGCCGTTTGGCAGGTCTGAGGTCTTCTGCCAGCGTTCAGTAGGTGTTCTGTAGGAGTTGTTCCACGTGTAGATGTATTTCTGATGTATTTGTAGGGAGGAGGGTGATCTCCACTTCTTACTCTTCCGCCATCTTGAAGCTCTGCATTTCTTTTTAAATTCACCCTTTATAGCAGAACTTGTCACGGCAGCTCAGCCTTCCAGTTGGGGGAAATTGACATGATGTAGTCCAATGAAGGCACAGACACATGGGGACCTGGAACTTCTGAGTACAGAACAAAGGAATGAGAAACCATCTGGGAAGTGGGAGGAGTGATGGGGATGGTCCTTTACTACAGGAAGCCAGTTGGCTGGAGGGTGAATAATCAAACGTCCTCAGTGAGGTCGGGGACACTGTAGAAGACTGAGCTGGCTGGACGGTGATAGCAGTCAGCTGGTGGGAGTTGGTAAGGTGCTTGCAAGTCAGTCAACACACACGAGGCACAGAGTAGCTATTAGATAGTGTTATTACTTACCGGGGTCTGGAGACAGGATGGAGCAAATAAGGACGAAGGCAAGCTTCGTCCCTGTCCCCGTGGGGAAGCAGGGCGGCAGGTGCTAATTGCCCAGGCTTCTAGGGCCCCGAAGCCCTGACTTCCCCTTTTCACCTCTTGAAGAACTTTCTTTAATTCTCCACTGATCTCCCCAGCTGAATGTCAAGGAAACAAAGAGCAAATTAATCCCGGCATGAGGGGGTTGGAGGTTAATTTGTATAACAGATGAGTGACATCTTACGAATGGATTATTACCCATGCAGTCTCTTGGGAGCTGTGTGAGCATGCGTGCGCACACACACACACACACACACACACACACACACACACACACACGTCGTGTATGCAACTCTTTCAAACTCTCACCATACCCCAGTGCCTCTGGTTTGAGCCCTTGTCTTATAGACAGACTTCGAAAAGATCAGAATGGGAAGATTTCTGTGTGCCTTCTTGTCTTCTTTTTCTTTCTTTCTTTTTTCCCCAGACCTCTTGCCTCCTTAAGCTGCCTACACTGGCTGCCAATTTGTTCAACAAAGCTGTCGTGTATTGTTAATATTGTCAGGATTTATGGGCATTGCTCAATGTGTGCCTGGAATAATTTATTTTCCTTTTCTTTCTTTTCTGTTTCTCTCCAAAGAGCAGCATGGAGGGTGGAACTCTGGGTACAGACAGACACGGGTTCTAGTCTTAATTCTGCTATTGACATGCTGTGTGATCTTGGGCGAGTCCATTTTTCTCTCTTGCCCTGAGTTCTCCATCTGTATTATCAGATGGGGTGATATTGAAAGGACCTTATGGCACTACGGTTTTATGACTTGACTGATTTAAGTGGTTCCTCATTCAGTGAAGAGGAAGACTGTGAGAAAGTCCATTCTCCTTTCTGAGCCTCAGTTTCTCTATCAGCAAAATGTAAGTAGGGAGGGAGTTCAAGGATGCTTGAAGGTCTAATTTAATACGGAGATTAATGAAATGGCCTTTCTGCAACCTGGGTGCAATGCCAGCTCTTGGCAATTAATGTCATTAGAGACCCAGATCATTCCAAACAGTGTATCTGAGTTCCAAGTGAGTCTGTACCTAACTGAGGGGTATATCATTAGATTGACATTCCTAACATGGAGGTGTTTATATTATATTCAAGCCCAGTACTCCCCAAACACAGGAGCTTAAGGTGGAGAAGTCAATTCAGAAAATTGTAGCAGTGGGGGTGGGGCGGAATCATTATTCCTTTTTTTTTTTCTTTCAATAAATATTTACTGAGTGCCTACTATGTTCCAGCCAGCATTTTGATTCTAGGAAACCAGAAGAATCCAGTAAGATCTTTATGGAGCATAGAGAGAAACAGACAATAAACAAGTAAATAAATACGTAAGTGTTGGCATTTAAGGTAGCGGGAAGGGCTATGAAGAAAGTAAAGCCGGGTGATGTGACAGAGTGCCTGGAGGTACAGGGTAAAATGGGGGTTGTTGATTTAGATAGTGTCATCAGGAAAACTCTGCCAGGAAGTAGCAGTTGAGCGGAAATTAGGAAAGTGAGAAGAATGAGCTGTAGGAAGGTCTGGGGGAAGGCATTCCAGGGAGAGGCACCTGTGAGCGTAAAGCAGCAGAGTGTGTAAAAGGAACTTAGCAAGGTAGGCAGTGTGGCTGGTTCTGCGTGAGTACAGGGAGACAGTCGGGTAGAAGCAGAACGATGAGAGATGAAGGCGGAAAGTGGGAATGGCTTTGCTGATGATCATTATTCTCTGCACTGTTAAAGGCAGCCCTGATTTACCGCTTCTGTGTAATCCTTGCAACATCCCCTAGGGCGAACACTGTTGTCGCCATGTTGCAAGTAAAAGAAAGGGCTCAAAGAGGTGGCTGATTTAGTCTTGTCTCAGAGGTAAGGGGCTGGATATCTGGACCTGAAAATCTGCCTGACTCCAGGTACAGGGCTTTCCACCCAACCACACTGCCACCTGAGGCAGTTCTAACAAAGACATTGAGGAGGGGCCACTTCCCTCATCATATGCTGCCCCTTCTATCCCTGGGGAGAGACACGAGTGACAGTGAGGCCTCTGTTCAGGGCGGGAGTCAGCAAACTGTGCCCTCCTCCCCGATCTGTTTTATTGAAACACAGCCACACCCCTTTTTATGTATTGTCTGTGGCTGCTTTCGTACTACAATGGCCGAGTGAATTGCTGAAGAGACCAGGGCAGGCAAAGCCAAAAATATTTACCATCTGGCCCTTTACAGAAAGGTTTGCTGACCTCTGGTTTGGAACATGAATTGGTGAATGGAACCAAGTTCTCCAACCTCGTCGTCTTGCTCCAGGCCATTAATCTGGGCTAAGAGGAACCTATGATTTGGAGGGGGAGGAAAACTAGCCCTCTGCCCAGCCCTAATATTAACTCACCACGTGACTCAAAAGAGACCTTTTTTCTCTCGTGTGTAAATTATCTTATGTTTAAAATGAGCAAATTGGACGAGATCTGTGGCTTCCAAACTATCTTATCCGTATTTTCCATAAAAATCTTATATGGAAGCCTAGCATGTAAAGTAGAATTTAAAAACTGCTCTGTTGAACGTCCCAATCCCCCTGCAATCCCCCTGGAGACCTTCATGGGCGTCTTTAGGGGATGACACTTTGGGGCCATTTGAAAATCACTGGATTAGATCATTTTAGGATCTGTTCTGGCTCAGATTCTCTGTTTATAATGAACACAGGTGGGTACCTCCTGTATGGAGATGTTGAGAAAATCAGTTTTCTTTTCTGTAAATTAAAATTGCCTTTGGAAAGAGAACACATTATTTTTCCACTCTGTCTCTCAATTTCCTCATTTATGGAATGAGAACAGTCATCCACACCTCACAGAACCATCCTGAGAACTCAGTGAGGTGGCACATGTCAAGGGCAAGGTGATGAGGTGGAATAAACAGGAACTAGAAACCTTCCAGACATGGTTTCAGGCATCAGCTTAAAAAAAAAAAAAAGGTTTATTGAGCTATGTCACATACTATATTTCACCCATTTAACATATACAGTTCAATGGATTTTAGTGTATTCACCAGTGCGGCCATCACTAGTCAGTCTTAGAACATTGCATCACTTCAAAAAGAAACCCCATGCCCTTTAGTGAATACCTCCGTAAGGAATCACGAATCTACTCCCTGGACACTTCGTATATATGGAATCATATAACGTGTGGTATAATATGTGGTATTTTACGACTGGCTTCTTTCACTTAGCATGATGCTTTCAAAGTTCATCCATGTTGTAACATGTGTCAGTAAATTCCTTTTTAAGACCATCTAATATTCCATTGTATGAATATAGCATATTTAGTTGATCATTCATCAGTTGATGGGCATTTGGGTAGCCTTTTGGCCATTGTGAATAATGCGATTGTAAATATTCATACACCAGGCATCAGCTCTTGCCTTGGGTGAGCAGCTTAAGCTCCCTGAACGTCCATTTTCTCCATTTTTTCATCCATTAAACAGGCTGAGCCTGCATACGTGTGGGCTTGTTGTGAGGGTTACAAGAGAACCCATGGTAAGACATCTAGCATAGAGCCTGCCATAGCATAGATGTCTGATAAGTAGTTGTTTACTCTTATTGTGAGACAAAGCAAGTTCTCAAAAAGCAAAAAGGAGTTTGTTTCTTCCTCTCTTTACTTTTTGTGTTAAGTCTACAGGCTCCTTGGTGGCAGGGAGCTGACCCACTCCCTCACAGTGGGCCTTATATTTTCTAGATTTGGGGGTTCTGTCCCTTTCAGGCAGAAGCCGAGGAGCCTGGCTGGTGAAGTCAGAAAGAAAATTAGCATCTTAGAATATCTGTGAAAATTAAATGGAGCATAAACGGAGCAGTTGTTGAGGAGAAATGTTCTTGGAAGGTTGTAGAGAGAGGAAGGTAATTATCCTTCAGCTTTCCAACTTTAAAAGGGCAAAGAGACCCTTCCTAAGTGTTTTTGCAGCAAAACTCAGACATTTAACTCACAGACCGAGCTTTTTTTTTTTCTCCCGTGTTTGATAGTCTTTTGGTTTATATTCAAAAGATCCGATGGGGAAGGTATATTAGTACTGTGTTGGTGATTAACAGTGTTCCGAGTGCACCCACGATGGGCCACGTGCTTGGTGCACCCTGCCCATTTATTCATCAGTTCTTTATCCAGCATTCACAATGTACCAATAACATTTTGCTAGCGTTGCTGGATAGATATGCCAGTGATCAAGACAGACACAGCCCTTCCTCCATCGGGGTATAGCTTATCTCATTTAACCCTCAGAGCCCCATTTAATGGATGAGAACATTGAGGCTTGGTAAGTTAAGCTGTCTGGTAAGTGGTAGAAACCTATTGGAATTCTAGTCTGTCTCCCAAGACTTTGTTCTTTCTGTTAACCTGCACTGTTTGGGGATAAACACATGACATAGGAAATGTGACTCCTGCAGTCAAGACATTCATAGTCTTCGCCGTCTAATCCCTTCTCTCTGTGTAAGTATTGATTAAGCTACAAGTAACAGGAAATCCAGCACTCCAGTGGCTTACGCAAGAGAGATGTTTGCCTCTCTCATAGGTGTTTCTGATGTAGGACACTGCGTTGGGTCCTTTTACCTTGTTGCTTTGTTGCACATGGCCTGCATTCTCAAATTCACCTCCTAGACCAACACGGTTGTCCCAGCAGCATCCACTGTGTCCAAAATTTAGCCATGTGAAGGACAAGAGTCCAGGAGAAGGGCGTGTCCTCTTCATTTCATTTCGGGGTTAGGGTTAAACTAATTAGGTCAAGTTCAACTACTTTCCATTTACATCCCTGTAGCCAGCACTCAGATGTATGGTCACAGTCAGCTCCAAGGGAAGGTGGAAATTGCCCAGCTAAACTTGGGGGATTCTCTTCCTGCTGGGAGGGGAGGATTGTGTTTTCAGGGTGTGGGGTGGAGCATGAACCATCTCTGCTGTGTTCTCTGTCCCTCCCTACTTGTGTTCTTGGAGGCTGACACGCAGGAGGGGCGTGGTGAGGAGGGGGCAGAGAAAAGGTTGTTTGGGTGGAGGCAGGATCTTGCACCAAAGGTCAAGCTGAAGTGTTGAAGTCCAGATGGGGGGCTGTGAGCCACTGGCTGCTTTCATTCCCGGAGTCCAAGGTGTGACGCCTTTCTCTCTCCCCTTCTGTTCGCTGCATTGGCATCGGTCCCCAGGGAGTCCTCCAGGAACCAACCTAGAGGGCCTTTGGAGAGGGGCCCAGGGTGAAAAACTCTGCTCTGTGTTTCCATCCGTCCCCAACATCTGGCTAAGCTTTCTTACTCTGTGTCTCAGATGGACTCATTCTTAACCATGTCAGGTGGGTTTCCTGCAGGCTTAGGCAGAGGCTGTAAAAAAAAAAAAAAAAAAAAAAAAAGGTGAAGGAGTTCTTTACCACCTTTATTCCCTCTTGGAAATTGGCTGGAGTGACCTAGCGGGAGGGTGTGATGGGGGCAGCCAGGCTCCCTTGGGGATCTCTCCTTCAGGGTCTCTGGCCTCATCAGCTTATTTCCCTGGTAATGGAGAAGATGTAGGTGCAGACAAGTAAGTGCTCAAATGGGTGCATAGAGGTTAGGAGCAAGGGCTGTGGGGTTGCGAAGTCCTGGGCTTGAGTCCCTGCTCTGCCATCACTGGTGACCTTAGGGAAACTACATAACCCCTCTGAGTCCCAGTTTCTTTGCTTAGATTTAACAGTGATTAACAGTTCATACTTCACAGGGCAGGTTAAGGATTAAAAGAGCTAGTGTACAGGAAGCGCCAAGTACAGGCTCCCAGGACAGTGTGTGCTTAAAAACGGTCATCATGTCCATTATTATTTAAGTGTCCAGCTCCATTCCTGGAACACAGTAAACAGTAAGTGGAAGTTATTATCATTACAGTCTCCTGGCTTTCCTGGGCCCTGCATTTATGACCTCAGCGGCAACCGAGCACAGCCCGCTTTACGTGGAGTCCTGAGAGCTTGCACCTCTTGCCAAGTGATCGTGGAGAAGTAAATGCACGTGGCCCCTCTTTTCACCTTCACTCCATGCTCCTCTCCTTCATCATTTAGTTGATTAAAAACAGCAGGCTTTCTTTTTCCTCCCCCTTTCTGGGTGGTTCTCCTCCCCTCTGTTCCTTTAAAACCCTATCCTAGTTCATCCTCACCCATCAGTGACAGGGACCCTGAATGCATGTTAAAAAATGAGAGACTTGGGAGCAGCGAGTTGGACAAATTAACCGCCTGTCCTGAAGAGGGCGCTGCAGCTGCGGCTTGCTCAGAGCTGTGACAGTAGCTTCCCATGTCTGCTCTTTTTTTTTTTTTTTTTTTTTGACCTGTAGTTCTTTAAGGGCAATCAACTCAAATACCTCTTCTTTTTGTAAGTCTTCTCTGCCCTCCTATAGAAGGTTACCCATCCCTGGTCCTCCCAACTAGAGGTAAACCTGCTATGATCCTCTTACCAGAGGTTACCTTTCTCTGGGGAGACATCTCCTATAGGCCCAGACTCCTTGGGATGGTACCCAAGCCTTCAGTTTCCCTTTCAGTCTCCAAAGAGCATCCACTCTTCTTTTTCTCTCCATGAGACTCCTATTCATCACCCACTCTGTGAAGGGTTCGCCATCGCTTTCTTCTTGCAGTGACTCGTTGCTTATTCACTCAATCACTTTGTGCCTCTCTGGCTGCATTAACCCTGGGGCTGGTGATGAATGGCTGTAGAAAGACCCCAGGTTCCAGTCTTGACTCAGCCTCAGCCTGACTGAGTGACCCTTCAGCCCCTTTCTGTGCCCATTTCCCTGGGATGAAAAATGAGGCTTCTCAGCAGTCTCTACCTGCCCAGGGGTGGTGAGGGATTAATTAACAGTCATCAGGAAAGTGCTTTTCTTCAATGTATGGAATACCTAGAGAAGACCAATGAACTCAGTAATTATAATAATGCAAGTGATGGGAAACAGCACTGGCCATTCAACCTGAGGTCTTTACAGGGGCAGGTCAAGGTAGAGAGGTGATTCTGGAAGCTGGCAGATATGCAGCTCCACAGCTCTGAGTAGCCCCAAAGTTTCCCGAATCTAGCTTTCCTCTCCTTCCTCTTTGCAGCACTCTATTTTTCCAGACTCAGAGATTTTGCACATATTATACTCTCTTCCTCCGTCTCAGTCTACCCCATTTTACCATGATTTCAATTTCACATATGACTTTTGGGACACAGAAGCTTGGAACTTCCCCAAGCTCCTCAATTTTGTAGATGTGGAAACTGACCCCCAGGCTGGGAAAGGGAATCGTTTAGGGTTGTATAACAATTACAAAGACTCAAGAGAAATCCAGAATCCTGATCTCGGAATCAGAGATCTTTTCTCCCACCATGCATCTTCTCTCTCAACCATGCCTTTGAGCTCTGCTGGAATTACTCAAACTTGGTCCTTCGATTTATCCTTTGGACCTGTCCACTTAGATGGAGCAAACCATCACTGAGCACTTACTCTGTGTCAAGCTCTGTGCTTCGCTGTCAAGTGAATGAGGCTGAAACCCTCTTCTCAAAGGGTGCTTTGTACATGCTGGGTGTGCAAGACATGTATTGAATGGTTGCTTTCTTCATCACTGGATCGCCAGCTCTTAGCATAGTGCCTGGAACATGAGAGTTGTTCAACAAATAAATAGTCATTGAACGAGGACTTTTGAGTTCTTAGCAACCTTTCAAGAGGCTTCTGCATCAGGTTTTTACCCTCTGGTTCACTCTATACATGACTCTTCCCCAGACGCAGCGCCTATAGTGTCATCACCTCTGGTCTTTGTTCACAAACTTTCAGCAGCTGTCCATTTCCTGCCTAACATATACATATTTCTTTGCTTGGCACACTAGGCCTTGTCAGGTGTGGGCTTGACTTCCCTCTTCAGCCCTGCCACTCAAGGCTATCATCTTGAACAAATACTGTAGCTAAAATGACCTCTGCTTCTCAGCTACATATACTCCCCCTGCATTTACATCTCAGGACCATGTTTATATGCTCCCACTGCCTGAAATCCATGCTCTCCACTCAGTTTCAAATGTCCCAGTCCTTGAGAGTTAACCTATAAGTCATTGCTTCTATCCATGGTAAACTAATTATCCTTCAAACTCCATCTTAAGTGTCATTTTATTTTTGAGAATCTTCTTGTCATCATCACTTCCACATAGATTAGACACCCCTTTTTTTGGCCCTGTTTCTTTGAAGATTCTTGCTTGGCACCTGCAACGCTTTATCACCCCTATCAATTTATGGGTCTACTTGCCCCCGCTCCAGTCTACCAGCTGCTTAAAGGGTTGGGATTGTGCCCGTGTCCCCAGTCTCAACCCCCTAACACAGAAGTGGGTGCTCCGAGCTTCTCATACGGAAGCAATCCATGGTTCAGTCTCTTGCATATGAAGCCTTTTGTCTACCCTTCCTCCTTCCTCCACAACCACCACTGGAAGTGATTTCTTCATTTCCCGCTGTAGAATTTTCTTTGTGCAGTTGGATATCTCTGCTCGCACTCAGTAGTAGTATTTACATGCCTGTTTGATTCCTGTGATCTGTGATCAGCCTCCAGTGTTTAGTGTTGTGAAAAGCGGGAGGGTGAGACATCAGGAAAGCTTGCTTGAGTCTTGGCCGACCATAAACTTGCTCCGTGACCATGGGCAAGGCCCTCTTTGACTCTGAATGCCTGTGTAGTCTCCACGTCTGTAAAGAAGGTGTTGGATTAAAATAGCCGTCTCAAACTGGCTGCCTGCAGGCCACATCTCGCATGCAGATATCATTTTGCTTGGCTCGTAAAATATTTTACTTTAAAAAAAGTGGATAGGTTTCTAGAATGAAAAAAAATTACATGAGAAATTTTACACAACAGCTAGATTTCTAGCTTCTCTGGAAAAATTAGAAGAGCTGCCCAAACTGGGCCTCCTTCCTGCATGGCAACGCGCTGCTGGGGCTCCATTGTGTCGATTCTTCTGAAAGGGATATGAAGTCCCCGTCCCTCCCCCCGCCCCCCGTAACTCCCTGCGTCAGAGGCCAAGTGTCAGTTGTCATTTATCATCATGTATGTGCTGCTGATTTTCCCCCATCCATTCTGCACCCCTCATTTACCTACCAGCCTGGTGTCTGAAAGGCTTTGACGTTGGGACTCCTGAATTGGATGAGAGTTCGGGGCTCCTTTTGTGCATTTCCACCCCCTTCCTCCATTCCATTTCCTTGACTCCCCTTCCAGCTTCTCCATCTCTAAAAATACCCCAATCCTGTTCAGTCATTTGTCAGGGAAGAGGGTGGTGGGAAAGTGGCCTTATCTTGACAGTGGAATATTTTGCCTTCCTGTAATCCCTGCATGTCCATCCTAATTACTTCCTTATCAGTCTCCGTGAGGATATACAGCAGGTAATTAGGAGGGGAATTGATAAGCCACTCTTCATCATTAAAGAGTCTGGTAGGAAAGGGAGAAGGGAAGAGGAGCCTCTGAATCCAGGAAGGACAGTGGGGTTCCAGCCCCGAGTGCCCAGCTCTTGGTCATATGATCAGTCTGGGTCAGCCTAGCTCAGACTCGGCACTGGCCGGGCTGGCTGCTCTCACAGACATCAGAGAGGGGGTGCCTGGAGAACCCACGGCGACAGAGGAGATGGGAGGAGGCTGTGCTGTCTGTGTCTGTGTTGTAGGGCCAGGAGGTGAGAGGTGAGCCCCTGCACTCTGACCCAGACCCCTCCTGTGGACAATCCGGAACAGTCTAGTGCTTTCTGGAAGGGCAGGCCAGTCTGTGCTGGACCTGCAAGAGTCTGGCCTGTCATCAGCCTCTCCCTCAGGGACCAGGGCCAAGAATCTCCACTTCAGATGGCGTCTCTTGTCTGCCTGCTTTATTATTAAATAAGTTACATGGGCGATGCCACAGTCTCTCGCCAGCCAGCTGCTCCGGCAACATCTCACTCCCGCCCTCTCAAGTTTATTGCTCCTGAAACACAACATGCAGTGTGCTCGGCCCCTTATTTCCCCTTATGCCCAGGCCACCCTTGCTTCTCCAGCTGTAGGTCACCCAGGACAGGTCCTGCCTGCTGCAGTAAGTTTCCCTCAATACCACTCTTAACCCCCTCCAACTGCCTTCAGATCTGATCTCTTCCTTTTGCAGTAGAGTAGGAGGGCCAGCCTACCAGTCTCATCTCTTTTTAAGGTGCTTAAATCTCTGTAGAGGCTCCTTTTGGATATCAGGGGAAATCCCACCTCCTGAGCATGGCCTGCAAGGCCTGGCGTGATCCAGCCTGCAGTCCGTCTCTCCAGCTTCATTACCTACCATGGCCATGTTCCTGCTTCCTCAACTAGATATCAGCTAGGCTGCATTTTTTTCCAGTTTTTTGAAGGATCCATATTCACCATTTTTTCCTGTATATTCACATGTGCTTCCTCTGGATGGAATGCTTTGGTTCACCTTGTTCTCCTTGAAAACTCAACTGACCCTATAGCTCTCAATGGAGGTGTTACCTCCTCCCATGAGCCTATAAGACCGTGCTAGGGTTGGGTCTCCTCCTTCAACTCCCATAGCCCCGCTGTGCTCAACTCACTGAGTACTTTCCACATGGCTGTGGGTACCATATGGCTAATTGGCACATACTTCTTCCCAGCTAGGAGGGCACATGGCCATGTCTATCTTGTTTCTCTTTATGTCCCCTGAGTCTAGAATGGTGTCCAGCTGATAGTTAGGCAGTTAGTAAAATATTGGTTGATTGATTACATGAATTGAGTTAAAAACAATTAGATTCAACTCAGTTTTACTTTGAGCCTTTATTTCCTCATCTGCAAAGTGTGTTATGTCATATATTTACCTTCTAACAATAAAGATGAAAAGCAAAAATGTACAGGAAGAAAGAAAAACAATTAGAATGTCTGCTACATGATTCCATACGAGGGACATGTATAATATTGGGATGAGGGTCAATCCTGGACATAGTTCATACTAAAAGGATGTTGACTTTTTTTTTAATTTAATTTATTTTTGGCTGCGTTGGGTATTCATTGCCGCGCACAGCCTTTCTCTCGTTGAGGTGAGCAGGGGTTACTCTTCGTTGGGGTGCGCGGGCTTCTTATTGCGGTGGCTTCTCTTGTTGCAGAGCACGGGCTCTAGGCAAGTGGGCTTCAGTAGTTGTGGCGCGTGGGCTCAGTAGTTGTGGCTTGTGGGCTCTAGACCGCAGGCTCACTAGTTGTGGTGCACAGACTTACTCGCTCCGCGGCATGTGGGATCTTCCTGGATTGAACCCATGTCCGCTGCATTGGCAGGTGGATTCTCAGCCACTGCGCCACCAGGGAGGTCCCAAAAGCATGTTGCTGACTTCCAATACTGAAGGTTTCTTTGTGGTCATGGAATCTTCCCCCACCCCTCCCAACTTCTTTTCATGAATACAGTGTTGGTGATTCAGGATGAAGCAGGGCGTGGGATGGTATTAGGTCTTTAGTTGGCAAAGCCATAAAGCTTTTCGGAAGATAATGTTCGTGTTCCCCGAAGAGACTCTATCTGGGAAGGCCCAGAACCAAGAAGTCAAGTACAGACACTGAGTGAAAGCAGGTAGGATCAAATGTGTGCTGCTTGGCCAGAGCGAAGGTCTTTTTTTTTTTTTTTTTTTTTTTTTAGAACCTACAACTTTTGACATACATACATTTATTTATTTACATCTTTATTGGAGTATAATTGCTTTACAATGCTGTGTTAGCTTCTGCTTTATAACAAAGTGAATCAGAACAAAGGTCTTAATTGATTGCCTGGAATGTCAGTTTACATTTGAGAACGTGCCTTCAGGAATCAGAGATGGGGCAGACAGACTGTGCCCAGATCAGTTTATTGCAGCTCATTTTTTGTTTTTGTTAAAGAAGTTGTTCTTTTCAAGCTGTGTGTGTGTGTGTGTGTGTGTGTGTGTGTGTGTGCATAAAAATGGCTCACTCTATGTCTGCACCAGACCCGTTATGGGAATGGATAAACTTCAGCCCTCAGGACTGTCAATCTAACATCATGACTAAAACTAAATTAAAAAAACCAGAAACAAAAAACAGAGAGAGGAGGAATTGGAATACCTTAGTGTATATATATATATATATATATATATTTTTTTTTACCTTTATTAAATTCTGGTCTTGATTCTAGGAGAGGGGGAAAAATCATTGTTTCTATTCTAGCCCCCGAAGGTTCCCATTACTGGGCAGGTTGAAGGAGTGTAATAACACCACCAGAGACAGGAGAGTGTGTTGAGAATGCCCGCATATTCTGCTCAGGAAGCAGAGCTGGGGAGGAGCCTGACTGCTGAGCTGGAGCCCACCTGTGCCTGCGCTGTGCTGGGGGCAAGACCCACCATCGACACCACCCGCACCGCCCTGCCTGCTGCTCCACTGCCCAGAGCCAGCAGGGTCGGGAGCCCTGGTGAGAGGAAGCAGTGGGGTCACCTTGGAGCCCCAGGGCCCTAAGGCAGAGGGCTCTGCCATCCGGCTATGGTAGGAAGCAAGGCAGGTGAGCCCATGAGTGGAAAGCCAGGAGGGCAGGCTGGCAGAGCGGGAGCCCACAGACTTAAGTGTACAACGCCCCATTGTGCTATTTGCTGCCTGTGTGACACTGGTGAGTCCTCCCTGCTCTCTGGGAGTCTGTTACTCACTAGAAACATGTGGTGATAACAGCCCATGATGCTCATGGACAGCGGCATGACGGCATGCGGACATAAGATGCCCGGTGGGCCTGACGTGTCCCAGGCAATCATTAAGGGTTAGTGTTAGCGTTCCATTCCTGCATTTATTTACTCAATCCTAGGCCACAGTAGCCACAGTATTAGGAGCTTGGGATTTAAACACGAATAAGGTAGGGACCCTGCCCTCCAAGAATGCAAGGTTTCCTTCAAGGGTGCAGAGAAATAACCACGGTGTGACCAAGCGAGCATAACTTGCTTGTAGACGTGGAAAGCATCTCTGCTGTCCCAGTTTCAGGAGGCCCTGGAAGGCTTGGCAGAGGAAATGGCCCAGGAGTTGGGGAGCAGTAGAGACTTGCCAGGTGGTGAGGTGCGGACAGGCAGGGAGAGAAGATTCCAGACGGAGGGAACAGAATGTGCAGGTGGGAAGAGATACCATGGTGTATTCAAGACCCTGGGATTGATTAGTTCTGTATTACTGGGTTAGTACATTTTTATTATTTTTACTCTAGACCAGTGGTTCTCACCAGGAGGCAATTTTGTCCCGTTGGGGACATTTGGCCATGTTTGGAGACATTTTTGTTTGTCCCAACTGGTGGAGGCAGAGATGCTACTGGCATTTAGTAGATAGAAGCCAGAGATGCTGCCCAGTATCCCAACCAGCACAGGAAAATCCCCACAACAAAGAATTATCTAACCCCAAATGTTCATAGTTCCAAGGTGGAGAAACCCGGCTCTGGTACATCAGAACCTGGCCTGGTAGAGAAGGTGGTTCCTTAGGTGTTGCCTCTTTGATTTTAGTCAAAGACTCATCCCCCATCCCTGTCCCAAATATCCCCTAATGTTGTCATGGTGCCGACCACTCCCCTCTTAGAACTGAATATTCATGACGGTGACTGAAATGCACATGGGATCTATGACTTGATTCCATCCATCCGAATTTGTCATTAGCAGCCGTTTGCACCTTAGCCTGAATCATTTCATCAGATTATTCAGTCATTTAGCAGGGAACACAGCTTTGGATGTGGGGGGCATGGGGGCTGTAAAGTTCTGGAACTGGGTTGCTTGGAGGGCCAGGAAAGCCACATCGGGTTCTGTAGCTAGAGAGGTATAAGTGGTTTTCCCAGCATCACAACTATTCCGTTGATCATCTGCTCTTGGCCCAGTACTGATCTAGGTGTGTCACTGAATCATTTCTTAGGCACTCATCAGTTCCTCCATTTGGTCTATAAGTATTCACTGAGCATCCACTCCATGCCAGACACCTTGTGAAGTGCTGGACCTCGTGGTTTGGGTATTACCACTCCATTTCACAGATGAGGAAACAGAGGCCCAGAGAGGGGAGGCCACTGCTAAAGGCCACAGAACCAGGACTCACATCCAAGGTGCCTTTTAACAGCCAGGTCGCCTTCCCATGGATTGAAGTGGCCGTGTCCGTCTCACCAGCTGGGCTAGGACTTTGGTTTCGGTCTGTGTCTGACAACATTAAGTGAAAGAAACTTGATGGAGTGTAGTACGTAGTACTCATCCCTGCTTGACAGAGTGGTGGAGGAGATATGCCTTTTCGTGCATCAGGAATGTGTGCTAGCGGACAAGGAGCTGGAAAATTAGACTGCCCATCAGCCCGGGCCACCTCTGCACGCTTCACATTTTAATTTCCAGAGGCTTTCTTTGATTCTTGCTGTTATGTTTGTCCCAGGCAGGGAAGCAAAGAGGAAATGGGTTGCTGTTCTTTGGGCTACATGATGAGGTGTTAGTGGGTGGCCCTTATGGGGAGCTTGGGGTGGAGGAGGGACTGTCTGACTTCTTGGTTAGGCTCTAGGTCAGGAAAGCAAAGAGCTATGAGAGGGGCACTTACTTAGTACACCTGACTGAGCTGTCCAGAGTCTGA
This sequence comes from Lagenorhynchus albirostris, assembly GCF_949774975.1. Taxonomy (NCBI): domain Eukaryota; kingdom Metazoa; phylum Chordata; class Mammalia; order Artiodactyla; family Delphinidae; genus Lagenorhynchus; species Lagenorhynchus albirostris. The sequence goes on from NC_083101.1 coordinate 17,136,783, forward strand.
GAACACAGCAGAGGTTCTGCTCTTCCACGTGCCTTGAAAGGAAGCAGAAGGTGCTGGTTCTGGTCAGTAAGGAGGGGCAGAGTGACAATATGGGGTCAACATAGACTTTAAATGTAGACCTTCATGGAGTACAAAGTCCAGAGCTACCACTTCCTAGCTCTGTGACCCTGGGCAAGTTACTCAACCTCTCTGGGCCTGTTTCTTAATCGGTTGATTCTAAGAAGTAAATATGGTCCTATATGCAAAGGTCTTTCCATCTTCTCCTCTGAAAGGCACACAGAACAGCCTTGTTTGATGATTCTCAAACTTGGGCACAAAGTCATCCCAGGCAGAAGCTGATGAAAATGCATATGCCTTGGCTCCTGCCACATTCCTGTATGAGTCCAGTGAATGTGGGCCCTGGGAATATGCATTTCAAGGAGCATCCCAGTCATCCTTACTGGGGATAAATAAGCAGGGGAAACAAACCTTTGTGATCTCTTAAATCAATGCATCTCTCCCCTGCTGGCAAAACAAGCTCACTTGGTGGCTTTATTTGGTTCTCCCTGCTGCCTGGTAAAGTAGATATTTTCACTATCTTCATTTTGTGGACGAGATAAGAGGACCAAAAGGCTTATTTAAAACAGTTCCTACCTTTACATCCGCTTTCAATGTGTCAGTTCCAATGTTATGAACTCGAACCCAGGGCATAGTAGAGAAATTGTGGGGCTGGGAATTGGGCAGCCTACCTCTCCCACTAAGTGTCTTGGGCATTTTTACCTCCATGTCCAGATCTCTTGGCCTCAGTTTCCTAATATGTGAAATTGGGACCACTGACAGGGAATGAACTCAGACTCCTCACTTCTTTTTTTTTAACCTCTTTATTGGAGTATAATTGCTTTACAATGGTGTGTTAGTTTCTGCTGCATAACAAAGTGAATCAGCTATACATATACATATATCCCCATATCTCCTCCCTCTTGCGTCTCCCTCCCTCCCTCCCTATCCCACCCCTCTAAGTGCTCACAAAGCACCGAGCTGATCTCCCTGTGCTATGCGGCTGCTTCCCACTAGCGATCTATTCTACATTTGGTAGTGTATGTATGCCCTTGCCACTCTCTCACTTCGTCCCAGCTTACCCTTCCCCCCACCATGTTCTCAAGTCCATTTTGGGATGAATTTCTTATTCCCATTTTACAGGGCAGTAAAGTAACTTGTCTGAGGTTTTACAGTTATAAAGTGGGAGAATCCAGGTTTTATTTTTTTCCTGCTGGGCTGGAGGCCTCACTGTGCTGCCGGGAGAAAGCACTGGATTAAAATATAGGTGGAATCGCGTTGAGTATTAGTCTGTCACGTGAGGGTGCAACTATAGATCTGCATGAAGCAACTCATTATGGGGCCCCACTACATATATAATAAAAAAGCATGTTCAGAGCGGAGCACGACGCTTAGATTACTTTGATCTTATCAGAATAAATGGTTCCTTTAGAGCAAAAGGCTCACTCCTTGGAAGAGAAGGAGCTATTCCCAGGAGCCTTTGGAAGAAGCAGTTTTCTAAGTGGTGCCCTGTATAAAACACATGTGCCTTCATTTGCCTCTCACAGTGACTAGTTGAGTCCCCTCCCCTCAGAGCGGGAGAACCAGCGTCGGGTGTGTTCCTTCTGGAGTACTGTATGTTCACAGAGTGCTTTATAACAGTTGGGTCTGGTACCCTCTGTAACCCCAGGCCTTTCTCAGGGCAGCCCTGCGTGGGAAAAGTGGCAGCCAGTGACTGAGACGCAGGACTTGGTTACCATCCAGCTTGGGCACCTCCTGGGTGACCGTGGGCACACCTTTTCCACTGGGGGCCCCGGGTTTCCATCACAAAATGAGGGCATTGCACGCGTGCATTCTGAACCCCCTCCGGAGTCATGCTCCACATTTGAGTTAGCTCTCTTATACTTGGAGCCCCAAGCTGGGCCAACAGGAAAGGGGTGACACATCCCTCAGAGAGCACAACGCCACTAAATCAGCCCTGACCTTGGATTCCTGGCCTCCCTGATACCGGAGGCTCTTCAGTGTCTGCTGATCCTCCCAAGTGTCTTCTTCCTTCAGCCAGGAAGAAGGAAAGTCTAAGACGGACCAAGCCTGGAGCAGGGGCCTGGGGACTTTGGGGTAACCTACGCTGTGAGACGGCTGTGGCCGCATTATTCTCAGGTGCACGATGATGATAATAATAGCTAGCATTTATAAAACGTAGATTTCCCTGCCACAGCTGTAAGCGTGTTACACATTATAACATATCTGATCCTCACAGAATTCAGGGATAGAGGCATTATTATATCCCCATTTTACAGATGGGAACACTGAGGCCTAGAGAACATGATCAACTATTGAAAGGCCTACACATCAGCGAGTGGAAGAGGAGGGATTTGGACTCAGTCAGGCTGACCCCCAAGACCGTGCCCTTACCCTGGGCCGCACAGCCTCACTACTGAGCATCTTGTAACTTGGCAGGACAGTTCCATTCTGCCTGCACTCCACTGTGGCTCCAACAGGGATCCAAAAGAAAGCAGAGACATTCTGGGCCACCTTGGATCTGGTACCTTGCTGAGCCACCAGCATCTCTGACCAGGGGTTCAACTACCCTCCACACACCCAGTCCTGCTGGTTCTCTGCCCTGGCTCCCGGCCCCTCTCTGGACTGGGCAGCTAGGGCCTGGCACTTGGCCTGCCTTCACCGAGTGTCAGAGCCCTGCCAGTACTGTAGCCGGGAGGGCTGCTCCTGTATCCAGGACCCAGCTCTCTGGGGACTCCTCCCTTCAGTTCTCCCAAGGCTGGGGGGTGGTCTCTGCAGCGGTGTTAATAGCTGGCAATGGATGGAATCACAGGGGTACCTTCAGTGCCTTAAATCAAAGGCCTGGGTTTGACAATCCCAGTAGTTGGGGGGGTAAGAAATGAGATGTGAGGCAAAAGCTTGGTTCTGCTGTTAACTCACAGTGTGATCCTGGGAAGGAGACTCAGCTGTCTTGGAACCTTGGTTTCCCCACCTGTAAAACTGGGGTCAAGAACTTACATTTCATTACTTTATTCATTCAACATCTGTATCGAGTGCCTGCTATTTCCCGGGCATGTTTTAGGCTCTCCTAACTCAGCAGTGAATAAGAGCTGAGTAAAGCCAGCCCCAAGTTCCTTTTCAGTCCTGGCATTCGATGGGCCCATGAACTTACGGTGGGTGGGCGTGGAGGCGTGTATGGGGCAGAGATGCGGAGATGCTTCCTGAGGCTCTGAAACCTCATCTAGGGGTGCAAGGCTCCAAAGGTGTTTCGTTTCTGCGTCCTGAGGGAGAAGAGATTGTGCGTGAGTGTGTGTGAATGAGAGAGAGAGAGGAGGGGAGGAGAGAGAGAAGAGACAGTGTGGTGACGAATAGAGGAGGGACAGTAGACGGAAAAGGAGAAAGCAGAAGGAACAGCGAATAGAGGAGGAGGCAACAAAGGGAAGAGGTGAGAAGAGGGACGAATACACAGAGCCAGAGGGTTCTCTGTTTATGTTCCTGGAGCCCAGATAGACCCACAGAGTGTACCCTCCTGAGCTCCGCTCCGCTCCCCTCTGTCTTTCATGGATTCTGGCATAGCTTCTCACCTCCCTCGGCCTCAGAGGCAAAAGGATCCCGAGACTCGAGTCCGCATTACACTAGGATCCCACCAGCTGTCTGTGTGTCTGTCAGGAAGCCGCCGGCCACACACTGGTCTGTGGTTGGTTCTCCTCCCCACAGTGCCCACTAGGAAACCTGAAAGTGGAAGGCCCAGCAGTATTCAGATTTTAGGGAGTCCGAGTCCAGCTCTTCTTGGGGGCAGGGATGCAAATCGGGGGGTGATGCCCTCAGATAGAGGGCATGTGCAGATGGAGAGTGTCATCCTGTACGTATCCCTCCAGGCTAGGGCTCCGGGCTCCTTCCTGACCACATGGAGTACTATGGCCCGGGAATCTACAACTTCATCCCTTTCAGTGCCTCTCCTCCCTCCAGCCCCTCAAGGGGCTCTTGTAAGGGAGAGAGTAAAGATGCTGCTATAGAGAGAAAGCCTACCATACCTCCTTCCTTCCTTTCTTTTTCTCTCCCTCCCTCCCTCCCTCCTTCTCTCCTTCCCTTCCTTCCTTCCTCCCTCCCTCCCTCCCTTCCCTCCTTCCTTCCTTGCTTCCTTCTTTCCTTCCTTCCTTCCTTCCCTCCTTCCTTCCCTTCTTCCTTCCCTCCCTCCCTCCCTCCCTCCTTCCTTCTTTCCTTCCTTCCTTCCTTCCTTCCTTCTCCTTCCCCCACCCCCCCCCCCCGTTCACTGAATTATCAGTACTGTTTGGCAAGTTATGCTTACTTTTTAATTACCCCTAGTTTATGGATGAGATCCCCAAGCACAGAGAGAGGAACTGGCTTACCTGGAGGTACCCAGGTAATCCGTGTTGGACCCTACACACTTCACAATGCTGCCTGATTCCAAAGCCCACAGTCAGGGAAGCCACCACAGAGGAGTGGTTAATTGCATGGGCTGGATTGCCAGAGAGTGTGTGATTTGCAATCAGTGAGCAAATCTTTCAGCACTTCATGTTTGTCGTTTGTTTTTTTCATCTGCATGATAGGATTGGTGTGAATATCTACCTCCTAATATTGTCGTGAAGGTGACATGAAATAGTTCATTTAGATCACTTAAAGTTCTGGGCACACAGCAAGCCCTCAACTGATATTACCTATTGTTACCATCTGACCACAATGAGTGGGAGATTCAAATTAAGATCCTCCAGCAAAGATGTATCTTAAGAGGTCAGAGTTAGGGAAAGCTGGCTCACTCCATCCTGGACTGAATTTAGGGAACTGAAACTTAACACAATGAAAAGTGCTGCTCAAGTGTTCAAAGAAACAACTGCAAAGTTTTGAAGAAGGAAACGAGGGAACAAGTATTTGCAGAGAACTTCTGTTTGCCAGATGTTGGATGGATCACAGAAGCCCTGGTGAGGAAGGTGATATGATCCTATTTAGATAAGGAATCTGAGTTTTAGAGAGTTAGAAGGATTTGTCTAAGCTCACGTGTCTGGTAAAAAGTCCAGGTGGGATTGTAATCCAGGCTGGCTTCAGAGACACATGCTTGTCAGTCTCCCAGCTGTGGGCCGAGGTTGGCAATTGCGGGAAAGCTGGTGAAGCAATTGACCTTCAGTGTCTTAGCAACTCAGCTGAGTACATAGACAGTGTCTCTGGATTGTTACTCTTAAAGAAAACTGGAAAACGGGCTCGACCCTTTCACTGCTGAGGATTCTGTAAGGACTTCTTAAATATTGCTGTCCTTATTCTTTGAAATAAAAGGGGAGAAAACTACCCTGTATAATATTTAAAAGTTCCTAAAACATGGTGAAGTACCTAGGTCATTTAGGAAGGTGTGACCACTTATGGTTCTAGCAAGGCTAGAGGTTCTAAATTCAGGGGATTTTGATGGAAAACATCAGAGTATATTGGACTAAATATTTGTTATTCGTGTCATGGATTTGTTTTGAAGGAGCCAGTCCCAAGGTACCCTGCTGAGCAGTTCTCTTGTGGTCCTGTTGTAGTATCTCAGTTTCAGATCATTCTCGGTTCCTTCTATGTGGAAACACTTCCCAAGGGTTTTCTTTACTGACATAGGTGGCCTTAGGGAACAATCTCAGGTACACTATGAAACACAAGAATCTGAGCGTTCACCTATAAAAATATGAAAGGATAGGACACAGCAAGGGCAGGTTTTGGTGACCAGTAAAGATCTGGAAGAGTTTGTCCTTAAATAAGCATACTCAGGTCAGAGCTGGGTAGGGGATGATCCAGAAAACCCTGGAAGCTAAGAGGACAACTGTAGGGCCACAGGGCCTTGTCTTGGAGTTGATAAAGTGGGGAGCAATATTTAGATCTCGGCAAAAGAGATCTGAATGGTGTTTTGGGAGATGGAAGTGAGCTTCAGGTTTGGCCACTGACGCCCGTTCTCTGAACCCTGTATCTTCATTGCTAACGCAGACCCTGGTTGTCCTGGGATGCTTTTTGTTCTAAATGAAATTAGGCTTCAATCTATAAGTCACTTCACTTAAACATTCAGGATGGGGGTAGGCAGACTCGCTCTGTGTGTGTCTGCCTGTGAGTGAAACAGACATGTTCTTAGCAGTGTTTTATGAAAACAATAAAGTCCAAAGCCCCAATAACTACAGATTCTCTCTCCTTTTCAGCTAGGTGTCCTTTGGGGATTCAAGCCTTAAGGTGTTGTCTTGCAGTGCATTAGAAACCTGTTAAAAGCCTCTGCCTGTTAGTTAGGGAAGTGATACATAGTGTTTTTGCTTTGTTCCTGAGAAGAAGGGGATTTGCAGGAAGAGAGGGGTGGAAGGAATGCTTAGGAAGCAGCGACATAAGTGTCAAAGCACAAAGGAAGAAAAGAAGGTTCCAGAGAACACTTAGAAGGTTGAGACAGGTCTCGTCTGGTCTGGCTTTCAAAGCCTCTGTACCCTTTTCCAAATTGCCATGAGACACGGAGGTCCTGGTCTTCAGCACGCATCCATGACTGTAACCTGAGCCATCTCATCACAGAGGGACCACATGTCTTACGTGTGAGATCATCCCCAGTGTCTGACACCTGTCGGGACTGGCTGGTGCTAGAGACTCATGTCTCAGAGAGGTTTGGTGACTTTGCAAGGTCACCCAGCAGGCAGTGGCCCCAATGTCGTGAGTCAGGGACACCCAAGGCCTTGTTTATCTTCAGCATGGGGTTTTGCACTTTCTTGCACAGAAAGCTTTTAGAAAACTTTTCCCATCTTCACTTGACAAACATTTGACCACTCCTCATGGCTGTGCTGGGACACCGTCTGCCCAGGAAACTTTCCATGGTTGCCCTTTCAGGTAAAGTTAATCATCGCCTCCTGTGCATTAGTTCTCTGTCACATGATTCCGGAGCTGTATTTCTCACTCCCGTGTGTTGAGGAGCTGAATGCTCATCCCACCAATGTGAGGCCTCACTGAAGCAGGAGGAGACCTGGTCTGATCCCTCCCTGTCTCTTGGCCATCTCACGCTCACAGGCTCCTTGGAGCTGGAGCTCAGTAAATACAAAATAATCCAAACAGAAGAGCCAGGTCAGAACAAAAGCCCTGGGTTGAAGTGTCCTAAGGGTCTGCCGTAACTACACATGTGTCCTCCCCAAGACCCTTTCCATCAAAACCCCACACAGAGGACCTCAGTGCAGACAGTGAGGGGCGAAGAAGATAAAGTAGCACCGGTGCTGTGTGTCAACAAAGGGGGGCTGCAATGAGTCAGGTTTCTAAACAAGGAGTCTTAATGCTGGCTTTATTTACTTTGTCGGGAGTTGGGCAGGGAGGGGGGAAGCAACATAAAAAGTGAAACCACATTAGTAAACAAAGGGATGCCACAGTCTGTGGAGTCTGTAAACTTTCATCGGGGAGTGAGACATCATGAAGATAGGCGCGGTGGCCACATGGCTTTGATGCATTTTCCACGGGTTTGTTCCAGTTTTGATCGCAGTCCTGAAAGGATTTAATACATTTCAAAAATGTTCAGAAGACTTGGACTTCTGAGCCCTTCATTTTAGGGGTGGGAGGATGGAGGCTCCGGGAGGGGAATGGGTCTGTTCAAAGTCATAGCACATAAGTGAATGGCAGGGTTGGGTCTGGAGCCCTGGACCCCATGTGCCTATTCTAGGGAGACTTATGAGCCAAGTCTAGACCGGAACTCCCAAACCTTCATCATCTCAGGGATATCATCATCATTTTGGCCATATCTGCATTTTCTTTTTTACTTCTTTTTTTCCTTACAGTAATATATGTGTTGTAAATGGAAACTTTAATATCATGATGATAAATGGAAAACTAGCATCACTTACGAAAATTAGAAGAGGCCGCTATAAAAATGAGTACAATGAAAGCAAAGCAGTGCTATTACATTCTAGCCCCTGGTGCGAGCAGCCAGGGGGGTTTGAGCCTGAGGGCTGCTCTCTCTGGCTTGTTAGGGACCTTGTAGCCCCTCACCGATACTTTCTCCTTGAGGTTAGCGGAAGGGCCAAAAGACACTGGAGAGGATATAGCTTTCTCACGTTGTTATTCTCTCTTCATTAATTTGATGAAAATGGACTGCGTGCAGTCATCCTCTGCGCCAGCATCCGTGCATCTCCCTGCACTTTGGAAAATTTCCCCTAATATATTAGCAGCAAGAGAGAAGCCTTAGGGGCAAGAGGGCTTTTCTTGTTACCTTCGTGATAGCTAATCTGTACTAAGTGCTTACTCTGGGGTTCGTGGTTTACCTACTCTACTTCCTTTGATAGATACGCTCAACTGCCCTATTTAAAGATGGGGAGACTGAGGGTCAGTAACGTGCCCAAGGTCTCATAAAGGCTAACTCACAGTGGACCCAGGGGTCACCTTGGCCGTCTGGCTCCAGATCCCCATTTTACCATGCTATTCTGATCATAATGGGGGGACAGCTCAAAGGCCCTTTGGAATTGTTTCCGCCAAGGAAGGCCAGAAAGAGCTTCAGCAGGGATATACTATGGGTACCATGAGAAGAGCATTTGCTCAGTTAATACATACTAATGAGCACTTAATATGTGCCAGGCACTGCACTAGGCTCCTGGGGGACACAGCAGTGAACAACACAGGCAAAAATCCTTGCAGCTGTGGCGCTTACTTTCCAGTAACTAAAGAGAAATAATAAATCATAAATTATGATGTTTATTAGGCAGGCCACCTGATTTCTTCTTTTGAACTTGCCCTTTATGCATTAGTGTGGCCTATTTGGGCATGTTTCTGTCTGTCAGTTTCTGAATCTGTAAAACAAAGGGTAGACAAGATGTTCAGTTTCTAGGCTCTGAGATTCTGGGTGGGTTTGTGCTTCCCTTTTGCTGCTGAGTCCAGGAAGGGAGTGGTTGGTGATTCCTTGAGCTTTCACTTGGGGTTGGGTCCTAGGAGCCACAATGACTGGCATCTGCCTCTGGTGGGAAGTGGGGCCCTGAAAATCAGTCCTGACTGGTCATGAGCAGGGTCTGCGGTCATGATTTCACTAGGAGGATAAATTTAAAAACCAATTATAAACGTTCTGTAGTCTTCCTCATGTCTTCTCATGAAGCAGCTTTTCTTTGGTGGGGGGAGGGTAAGCCTACCATTTATTGAGAGCTCATGTCTATGCCTGATGCTTTATTAAGCACTTTACATGCATTATCTTAATGAAGCTCACAGCAGCTCTGTCTTAAATTAGGTTCCTCTAGAAGCAGACCCTGGGACAAGGAGATGAGTGCAAGTAATGTATTTGGCAGTTGGTCCCAGTAAGCCCCAATAGGGCAAATGAGGCAGGCCTAGGCAGGGAGCCAGTGAAGGGTGTATAGCTGAGCAGGGGGCTCCTGTGGGCATCAGAGAGGGGCTCAGTCCCACTGAGGAACTCTGGGCGACAGTCTAGAACATGCCACGGACCATCCCAAGCTGGGGCATTTATTCCCCAGCTCCCATCTGTCATTGGCTAAGGGCTATGACATTGAGGGATGGGGGGAAACAGGTGGAGGACATTAAAACTCCTTGGCATTTCTGGCCTCTCCACGAGGGTTAGGAAGGGCCTGGGTGGAGTGCAGGTACCTACAGGAGAAATCGCTATCGCCTGTACAGGGAAGGTGTGTCCCAGGGAGGATGTGGGTTAGGCACAGATGGTGTTGGCTACACACCCTGCCAAGTTAGCACCGTCACTAACTCACTCAGAGTTGAGGACACTGAGGCTCCGAAAGGGGAAGTGTCGAAGACAGGACCAGGGATGGAATTGCGGGGCCCATCCAAGATGAGAACGTGGGGCACCTTGTTCACAAATTATTAACACTTTCAAGGTGGTGACAGCGAAGCCTTAACTAAGCCCTGTGTGACCTCACAAGTCATACACCAGGAGCTGGCTCTGGTCAAGGATCTCAGAGGTATAAGTGACGCCTCTGAAGCCACTGGTGTGCCTGTCACCACCCGTTGTCTTTTTAACGTCAACACTCAGTGGCTTCCAGTGCAGGTCAGAGTAGATTCCATGGGAAAGGAGCCTGGATTTTGTTGAAGCCTGCTCCATTTTTTTCTCAGGCAAATCCTTTCCTCTCCATGGGCCTCAGTTGGCTCATTTGTTTAAAAAAAAAAAAAAGGTAATCCTGTTGCCTCTGGGATGGAGGGATTACTTCCCCTCCAGCTCTTTCACCCTCATCTAGGAAAGGAGAACTCTCTCATACCTGTTCCTGCTTTTGGGTCAGTGACCTCAGGGTCAGGATTTCTCATCTTGAAAATGCATCGCCTGCCACAGAGCACGTTCGGAAAAGAGCATTGATCTGGGAGGTCAGAAGGGCAGGCCCTAGTCCCCGTCCAGACGTTTATTGTACAGTGACCTTGGCCAAGACACTTCACCTCTTCCAACCTCAGTGTTGCTAACTCTGTATTATTTCCCAGGGATCATCCAGCGGTGCTTTCCTCTGCTAAATAGCCAATATTATCGAGATTAGCCAGCCACCTCAGGTAGTACATGCAGCTGCAGGAGGGCCAGTAAGAGAAGTGAATACTGTACGGTGAGGACCATGGACTTAGGTTGTATGGGTCTGAATGCTACCTCTGCTGTTGAAATCCCCTGTGATCTTTGCGTAGCGTCATTTCTCTGACCCAAATGTGCATGTATGTATGTGTGTGTGTATATACAGATATATGCATCCATACACACACACATACATCTATGAATACATAATGGGTTCTAATAACTGTCCTGAAAGGTGGTTGTGAGGATTATGTGGGAAAGTGTGTGTGAAAGCGTTGGTGGGTGGTTAATGCTTCTCATTGTGGCAAGGGGCAGAGGGGTATATTAAGGTAATTTTGCATCTCTCTTTCCTTGCTGCTTTGGAAAATAGTTGTGCAAATATTTTTAAAACATCTAGTCCAGATCCCAGGGGGAAGACTGGGGTTGGCTGCGTGAACACAGCCTAAGGGGGCTAGTGCGCCACAGCTAGCCGGGAGGGAGTCCGGGAAAAAGTCTGGACCTGCCTAAGATGCAACAGACCATTGTTTCGGCTTGCGCGAGGAGAGGGGATTCAGAGCGCTGCCTAAATGAGCTCCAGAGACGGGCGCGAGCCGCGGCTAAAAGCGCGGACCCCAGAGATGGGCGGGAGACGCTAAGGCTGCTGCTGCCGCCACCGAGAAGCCTGTGTGCGAGCACAGGTCATTCTCCACACCTCCCCTCCCGGGAGCCTGTGCAGCCCGCCACTGCCAGGGTCCCGGGATCCAGGGACAACTTCCCCAGGAGAACACATGGCGTGCCTCAGGCTGGTGCAACGTCATGCTGGCCTCTGCCGCCGCAGGCTCGCCACGCACTCCATACCCCTCCCTCCCCCAGCCTGAGTGAGCCAGAGCCCCCAAATCGGCTGCTACTTTAACCACGTCCTGTCTGAGCAAAGAGCAGATGCCCTCAGGCGACCTACACGCAGAGGCGGGGCCAAATCCAAAGCTGAACCCCAGGAGCTGTGCGAACAAAGAAGAGAAAGGGAAATCTCTCCCAGCAGCCTCAGGAGCAGCGGATTAAATCTCCACAATCAACTTGATGTACCCTGCATCTGTGGAATACCTGAATAGACAATGAATCATTCCAAAATTGACGGGGTGGACTTTGGAAGCAACTGTAGACTTGGGGTTTGCTTTCTGCATCTAATTTGTTTCTGGTTTTATGTTTATCTTAGTTTAGTTTTAGGGCTTATTATCATTGGTAGATATGTTTAGTGATTTGGTTGCTCTCTTCCTTTTATATATATATATTTTTTTTTCTCCTTTTTGTGAGTGTGTATGTGTATGCTTCTTTGTGTGATTTTCTCTGTATAGGTTTGCTTTTACCATTTATCCTAGGGTTCTGTCTGTCCTTTTTCTTTGTTTTTTTTGGTACAGTTTTTAGTGCTTGTTATCATTGGTGGATTTTTTTGGTTTAGTTGCTCTCTTCATTCTTTCTTTTTTTAAATAACTTTTTAAATTTTTAATAATATATATATTTATTTTAATAACTTTATTTTATTTTTTTTATTTTTTTTTATTTTTTTTTCCCTCCCTTTTCTTCTGAGCTGTGTGGCTGACAGGGTCATGGTGCTCCATCCGGGTGCCAGGCCTGAGCCTCTGAGGTGGGAGAGCTGAGTTCAGGACAGTGGTCCACCAGAGACCTCCCGGCCCTACGTAATATCAGATGGCGAAAGCTCTCCCAGAGATCTCCATCTCAATGCTAAGACCCAGATCCACTCAGTGACCAGCAAGCTGGACAGCCTGTGCCAAACTAGCAAGACAGGAACACAACCCCACCCATTAGCAGAAAGTCTCCTTAAAATCATACTAAGTTCACAGACACCCCAAAACACACAACCAGACGTGGTCTTGCCCACCAGAAAGACAAGATCCAGCTTCATACACCAGAATACAGGCACCAGTGGCCTTCACCAGGAAGCCTACACGACCCACTGAACCAAACTTACCCACTGGCAGCAGACACCAAAAACAACAGGAACTATGAACATACAGCCTGTGAAAAGGAGACCCCAAACACAGTAAGTTAAGCAAAATGAGAAGACAGAGAAACACACAGCAGATGAAGGAGCAAGGTAAAAACCAATCAGACCAAATAAATGAAGAGGAAATAGGCAGTCTGCCGGAAAAAGAATTCGGAGTAATGATAGTAAAGATGATCCAGAATCTTGGAAATAGAATGGAGAAAATACAAGAAATGTTTAACAAGGACCTAGAAGAACTAAAGAGCAAACAAACAATGATCAACAACACAATAAATGAAATTTAAAATACTCTAGAAGGAATCAATAGCAGAATAACTGAGGCAGAAGAACGGATAAGTGACCTTGAAGATAAAATAGTGGAAATAACTACTGCAGAGCAGAATAAATAAAAAAGAATGAAAAGAATTGAAGAGAGTCTCAGAGACCTCTGGGACATTAAACGCACCAACATTCTAATTATAGAGGTCGCAGAAGAGGAAGAGAAAAAAAAGGGACTGAGAAAATATTTGAAGAGATTATAGTTGAAAACTTCCCTAGTATGTGAAAGGAAAGAGTTAATCAAGTCCAAGAAGCACAGAGAGTCTCATATAGGATAAATCCAAGGAGAAACATGCCAAGAAACATATTAATCAAACTATAAAGAATTAAATACAAAGAAAAAATGTTGAAAGCAGCAAGGGAAAAGTGACAACAAATAGCATAAAAGGGAATCCCCGTAAGGTTAACAGCTGATCTTTCAGCAAAAACTCTGCAAGCCAGAAGGGAGAGGCAGGACATATTTAAAATGATGAAAGGGAAGGACCTACAACCAAGATTACTCTACCCAGCAAGGATCTCATTCAGATTCAACACAGAAATTAAAACCTTTACAGACAAGGAGAAGCTAAGAGAATTCAGCACCACCAAACCAGCTTTACAACAAATTCTAAAGGAACTTCTCTGGGCAGGAAACACAAGAGAAGGAAAAGACCTACAGTAACAAACCCCAGGCAATTAAGAAAATGGTAATAAGAACAAACATATCGATAACTACCTTAAATGTAAATGGATTAAATGCTCCAACCAAAAGACATAGACTGGCTGAATGTATACAGAAACAAGACCCGTATATATGTTGTCTACAAGAGACCCACATCAGACCTAGGGACACATATAGAGTGAAAGTGAGGGGATAGAAAAAGATATTCCATGCAAATGGAAATCAAAAGAAAGCTGAAGTAGCAGTTCTCATAACAGACAAAATAGACTTTAAAATAAAGACTATTACAAGAGACAAAGAAGGACACTACATAATGATCAAGGGATCAATCCAAGAAGAAGATATAACAATTGTAAATATTTGTGCACCCAATATAGGAGCACCTCAATACATAAGGCAAACGCTAACAGCCATAAAAGGGGAAATCAACAGTAATACAATAATAGTAGGGGACTTTATCACCCCACTTTCACCCATGGACAGATCATCCAAAATGAAAATAAGTAAGGAAACACAAGCTTTAAGTGATATATTAAATAAGATGGACTTAATTGATACTTATAGGACATTCCATCCAAAAACAACAGAATACACTTTCTTCTCAAGTGCTCATGGAACATTCTCCAGGATAGATCATATCTTGGGTCACAAATCAAGCCTCGGTAAATTTAAGAACATTGAAATCGTATCAAGTATCTTTTCCGACCACAATGCTGTGAGACTAGATATCAATTACAGGAAAAAAACTGTAAAGAATACAAACACATGGAGGCTAAACCATATGCTACTTAATAACCAAGAGATCACTGAAGAAATCAAAGAGGAAATCAAAAAATACCTAGAAACAAATGACAATGAAAACACGATGACCCTAAACCTATGGGATGCAGCAAAAGCAGTTCTAGGAAGTAAGTTTATAGCAATACAGTCCTACCTGAAGAAATAAGAAACATCTCAAATAAACAACCTAACCTTACACCTAAACCAATTAGAGACAGAAGAATAAGGAAACCCCAAAGTTAGCATAAGGAAAGAAATCATAAAGATTAGATCAGAAATAAATGAAAAAGAAATGAAGGAAACAGTAGCAAAGATCAATAAAACTAAAAGCTGGTTCTTTGAGAAGATTAACAAAATTCATAAACCAATTGCCAGACTCATCAAGAAAAAAGGGAGAAGTCTCAAATCAACAGAATTAGAAATGAAAAAGAAGTAACAGGTGACCCTGCAGAAATACAAAGCATCATGAAAGATTACTACAAGCAACTATATGCCAATAAAATGGACAACCTGGAAGAAGTGGACAAATTCTTACAAAAGCACAACCTTCTGAAACTGAACCAGGAAGAAATAGAACATATAAACCGAGCAATCACAAGCACTGAAATTGAAACTGTGATTAAAAATCTTCCAACAAAGATAAGCCCAGGACCATATGGATTCACAGGCAAATTCTATCAAACATTTAGAGAAGAGTTAACACCTATCGTTCTCAAACTCTTCCAAAATATAGCAGAGGGAGGAACACTGTCAATCTCATTCTACAAGGCCACCATCACCCTAATACCAAAACCAGAGGGGAAAAAAAAAAAACCCAAAAACTACAGGCCAGTATACTGATGAACATAGATGCAAAAATCCTCAACAAAATACTAGGAAATAGAATCCAACAGCACATTAAAAGGATCATACACCATGATCAAGTGGGATTTATCCCAGCAGTGCAAGGATTCTTAGTATATGCAAATCAGTGTGATAAACCATGTTAACAAATTGAAGGAGAAAAAACTATATGATCCTCTCAATAGATGCAGAAAAAGATTTCGACAAAATTCAACAGCTATTTATGGTAAAAAAAACACAAAACAACAACAACAACAAAAAACTCCCCAGAAAGTAGGCATGGGGGAACTTACCTCAACGTAATAAAGGGCATATATGACAGAGCCACAGCCCACATCGTTCTCAATGCTGAAAAACTGAAACCATTTCCACTAAGATCAGGAAGAAGGCAAAGTTGCCCAATCTCCCCACTATTATTCAACATAGCTTTGGAAGTTTTAGCCACAGCAATCAGAGAAGAAAAAGAAATAAAAGGAATACAAATTGGAAAAGAAGAAGTAAAACTGTCACTGTGTGCAGATGACATGATGCTATACATACAGAATCCTAAAGATGCAACCAGAAAACTACTAGAGCTAATCAATGAATACGGTAAAGTAGAAGGATACAAAATTGATGCACAGAGATCTCTTGCATTCCTATACATTAATGATGAAAAATCTGAAGGAGAAATTAAGGAAACACCCCCATTTACCACTGCAACAAAAAGAATAAAATACCTAGGAATAAACCTACTTAGGGAGACAAAAGACCTGTATGCAGAAAACTATAAGACACTGATGAAAGAAATTAAAGATGATACAAACAGATGGAGAGATATACCATTTTCGTGGATTGGAAGAATCAACATTGTGAAAATGGCTATAGTACCCAAAGCTATCTACAGATTCGATGCAATCCCTATCAAATTCCCAATGGCATTTTTCACAGAACTAGAACAAAAAATTTCACTAGTTGTGTGGAAACACAAAAGACCCCAAATAGCCAAAGCAATCTTGAGAAAGAAGAATGGAGCTGGAGGAATCAGGTTTCCTGACTTCAGAATATACTACAAAGCTACAGTAATCAAGACAGTATGGTACTGGCACAACAACAGCAATATAGATCAGTGGAACAGGATAGAAAGCCCAGAGGTAAACCCACACACATATGGTTACCTTATCTTTGACAAAGGAGGCAAGAATATACAATGGAGAAAAGACAGCCTCTTCAGTAAGTGGTGCTGGGAAAATTGGACAGCTTCTCATAAAAGAATGAAATTAGAACACTCCCTAATACCTCACACAAAAATAAAGTCAAAATGGATTAAAGACCTAAATGTAATGCCAGATACTGTAAAACTCTTAGAGGAAAATATAGGCAGAACACTCTATGACATAAATCACAGCAAGATCCTTTTTGACCCACCTCCTAGAGAAATGGAAATAAAAACAAAATGAACAAATGGGACCTAATGAAACTTAAAAACTTTTGCACAGCAAAGGAAACCATAAACATGACAAAAAGTCAACCCTCAGAATGGGAGAAAATATTTCCAAATGAAGCAACTGACAACGGATTAATCTCCAAAATATACAAGCAGCTCATGCAGCTCAATATCGAAAAAACAAACAACCCAATCGCAAAATGGACAGAAGGCCTAGGTAGATATTTCTTCAAAGAAGATATCCAGATTGCCAACAAAAACATGAAAGGATGCTTAACATCACTAATCATTAGAGAAATGCAAATCAAAACTACAATGGGGCTTCCTTGGTGGCGCAGTGGTTGAGAGTCCGCCTGCCGATGCAGGGGACACGGGTTCGTGCCCCGGTCCGGGAAGTTCCCACATGCCACGGAGCGGCTAGGCCCATGAGCCATGGCCGCTGAGCCTGTGTGTCTGGAGCCTGTGCTCCGCAACAGGAGAGGCCACAACAGTGAAAGGCCCGTGTACCTAAAACAAAACAAAACAAAACAAACACACAAACTACAATGAAGTAACACCTCACACCAGTCAGAATGGCCATCATCAAAAAATCTACAAACAATATATGCTGGAGAGGGTGTGGAGAAAAGGGAACCCTCTTGAAGTATTGGTGGAAATGTAAATTGATACAGCCACTATGGAGAACAGTATGGACGTTCCTTAAAAAACTAAAAATAAAACTACCATATGAGCCAGCAATCCCACTACTGGCTATATACCCTGAGAAAACCATAATTCAAAAAGTGTCATGCACCACAATGCTCATTGAAGCTCTACAATAGCTTTACAATAGCCAGGACATGGAAGCAACGTAAGTGTCCATCGACAGATGAATGGATAAAGAAGATGTGGCACATATATACAATGGAATATTACTCAGCCATAAAAAGAAATTAAACTGAGTTATTTTTAGTGAGGTGGATAGACCTAGAGACTGCCATACAGAATTAAGTAAGGCAGAAAGAGAAAAACAAATACTGTATGCTAACACATATATATGGAATCTAAGAAAAAAGAAAATGGTCATGAAGAACCTAGGGGCAAGATAGGAATAAAGATGCAGACTTACTAGAGAATGGAATTGTGGACACGGGGAGGGGGAAGGGTAAGCTGGGACAAAGTGAGAGAGTGGCATGGACTTATATATACTACCAAATGTAAAATAGATAGCTAGTGGGAAGCAGCCGCATAGCACAGGGAGATCAGCTCGGTGCTTTGTGACCACCTAGAGGGGTGGGATAGGGAGGGTGGCAGGGAGACACAAGAGGGAGGGGGTATGGGGATATATGCGTACTTATAGCTGATTCACTTTGTTATACAGTAGCAACTAACAGAAATTGTAAAGCAATTATACTACATTAAAGGTTAAAAAATAAAAATCTGGTCCAGCTTTAAGATGGAACAGACCGTGGCCCCACTAGTCTGGGAGTTCCCCAGTGGAAAATCCCGCCGGCACCTCTCGCGGGACTCAGCAGCGAGAAGGGGCTCAGCGCACATTATCAGATGAAAGATGGACTCTACCACCTCTTCAGCTGTTTCCCTTCGTCCCCATCTTCACTTCCTCCCTCTCTTCCCAACACTGTCCTGTTCTCCTTCCTGACTCCTTCCCTTCCTTTTTCCCCCCAAACGTATTCTCCTTGCTCATCTTCTTATTCAGTTCCCTGTTGGCTGGGAAAGCACCTCTGCAGTGTACCAAGTGCTCTTCTCTGGAAGGAAACACCTGAAGTCAGGAAGATTCCAGAGGCCAGGCAGTAAGCCAGGGCTGGCCAGCATGCTTCCAGATCCCCCTGAGTCCAGAAAGTGCTCCGGGGCAAGAGGAGCCACGTTCCCATTCCTCCTCATTAGCTGCCGTAGCACTTAGCAAGTGCCTTCACCTCGTGGAAGCCCAGTCTCCTCCCTGTAAAATGGGCTTGCTTATAGCTCCCTGGAGAATGTTCTGAGGATCAACTGAATTCACTGTGTGACGATGCTGAGCATCCTGTGTGGCCATCAGAAGAGCGTGCAGAGGACTAGGAGCGTGTTATTTCTGCTCCGGACTCGCCAGCCCCTGCATCCAGGGCGCTGCTCTGGCTTTCCAGCCAAGCTGCCTGCACAGTACATGGAGTCAGAGCCTCACAGGAATGTCACTGGGGCCACCAGGGGCCCGGCATCAGCGGGTCTCTTTCTGCCTCATGTGAGTCTTTCTCTTTCAAGGACATCAGCCTGTGGGCTGAAGTAGGAATTTTTTTCCCCCATAAGAGAATCAGAAAGCATTGAGTGGATGGACAGGCAGGGAACAGAGACTGTTCTGTTCTTCTTTGTTCCACGATGGCCTGTCAGTCATGCTAGGAAAGAGGAAACAGCTTTCAGAGACTGTGGGGGAGAGGATTTGCTCTTCCTCCTTGGGTACAAAACCAGGCCTCTTGGAGGACAGATCCAGAGATATTCCCATGGCAGAGAGGGGCTTTTCCTGATGTCGGTTATATGAGGACATAAATGAGTGCTTGGGTATATCCTTAGGCTGGATGTAGTCCTAGCTGTAGATGTGTGCACGCCTGAGCACATCTGTGAATTTCTACCCATGAATGTGGCCACCTGCACCTACGTGTAAAGATATCAGTGCACATACATGTGAATTTGGATATGCAGGATAGAGCATGCACGGCAGTGTGCAAATGGGGTGAACACACGGTGAGAGTGTGCATGTGTGAGGATCCTGCATACGCCTGTGGTTGCTGTGTTGTCAGTGTGCACATATGTATGTGGATATGTACATGGAGATGCCTGTTTACGTGTGTCGGGGGATGCATGAATGTGCGTGCACGCACAGCTACTCGCGATGCTAGTGTGAGGAAGGGAGCAGTTTTGAAAGATGTACATGTGAGTCTACACGCAGCCACACATATTCTGTAGCACTGGTGTCTGTATCGTACATAAATGCTTCGATCTGTGTATTCATGCATGTGCATGAGAAAATGACTGCGTGTGAACACGTGTATTTGTGTGTGCAAGGAGATGTGGATGCCTTCCAGGAAGTAATGTAGACATTCGTGAGGAGGTGCACATGTCTGTGAGCACACTTGTGCTTTGGGAGCACAGACAGATGAATGTGTATGCTCACCTGCTGGGCATCTCTGCAGGTACTTTGAGGTTGTGCAGACTTGACTTCCTGCTTACCTCTAACTCCCCTGGGCTAATTCCCTTATATATTCTCTAGAGATGATTTCTCTAACTTTGTCCTCACTTCCAGTGCCAGCGCACTGCCCGGTTGCCCCTGTGATGGGCACACCTGCCAATCACAAGAGCATTCTGGTAACATGTTTTTTTCTAGTGTGTTCCACATCACTCTGTGGACAAGAACCTGGGTGGTGATGATGGTGGTAGGAGTTAAACCACCAAGTGGTCATTAAAGAGCAGAATTCAGAAAAGATAAAAAGCCTGTCAGGAAGGTGTATGGGATGAGTGCATGGGGCACCACGTTGGGGGGGCCCTCTGCTCCCCGTTTCCATTTGTAACTATCATGCGATAGAACTGATGATGAGAGTCCCCATGAGACTGTGAAGTGGGAGATATGGTCCTCTATGTTCTCTGGTAGCAGTAAGATACAGAATAGGGTCCAAGAACCTTTCCCACTAATGACATTCTCTAGTAAATCCTCTGAACAGCATCTGAAGATGGCATGGCTGTTCCCATTTTACAGGTGAGAAAAGTGAGGTTCGGAAAGGGAAGCAGGTCATTGGTGGAGCCAGGAGGCCACTTAGAATCTGGCAGATGGAATATAAGAGTCTGTCCTTGAGGTCAAGAGGCTGGATTCTTGCCGACCCAATCCCTGATTTACTAGGTAATCTGGGACCACCCCCTGTCCTCTCTGAGTTTCAGTTTTCTTGTCTCTAAATGAGAAGTGGAGATTCAGGAAAATGATGCCTAAAAACTCCAGCACAGGGCCTGGCATGGCAAAGGCTGAGTGGGCTGCACTGGCTCAGTCTACTGTGGTTCCGGACATGGAGCCGGCAGGTGGTGTGAGGGTGGGGGAGGTGTGACACTTCAGAGATCACGGTTCCTAATCCCATGCCCCAAGGATATTCCAGGTGGTAACCAGAGTGCCCTGAAGGGGTAATTGGACAGATGTGATTCTTATTCTCCAGAAATTTACAATCAAAGACAAGCCCCGGAGCCTCAGAGCACACAATCCCCAAACTCCACATTAACTGGCATAAAAACAATGAATCTGTGTAGCACAGAAGAGGTGGAGGGAGAAGCAGCACACTCTGTTACAGACCTCACTGAGCCAGTGCTGGTGCCAGGTCTCGTGCTGACACATTATCTCAACGCTGCACACGTGTGGATTTGTTATGATTTGTAAGCCATAGCGATGTTGGGAGGATGAAATGAGATGAAACATGCAAACAGCTAGGAACAGAGCTTTAGCACATCATAAGCATTTAATAAGTGTCAATCATTCCATTCTTTCAGGGTAAGTGGCTACGTTATAGCAGGTGCTGTTCTAGGCGCTGGGACACAGGGATGAAGAAGACAGTACAGTCTGTGCCTTCCTGGAACTCACACTCCAGTGATTATTATGACATTATTCCCCCCAGTTTATGAGGAAAATGAGACCTTGGGAAGTTAGGTGACTTCTGCAAGGTTACTCAACAAATAAAGAGAGTGGCAGGGGTGAGAACCCAGGTGGCTGGTTTCAGAGACCAAGCCCTGCCCCTGTGCTGTATTAGGGAAGCTGATAAATAGGGAGCAGTCAGAGCCAGGGAGCTGGGGTATTAACACGGGGGAAGGAATTGTGGCCTTTCTCATTGAGCCTCTTGGTTTCAGTTTTCCAGACATCTTCCATCAGGTTGAATAGTATTAATCATAACTATGAATTTGGCACAGACAACATTTTATTCAAAGTATCTTCTCATGAATTTCTCCCTTTACTTATTCCAGTCTTCTAGTGAAGGTGTCAGGGGGAGGGATCAGTCCTCCCATGTGACAGGTGAGGGGACTGAGGTCTCACCTAGGGTCACAGAGGCAAGATGAGAGTGGAATTCGTCTTTCCTGACTGCTAGCGTGGCAATATGGGAACCACATTCTGTCCACTTACCGGGGAGCCTGGAACTTAAATCAAATAAAAAGGTGTCCAGCAACGGGTCACAGGAGTCCTTGGACCTGAGCCTGTCGGAGAAATCCATGATTTGCCATCATTAAGGCCTCACTGCCCTGGTCCAGAAGGATATTGGACATCCCGAGCCTCTTTCTCCTTCTGCTCTGACGTAGTCAGAAAATCAAGAGGGTCCTTTCACCTTCCCCATCCCCAGCCTGGCAACCTCTTATCCTCCCTTTCCTGCCACAGGGCACCATCTGTAGCAGGTTTAAATTGGACTGAATGGTGTGGAATTGCAAGTCAAAAGGATCCTGTGATCATTCTGCCGAAGGCCCGGGGCTCTGTGCTCTGCCGCGTTATAAATAAGAGTAATGGAGTAACGGCTGAATGACAATCAAGGCTGTTGTGAACACACCGAACAGGCACGGGACTTATTTAAGGAACGTAGAGGCAGATTATGCTCCCGAAGCTATGCCGTCAGAGCCAGTCAGCACCTGCTCACTCTTTCAAATCAGGGCCACGGACATTTTGATTAGGAGGAAGAGAGGCTGGGGGGATATGGTAGGATCCCGAACTCTGGGAAGTTTTCAGAATCCATTTGTCCTGTTCTACACATGCCCACTGAGAACCTATTCTGAGCTAGGTTTTAGGGAGAGAGAAGGCATTAAGGGAGTCTAAGCCTTCTTAAAGAAGCTGGGAGACTTGGGGAGCAGAGGGGTAGGTGAACTGTGAAATAACTAAATTGATAATTATAATACAATGTGATAAACACAGCAGTGAAAGGAAGCAGAGAGCAGGGGCCCCAACGCAGCTCTGGAGGGAGAGAGGCTTCGTGAAGGAGGAGAAGTCTGCGTTGTTCTTCCAATTAGCTATTGCTGTGCAACAAACACCCCTGAAACTTAGTGCTTAGAGCAGTTTTTAAGCTCATAATTTTGTGGGCTGGGAGTTTAGGCTGAGCTTAGGTGGGCACTTCTGCTGGTGTTGGAAGATATCCTCCAGGCTCTCTCATGTTCTTGTGGTCAGCCGGAAGTTCTGCTGGGAGCTGGATGATCCGGGGTGGGTTCTCTGGCGTGTCTGGTGGTTAGCAGCAGGCTTCGTCTGGGGGTACTGTGGGCAAATGGGCCATGTTTCTCATCATTCAGCAGTCTAGCCTGGGCTTCTTGCCATGGACGTTTCAGAGTTTTCAAGAGCAGCAAGAGGAGAAAGCAAGACCCTGGTTCACAAACACTTTTCAAGCTTGTGTCATTTTTGGCGTTGCCCCTTTGGCCAAAGAAAGTCATGTAGCCGACTCTGATTCAAAGGGAGAAGAAACAGACTCGTCTCTTGATGGGAGGGGTGGAGATCTGCACTGTCACATTACACTGGTGTGGAGGTAAGGAGGAGAAGAATTGTTGATGGTTTAGTTTACTTACAGCTGAATTCTGAAGATTAGGCAAGCAAAAAACAGTGAGAAGAACAGCCTAGGGAGAGAGAACAGTGTGAACAAGAGCATGGAGGTACGCTTCTAAAGGCAGGGAGACAGGGAGGGAGTGACACACCTGGAGACACAGACAAGGCACAGGAGGGTCACTGTCATGATTTGACCTTCAAATGCCGTAGGATCCAGGTTGGCCCTGTTTTGATAGATGCTGCAGAGGCTATAGAGTGTGATGGGGACGAGGGTGGGGGACAGGTGGACCCATAGGCTCTTAGGATAAGGGACTTTACCTGGTTTCTTCTACTTCTGGGTCTCCATCTCTCTAAGTACCTTTGGCACCCACTGTGCCTTAACATTACCATCTGTGAATTGGACCAGGGAGTCTCACCCTCTTGGACCTCTATTTTAATCTTGTATCAGCCTGTATTTATCAAGCAGTTGTTATTGCAAAAAATGCTGAGCTACCATGAGGGGGTCAGAGGAGGCAATAGGGATTCCTGGCTCAAAAGGATCTCATGATCTAGCAAAGGAAATGAGAATCATGGACAGGTGAGGTTGGTGAATCATGAGAGGGAGTAGAAACCTGGCAGAGGAGTTCAGAGCTCAGAGGAGGGAGAGGGCATTTTGGGGAGGGCTCTTCAGAGGGGTCGGTTCAGCTGGGTTTTGCAGGGTAGGTAATGTCTGTGTGCAGAAGAAGAGGTTAGAGCGTCCCAGGAAGGAGGCAGCGTGAACCAAGATTGGGAGGTGGGGCTGTGCTTGGGGCCTGTGGGCTGTGGCTTGGAGCACAGACGCAATGGGCTTAGTCCAGAGCATGGCCCTGGAATGAATCCATCATGTGAAGGCATTCCTCCTGGTCCAGCCCCTCACCCCTTGCTGCAGATAGTTGGTAGTCAGTGGCAGATGTGTTCACTCTCTTCATCTGCTCGTTGCTGGGTTTTAAGGTGTCATTCTTCCTCTCGCAGCACCCACAGCACTGCACGGTGCCATGCTCTCCTGACTCATCACATTTTGTGACCTGTCAGGTCGCAATCCAAGCACGTGACACTCCCACGTGGAACCCTGTGGGCTGAGGTGAAGGTGCTGGAGGTTGACAAGTCAGACTCAGCCACAGACATAAGGAGCCTTCCTGGTAGCATCTTCAGGAGGGGCTGAGGGAGACCTGGAGTTATGAGGGAATTCTACACACTCCTCCATTGCTGCAAAATCCCTTTTAGGCATCAGAGAGGTTCCACATCTCACCTCTGTCCTGGCCCCTGTACATCCGTGTCTCCTCCCCCTCACCCCACCCCTGTGATAAATCCTTGTTTCTGGCACCCCTGTAATCCGTGAATGGCACTGGATTATGAAGCTGTGTGTCTTTGGGCAAATTGCTATCTCTCTCTGGTCCTCATGTTCCCAGTCAGTACAGTGGTAGACTAGATCATTGATCACCATACCTTTACACTCTTTTCCTGTTGTGATTTTATGTGATTCCAAGTCAGAGCCAATAGGAGTGACTTAAAAAGGGTGGAGGGCACTGGGAACCAGACAGAAGGGCCTTGAAGACTTTCCAAGTGAAACGGGAAGTTTTATCTCTGTGACCTCTGCCTCCTTTTTCTCTATATTTGATACCGTGTCATCCTCCACTGCTCTCAAAACAACCTGATTGTTCTTGTCTTGCCAGTAGCGAGTTAGAGAAAGAGTGAAGAGAAGGCAGACAACTTACAGGGAACGTGCATACGCTAAGTGCTGCGCTGGCTCCTCCAGACACTTTATCTCCCTTAATTCTCACAAGATCACAAGGCATTGCTTTCATGATTCCCATTTCCCATGTGAGGCAAGTGAAGCTTAGAGAGGTGAACTTAATTTGTGAAAGGTCACCCAGTGAAATATAGGAAGGAGCAAAGTGGTCCTAAAAAAAAAAAACTTCACTCACTGTAAGACAGAATGCTTCCTATTTCTCTTTCCCAGGGGAGATTTGCATCCTAAAAAAAAAAAAAAGGGCACACCACTTAACCCTGGCAAATGACTTATAAGAAGGGATGTATAGACAGAGCATCTGACTCACCCAGGTGGATGCCTGCCTGGGTACTTTTATCACACCTGCAGTGTGGACTTGAGCCCTCAGTCTGTTTACTCCTTTTCTCAGCCCTAATCCAGAAAACACTGGATTTGGAATCAGGAAACCAGAGCTTGAATTCATGCTCTGCCCCTTGCTTAGATGGAAGATCTTGGGAAAGTCCAGTCACCCTTTGGGGCCTCAGATATCTCAGGTGAAAAATGGGCATTCTTCTACCTACTGTATCCATGTGGGTTTCTCATGAGGGCTACCAAGGCAGTGAATGAAAGCTCCGAGCTTACTGCCTGGCACACAAGTAGGCACTGGTGAAAGACCCTGTCTTCCTTCTGCATCAGTTTGTGGAATGGCAGAGAGGGGCGGGGAGAAAAACTCATTGACTGTTTGGATGTAATTTTTTAAAAAAAAGGAAAAAATAAAAGAAAAGAAACAGCAAACCCACAAAGAAACCAAGGGTGCATAGCGAAAGCTAAATGACAAAGAAAAACAGGCAAAAAAATGCAACAAGGAGGGTGGAAAATGGTTCAGGAGAGAATAGCTAAGGGTAATGAGAATCAGTTCCATCAACCCTCCATCTGTTTTCAAATCTAATCTGAAATGATATGTTCTTCTCTCTTGCCAATATCTCTTTTTTAAAATTTATTTTTTTATACAGCAGGTCCTTCTTAGTCATCAGTTTTATACACATCACTGTATACGTGTCAATCCCAATCGCCCAATTCATCACACTACCACCCCCACCCCCCTGCCGCTTTCCACCCTTGGTGTCCATACGTTTTTCCTCTACTTCTGTGTCTCAGTTTCTGCTCTGCAAACAAGTTCATCTGTACCATTTTCTAGGTTCCACGTATATGCATTAATATACAATATTTGTTTTTCTCTTTCTGACTTACTTCACTCTGTATGACCGTCTCTAGATGCATCCACGTCTCTACAAATGACCCAGTTTTGTTCCTTTTTATGGCTGAGTAATATTCCATTGTATATATGTACCACATCTTCTTTATCCATTCGTCTGTCGATGAGTATTTAGGTTGCTTCCATGTTCTGGCTATTGAAAATAGTGTTGCAATGAACATTGGGGTGCATGTGTCTTTTTGAATTATGGTTTTCTCTGGATATACGCCCAGTAGTGGGATTGCTGGGTCATGTGGTAATTCTTTTTTTAGTTTTTTAAGGCACCTCCATAGTGTTCTCCATAGTGGCTGTATCAATTTACATTCTCACCAACAGTGCAAGAGGGTTCCCTTTTCTCCACACCCTCTCCAGCATTTGTTGTTTGTAGATTTTCTGATGATGTCCATTCTAACTGGTGTGAGGTGATACCTTACTGTAGTTTTGATTTGCATTTCTCTAATAATTAGTGATGTTGAGCAGCTTTTCATGTGCTTCTTGGCCATCTGTTTGTCTTCTTTGGAGAAATGTCTATTTAGGTCTTCTGCCCATTTTTGGATTGGGTTGTTTGTTTTTTAAATATTGAGCTGCATGAGCTGTTTATATATTTTGGAGATTAATCCTTTATCCATTGATAAAAAAAATTTGCAAATATCTTCTCCCATTCTGAGGGTTGTCTTTTCATCTTGTTTATGGTTTCCTTTGCTGTGCAACAGCTTTTAAGTTTCATTAGGTCCCATTTGTTTATTTTTGTTTTCAGTTCCATTACTCTAGGAGATGGATCAAAAAAGACCTTGCTGTGATTTATGTCAAACAGTGTTTTTCCTATGTTTTCCTCTAAGAGTTTTATAGTGCCTGGTCTTACATTTAGGCCTCTAATCCATTTTGAGTTTATTTTTGTGTACGGTATTAGGGAGTGTTCTAATTTCATTCTTTTACATGTAGTTGTCCAGTTTTCCCAGCACCACTTATTGAAGAGACTGTCTTTTTTCTATTGTATATCCTTGCCTCCTTTGTCATAGATTAGTTGACCATGGGTGCGTGGGTTTATCTCTCAGCTTTCTATCCTGCTCCATTGATCTATATTTCTGTTTTTATGCCAGTACCATATTGTCTTGATTACTGTAGTTTTGTAGTATAGTCTGAAGTCAGGGAGTCTGATTCCTCCAGCTCCGTTTTTTCCCCTCAAGACTGCTTTGGCTATTTGGGGTCTTTTGTGTCTCCATACAAATTTTAAGATTTTTTGTTCTAGTTCTGTAAAAAACTAGTGTCATTGGTAATTTGATAGGGATTGCATTGAATCTGGAGATTGCTTTGGGTAGTATAGTCATTTTCACAATATTGATTCTTCTAATCCAAGAACATTGTATATCTCTCTGTCTGTTGGTATCATCTTTAATTTCTTTCATCAGTGTCTTATAGTTTTCTGCATACAGGTCTTTTGTCTTCTTAGGTAGGTTTATTCCTAGATATATTCTTCTTCTTGTTGCAATGGTAAATGGGAGTTTCCTTAATCTCTCTTTCAGATTTTTCATCATTAGTGTATAGGAATGCAAGAGATTTCTGTGCATTAATTTTGTATCCTGAAACTTTACCAAATTTATTGATTAGCTCTAGTAGTTTTCTCGTGGCATCTTTATGATTCTCCAAGTATAGCAGCATGTCATCTGCAAACAGTGACAGTTTTACTTCTTCTTTTCCAATCTGTATTCCTTTTATTTCTTTTTCTTCTCTGACTGTCATGGCTAGGACTCCCAAAACTATGTTGAATAATAGTGGTGAGAGTGGACATCCTTGTCTTGTTCCTGATCTTACAGGAAATGCTTTCAATTTTTCACCATTGAGAATGATGTTTGCTGTGGGTTTGTCATATATGGCCTTTATTATGTTGAAGTAGGTTCCCTCTGTGCCCACTGTCTGGAGAGTTTTTATCATAAAGAGATGTTGAATTTTGTCAAAAGCTTTTTCTGCACCTATTGAGGTGATCATATGTCTTTTATTCTTCAGTTTGTTAATATGGTGTATCACATTGATTTGCATATATTGAAGAATCCTTGCATCCCTGGGATAAATCCCACTTGATCATGGTGTATGATGCTTTTAATGTGTTGTTGGATCCTGTTCGCTAATATTTTGTGGAGGATTTTTGCATGTGTATTCATCAGTGATATTGGTGTGTAATTTTCATTTTTGGTAGTATGTTTTTGTCTGGTTTTGATATCAGGGTGATGGTGGCCTCATAGAATGAGTTTGGGCGTTTTCCTTCCTCTGCAATTTTTTGGAAGAGTTTGAGAAGGGTTGGTTTTAGCTCTTCTCTAAATGTTTGATAGAATTTGCCTGTGAAGCCATCTGGTCCTGCACTTTTTTTTTTTTTTTTTTTTTTACATCTTTATTGGGGTATAATTGCTTTACAATGGTGTGTTAGTTTCTGCTTTATAACAAAGTGAATCAGTCATACATAAACATATGTTCCCATATGTCTTCCCTGTTGCGTCTCCCTCCCTCCCACCCTCCCCATCCCACCCCTCCAGGCTGTCACAAAGCACCGAGCCAATATCCCTGTGCCATGTGGCTGCTTCCCACTAGCTATCTACCTTACTGCGTTTGTTAGTGTGTATATGCCCATGACTCTCTCTCGCCCTGTCACAGCTCACCCTTCCCCCTCCCCATAACCTCAAGTCCGTTCTCTAAAAGGTCTGCATCTTTATTCCTGCTTTACCCCTAGGTTTTTCATGACATTTTTTTTTTCTTAAATTCCATATATATGTGTTAGCATACGGTATTTGTCTCTCTCTTTCTGACTTACTTCACTCTGTATGACAGACTCTAGGTTCATCCACATCAATACAAATAGCTCAATTTCGTTTCTTTTTATGGCTGAGTAATATTCCATTGTATATATGTGCCACATCTTCTTTATCCATTCATCCGATGACGGGCACTTAGGTTGTTTCCATCTCCGGGCTATTGTAAATAGAGCTGCAATGAACATTTTGGTACATGTCTCTTTTTGAATTATGGTTTTCTCAGGGTATATGCCCAGTAGTGGGATTGCTGGGTCATATGGTAGTTCTATTTGTAGCTTTTTAAGGAACCTCCATACTGTTCTCCACAGTGGCTGTATCAATTTACATTCCCACCAACAGTGTAAGAGGGTTCCCTTTTCTCCACACCCTCTCCAGCATTTATTGTTTCTAGATTTTTTGATGATGGCCATTCTGACTGGTGTGAGATGATATCTCATTGTAGTTTTGATTTGCATTTCTCTAATGATTAGTGATGTTGAGCATTCTTTCATGTGTTTGTTGGCAGTCTGTATATCTTCTTTGGAGAAATGTCTATTTAGGTCTTCTGCCCATTTTTGGATTGGGTTGTTTGTTTTCTTGTTATTGAGCTGCATGAGCTGCTTGTAAATTTTGTAGATTAATCCTTTGTCGGTTGCTTCATTTGCAAATATTTTCTCCCATTCTGAGGGTTGTCTTTTGGTCTTGTTTATGGTTTCCTTTGCTGTGCAAAAGCTTTGAAGTTTCATTAGGTCCCATTTGTTTATTTTTGTTTTTATTCCCATTACTCTAGGAGGTGGGTCAGAAAGGATCTTGCTTTGATTTATGTCATAGAGTGTTCTGCCTATGTTTTCCTCTAAGAGTTTGATAATTTCTGGCCTTACATTTAGGTCTTTAATGCATTTTGAGCTTATTTTTGTGTATGGTGTTAGGGAGTGATCTAATCTCATACTTTTACATGTACCTGTCCAGTTTTCCCAGCACCACTTATTGAAGAGGCTGTCCTTTCTCCATTGTACATTACTGCCACCTTTATAAAAGATAAGCTGTCTATATGTGCATGGGTTTATCTCTGGGCTTTCTATCCTGTTCCATTGATCTATCTTTCTGTTTTTGTGCCAGTACCATACCGTCTTGATGACTGTAGCTTTGTAGTATAGTCTGAAATCAGGGAGCCTGATTCCTCCAGTTCCTTCTTTCGTTCTCAAGATTGCTTTGGCTATTCGGGGTCTTTTGTGTTTCCATACAAATTGTGAAATTTTTTGTTCTAGTTCTGTGAAAAATGCCAGTGGTAGTTTGATAGGGATTGCATTGAATCTGTAGATTGCTTTGGGTAGTAGAGTCATTTTCACAATGTTGATTCTTCCAATCCAAGAACATGGTATATCTCTCCATCTATTTATATCATCTTTAATTTCTTTCATCAGTGTCTTATAATTTTCTGCATACAGGTCTGTTGTCTCCTTAGGTAGGTTTATTCCTAGATATTTTATTCTTTTTGTTGCAATGGTAAATGGGAGTGTTTTCTTGATTTCACTTTCAGATTTTTCATCATTAGTATATAGGAATGCCAGAGATTTCTGTGCATTAATTTTGTATCCTGCCACTTTACCAAATTCATTGATTAGCTCTAGTAGTTTTCTGGAAGCATCTTTAGGGTTCTCTATGTATAGTATCATGTCATCTGCAAACAGTGACAGCTTTACTTCTTCTTTTCCAATTTGGATTCCTTTTATTTCCTTTTCTTCTCTGATTGCTGTGGCTAAAACTTCCAGAACAATGTTGAATAATAGTGGTGAGAGTGGGCAACCTTGTCTTGTTCCTGATCTTAGTGGAAATGCTTTCAGTTTTTCACCATTGAGGATGATGTTTGCTGTGGGCTTGTCATATATGGCCTTTATTATGTTGAGGAAAGTTCCCTCTATGCCTACTTTCTGCAGGGTTTTTATCATAAATGGGTGTTGAATTTTGTCAAAAGCTTTCTCTGCATCTATTGAGATGATCATATGGTTTTTCTCCTTCAATTTGTTAATATGGTTTATCACATTGATAGATTTGCGTATATTGAAGAATCCTTGCATTCCTGGAATAAACCCCACTTGATCATGGTGTATGATCCTTTTAATGTGCTGTTGGATTCTGTTTGCTAGTATTTTGTTGAGGATTTTTGCATCTATGTTCATCAGTGATATTGGCCTGTAGTTTTCTTTCTTTGTGACATCCTTGTCTGGTTTTGGTATCAAGGTGATGGTGGCCTCGTAGAAGGAGTTAGGGAGTGGTCCTCCCTCTGCTATATTTTGGAAGAGTTTGAGAAGGATAGGTGTTAGCTCTTCTCTAAATGTTTGATAGAATTCGCCTGTGAAGCCATCTGGTCCTGGGCTTTTCTTTGTTGGAAGATTTTTAATCACAGTTTCAATTTCAGTGCTTGTGATTGGTCTGTTCATATTTTCTATTTCTTCCTGATTCAGTCTTGGCTGGTTGTGCATTTCTAAGAATTTGTCCATTTCTTCCAGATTGTCCATTTTATTGGCATAGAGTTGCTTGTAGTAATCTCTCATGATCTCTTTTATCTCTGCAGTGTCAGTTGTTACCTCTCCTTTTTCATTTCTAATTCTATTGATTTGAGTCTTCTCCCTTTTTTTCTTGATGAGTCTGGCTAGTGGTTTATCTATTTTGTTTATCTTCTCAAAGAACCAGCTTTTAGTTTTATTGATCTTTGCTATTGTTTCCTTCATTTCTTTTTCATTTATTTCTGATCTGATTTTTATGATTTCTTTCCTTCTGCTAGCTTTGGGGTTTTTTTGTTCTTCTTTCTCTAATTGCTTGAGGTGCAAGGTTAGGTTGTTTATTCGAGATGTTTCCTGCTTCTTAAGGTGGGCTTGTATTGCTATAAACTTCCCCCTTAGAACTGCTTTTGCTGCATCCCACAGGTTTTGGGTCGTTGTATCTCCATTGTCATTTGTTTCTAGGTATTTTTTGATTTCCTCTTTGATTTCTTCAGTGATCTCTTCATTATTAAGTAGTGTATTGTTTAGCCTCCATGTGTTTGTATTTTTTACAGATCTTTTCCTGTAATTGATATCTAGTCTCATGGCGTTGTGGTCAGAAAAGATACTTGATACAATTTCAATTTTCTTAAATTTACCAAGGCTTGATTTGTGACCTAAGATATGATCTATCCTGGAGAATGTTCCATGAGCACTTGAGAAAAATGTGTATTCTGTTGTTTTTGGATGGAGTGTCCTATAAATATCAATTAAGTCCATCTTGTTTAATGTATCATTTAAAGCTTGTGTTTCCTTATTTATTTTCATTTTGGATGATCTGTCCATGGGTGAAAGTGGGGTGTTTAAGTCCCCTACTATGAATGTGTTACTGTTGATTTCCCCTTTTATGGCTGTTAGTATTTGCCTAATGTATTGAGGTGCTCCTATGTTGGGTGCATAAATATTTACAATTGTTATATCTTCTTCTTGGATCGATCCCTTGATCATTATGTAGTGTCCTTCTTTGTCTCTTTTAATAGTCCTTATTTTAAAGTCTATTTTGTCTGATATGAGAATTGCTACTCCAGCTTTCTTTTGGCTTCCATTTGCATGGAATATCTTTTTCCATCCCCTTATTTTCAGTCTGTATGTGTCTCTAGGTCTGAAGTGGGTCTCTTGTAGACAGCATATATAAGGGTCTTGTTTTTGTATCCATTCAGCTAATCTGTGTCTTTTGGTGGGAGCATTTAGTCCATTTACATTTAAGGTAATTATTGATATGTATGTTCCTATTCCCATTTTCTAAATTGTTTTGGGTTCGTTATTATAGGTCTTTTCCTTCTCTTGTGTTTCTTGCCTAGAGAAGATCCTTTAGCATTTGTTGTAAAGCTGGTTTGGTGGTGCTGAACTCTCTCAGCTTTTGCTTGTCTGTAAAGGTTTTAATTTCTCCATCAAATCTGAATGAGATCCTTGCTGGGTAGAGTAGTCTTGGCTGCATGTTTTTCTCCTTCATCACTTTCAGTATGTCCTGCCACTCCCTTCTGGCTTGTAGGGTTTCTGCTGAGAGATCAGCTGTTAACCTTATGGGGATTCCCTTATGTGTTATTTGTTGTTTTTCCCTTGCTGCTTTTAATATGCTTTCTTTGTATTTAATTTTTGACAGTTTGATTAATATGTGTCTTGGCGTATTTCTCCTTGTATTTATCTTGTATGGGACTCTCTGTGCTTCCTGGACTTGATTAACTATTTCCTTTCCCATATTAGGGAAGTTTTCAACTATAATCTCTTCAAATATTTTCTCAGTCCCTTTCTTTTTCTCTTCTTCTTCTGGAACCCCTATAATTCGAATGTTGGTGCGTTTAATGTTGTCCCAGAGGTCTCTGAGACTGTCCTCAGTTCTTTTCATTCTTTTTTCTTTATTCTGCTCTGCAGTAGTTATTTCCACTATTTTATCTTCCAGGTCACTTATCCGTTCTTCTGCCTCAGTTATTCTGCTATTGATCCCATCTAGAGTACTTTTAATTTCATTTATTGTGTTGTTCATCGTTGCTTGTTTCATCTTTAGTTCTTCTAGGTCCTTGTTAACTGATTCTTGCATTTTGTCCAATCTATTGTCCATTCTATCTCCAAGATTTCGGATCAACCTTACTATCATTATTCTGAATTCTCTTTCAGGTAGACTGCCTATTTCCTCTTCATTTGTTAGGTCTGGTGCATTTTTATCTTGCTCCTTTATCTGCTGTGTGTTTTTCTGTCTTCTCATTTTGCTTATCTTACTGTGTTTGGGGTCTCCTTTTTGCAGGCTGCAGGTTTGTAGTTCCTCCTGTTTTTGATGTCTGTCTCCAGTGGCTAAGGTTGGTTCAGTGGGTTGTGTAGGCTTCCTGGTGGAGGGGGCTAGTGCCTGTGTTGTGGTGGATGAGGCTGGATCTTGTCTCTCTAGTGGGCAGGTTCACGTCTGGTGGTGTGTTTGGGGGCGTCTGTGGCCTTATTATGATTTTAGGCAGCCTCTCTGCTAATGGGTGGGGTTGTGTTCCTGTTTTGCTAGTTGTTTGGCATAGGTTTTCCAGCACTGTGGCTTGCTGGTCGTTGAGTGAAGCTGGGTGCTGGTGTTAAGATGGAGGTCTCTGGGAGATTTTCGCCGTTTGATATTATGTGGAGCTGGGAGGTCTCTTGTTGATCAGTGTTCTGAAGTTGGCTGTCCTACCTCAGAGGCAGAGCCCTGCCTCCTGGCTGGAGCACCAAAAGCTTTTAATCCACAGGCTCAGGATAAAAGGGAGAAAAAGTAGAGGGAATTAGTAGAAGTATGAGGAAAGAAAGAAGGAAAGGAGGGTAGGAAGGAAGGAAGAAAGAAAGAAAGAAGCAAAGAAGGCAAGAAGGAAAGAAAGGAGGGAGGGAGGGAGGGAGGAAGGAAGGAAGGAGGGAAAGAAGGAAAAAAGACAGAAAGAAAGAAGATACAGTAAAAATAAAATAAAGTATAATAAAGTTATTGAATTAAAAACTTCTTATTTAAAAAAAAAAAAAGGGACGGAAAGAACCTTAGGACAAATGTTGGAAGCAAAGCTATACAGACAAAATCTTACACAGAAGCATACACATACACCCTCACTAAAAGAGGTAAATGGGGAAAAATCCTAAATCTTGCTGTCAGAGACCACCTCCTCAATTTGGGATGATTCGTTGTCTAAAGGAGGGAAGGAAGGACGGAAAGAAAGAAAGAAAGAACGAAGGTAAAGTATAATAAGGTTATTAAAATTAATTATTAAGAAAAAAAATTAAAAAAAAAACATTGACGGATAGAACCCTAGGACAAATGGTGGAAGCAAGACTATACAGACAAGATCTCACACAGAAGCATACACATACACATTCACAAAAAGAGGAAAGGGGAAAAAATCATAGATCTTGCTCCTAAAGATCTTGCTCCTAAAGTCCACTTCCTTAATTTGGGATGATTTGTCTATTCAGGTATTCCACAGATGCAGGTACATCAAGTTGATTGTGGAGCTTTAATCCGCTGCTTCTGAGGCTGCTGGGAGGGATTTCCCTTTCTTTTCTTTGTTCTCACAGCTCCCAGGGCTAAGCTTTGGATTTGGCCCTGCCACTGCGTGTAGATCGCTGGAGGGCGTCTGTTTTTTGCTCAGACAGGATGGGGTTAAAAGAGCCGCTGATTGGGGGCTCTGGCGCACTCAGGCCGGCGGGGACGGAGGGGCACAGAGTGCGGTGCGGGCCTGCGGTGGCAAAGGCCGGCGTGACTTTGCACCAGCCTGAGGCGCGCTGTGCGCTCTCCCGGGGAAGTTGTCCCTGGATCCCGGGAACCGGGCAGTGGCGGGCTGCACAGGCTCCGCGGAAGAGGGGTGTGGAGAGTGACCTGTGCTCGCACACAGGCCCCTCGGTGGCGGCAGCAGCAGCCTTAACGTCTCCCGCCCGCCTCTGGGGTCCGCGCTTTTAGCCGCGGCTTGCGCCCGTCTCTGAATTCCGCGCTTTCAGCCGCGGCTCGCGCCCGTCTCTGGATTCCGCGCTTTCAGCCGCGGCTCACGCCCGTCTCTGGATTCCGCGCTTTCAGCCGCGGCTTGCGCCCGTCTCTGGGGTCCGCGCTTTCAGCCGTGGCTCGCGCCCGTCTCTGGGGTTCGCGCTTTTAGCCGCGGCTCGCGCCCGTCTCTGGAGTTCCTTTAAGCAGCGTTCTTAAACCCCTCACCTCACGCCCCAGGAAACAAAGAGGGAAGGAAAAGTCTCCTGCCTCTTCTGCAGGTGCAGGCTTTTCCCCGGACTCCCTCCCGGCTAGCTGTGGTGCACTAACCCCTTCAGGCTATGTTCAAGCCGCCAACCCCAGTCCTCTCCCTGCGCTCCGGCCTCAGCTCGCAGCCCCGCCCACCCCGGCGGGTGAGCAGACAAGCCTCTCGGGCTGGTGAGTGCCGGTTGGCACCGATCCTCTGTGCGGGAATCTCCCCGCTTTGCCCTCCGCACCCGTTGCTGTGCACTCCTCCGCAGCTTCGAAGCTCCCCCCTCCGCCTCCCGCAGTCTCCGCCCGCGAAGGGGCTTCCTAGAGTGTGGAAACTTTTCCTCCTTCACCGCTCCCTCCCACTGGTGCAGGTGCCGTCCCTATTCTTTTGTCTCTGTTTTTTCTTTTGCCCTACCCAGGTACGTGGGGAGTTTCTTGCCTTTTGGGAGGTCTGAGGTCTTCTGCCAGCCTTCAGTAGGGTAGGTGTTCTGTAGGAGTTGTTCCACGTGTAGATGTATTTCTGGTGTATCTGTGGGGAGGAAGGTGATCTCCGCGTCTTACTCTTCCGCCATCTTCCGCCTTCCCCCTGCACTTTTGTTTGTTGGAAGATTTTTAATCACAGTTTCAATTTCATTACTTGTGATTGATCTGTTCATATTTTCTATTTCTTCCTGGTTCAGTCTTGGAAGGTTATACCTTTCTAAGAATTTGTCCATTTCTTTCAGGTTGTCCATTTTATTGGCATAGAGTTGCTTGTAGTAGTTTCTTAGGATGCTTTGTATTTCTGTGGTGTCTGTTGTAACTTCTCCTGTTTTGTTTCTAATTTTATTGACTTGAGTCCTCTCCCTCGTTTTCTTGATCATTCTGGCTAAGCTTTATCAATTTTGTTTATCTTCTCAAAGAACCAGCTTTTAGTTTTATTGATCTTTGCTATTGTTTTCTTTGTTTCTATTTCATTTATTTCTTCTCTGACATTGATGATTCCTTTCCTTCTGCTAACTTTGGGTTTTGTTTGTTCTTCTTTCTCTAGTTCCTTTAGCTGTAACGTTAGATTGTTTATTTGAGATTTTTCTTGTTTCTTGAGGTAGGCTTGTATAGCTGTAACCTTCCCTCTTAGAACTGCTTTTGCTGCATCCCGTAGGTTTTGGATCATCGTGTTTTCATTGTCATTTGTCTCTAGGTATTTTTTGATTTCCTCTTTGATTTTTTCAGTGATCTCTCGGTTATTTAGTAACGTATTGTTTAGCCTCCATGTGTTTGTGTTTTTTACATTTTTTCCCCTGTAATTCATTTCTAATCTCATAGTGTTGTGGTCAGAAAAGATGCTTGATAATGATTTCAATTTTCTTAAATTTACTGAGGTTTATTTTGTGACCCATGATATGATCTATCCTGGATAATGTTCCATGCACACTTGAGAAGAAAGTATAATCTGCTGTTTTTGGATGGAATGTCCTATAAATATGAATTAAATCTATCTGGTCTATAGTGTCATTTAAAGTTTGTGTTTCCTTATCAATTTTCTGTTTGGATGATCTGTCCATTGGTGTAAGTGAGGTGTTAAAGTCCCCCACTATTATTGTGTTACTGTCGATTTCATCTTTTATAGCTGTTAGCAGTTGCCTTATGTATTGAGGTGCTCCTATGTTGGGTATGTATATATTTATAATTATTATATCTTCTTTTTAGATTGATCCCTTGACCATTATGTAGTCTCTTCCTTGTCTCTTGTAACATTCTTTATTTTAAAGTCTATTGTATCTGATATGAGTTTTGCTACTCCAGCTTTCTTCTGATTTCCATTTGCACGGAATATCTTTTTCCATCCCCTCACTTTCAGTCTTTTTGTGTGCCTAGGTATGAAGTGGGTCTCTTGTAGACAGCATATAGATGGGTCTTATTTTTGTATCCATTCAGCAAGCCTGTGTCTTTTGGTTGGAACATTTAATCCATTCACGTTTTAGGTAATTATCAATATGTATGTTCCTATGACCATTTTCTTAATTGTTTTGGGTTTGTTTTTGTAGGTCCTTTTCTTCTCTTTTGTTTCCCACTTAGAGAAGTTCCTTTAGCTTTTTTTGTAGGGCTGGTTTGGTGGTGCTGAATTCTCTTAGCTTTTGGTTGTCCGTAAAGCTTTTGATTTCTCCATTGAATCTGAATGAGATCCTTGCCGGGTAGAGTAATCTTGGTTGTAGGTTCTTCCCTTTCATCACTTTAAGTGTATCATGCCACTCCCTTCTGGCCTGTAGAGTTTCTGCTGAGAAATCAGCTGTTAACCTTATGGGAGTTCCCTTGTATGTTATTTGTTGTTTTTCCTTTGCTGCTTTCAATAATTTTCTTTGTCTTTAATTTTTGCCATATTGATTGCTATGTGTCTCGTCGTGTTTCTCCTTGGGTTTATCCTGTATGGGACTCTCGTGATTCCTGTACTTGGGTGGCTATTTCCTTTCCCATCTTAGGGAATTTTTCGACTATAATCTGTTTGAATATTTTCTCGGGTCATTTATCTCTCTCTTCTCCTTCTGGGACCCCTATGACACGAATGTCGTTGCGTTTCATGTTGTCCCAGAGGTCTCTTAGTCTGTCTTCGTTTCTTTTCATTCTTTTCTCTTTATTCTGTTCCGCAGCAGTGAATTCCACCATTCTGTCTTCCAGGTCACTTATCCGTTCTCCTGCCTCAGTTATTCTGCTATTGATTCCTTCTAGTGTAGTTTTCATTTCAGTTATTGTATTGTTCATCTCTGTTTGTTCTTTAATTCTTCTAGTTCTTTGTTAAACATTTCTTGCATCTCCTCGATCTTTGCCTCTATTGTTTTTCCAAAGTCCTGGATCATCTTCACTATCATTTTTCTCAATTCTCTGTCTGGAACATTGCCTCTCTCTGTTTTATTTAGTCGTTTTTCTGGGGTTTTATCTTTTTCCTTCATCTGGCACATAGCCCTCTGCCTTTTCATCTTGTCTTTCTGTGAATGTCTTTTTTGTTCCACAGGCTGCAGGATTGTAGTTCTTCTTGCTTCTGCCGTCTGCCCTCTCGCCAATATCTCTTAATTCTCTCCTCCCCTCCCTTATTTAACCAGGTATAACTATATTAGTTATCTCCACCATGTGGCTGGGGAAAACAGTTTTGTGTAAAAGATGCATTTCCTAAAGGGTGGGAATGGACAGATTGGAGGCAAAGGCAGAGATGAATGCTGACAGATGGGGGCTGGGAAGGAGGGGGTCTGAGGTTCTCCTGGGACTTTCTCTTCCAGTTGCTGCTGCTGGGCCTGGCTGTGGTACTGCCCCTGCCATCTCTCCACCTTCTGTCTCTGCCCTCCCTAGGGGGCTTCCTAAACCTAGCACCACTGTGATGCCATCATGCAGGCATTTAACCTCAGCATACATCAGGATCTCGACTTATAAAATGTCCAGCTTATAAGCTCTGCCTGCTGGCCTCATCCAAACCTTTGATAAACAAGGAGCGTTAACTCAACTCTCTTGCGTGTTCTCGTGACATCCTGTGCATACTCTCTTATGGCACCAGACGGTGGTCTCTGTTGATTTCCCTTTTCTGCTCTCCTAGGTTATAATTTACTTGAGGACAGGAAACTTATAAAATGTGTATCGAGTGGTATGTTTATTCAACAAGTATTTATTGAACACCTGCTGTATGCTAAGCACTGAGAATAGCAATTACCTAGACAGACACAATTCTCTGCCGTGAATGAATGAATGAATAAGTGGATGAATGAATGAATGGAAGCAAGAGGAAATGGTGCTGCTGTTGCTTAGTGGGAACAGAGGAGAATTCAGACTAGAATGGAAGGTCTGTGAAGGCAGCAATGAAATGCATCTTTTTCTCCAATCTATCCACAAAACCTCACATTGTGCCTGCAACATTTTAGACAGTCAATAAATATTCATGGTAAGGTACATTGTTGAATGATGGGAATCATGATTGTATTTGCTTTCAGGACTAGCCATGGGACTTTGCAGATTTCTAAGCACATTGCTAGGTATGACCTTATTTTCTCTCAGTTCTACATTAGATGTGATGTAAGTAGGACAGATCGTGACACTCCCCCCACCACCGGCCCCACACACTTTACAAAGAAAGAAAGAAAATCAGAGAAGCTTTGTGATTTGTCCTCAGGTAAACTGTCCAGTTGGTGCAGAGGTATCACACAAACCTACGCTTCCAACTCCAAATTTAGTGTTTCTTTCAGTAACCCAGGCTGTGTGATTATTGATGAAATCAGAAACATAGGAATATATCCATCCATCCACCCACCCATCCATCCATCCATCCACCCACCCATCCATCCATCCATCCGTCCATCCATCCAACCGTCCACCCATCCATATATCCAGCCATACATCCATCTGTCCATTCATCTGTCCATCTTTGTCTATCCATTTGTCTATCTGTCCGTCAGTCCATCCATCCATCCATCCATCCATCCATCCATCCTTTTCATTTATAGCAGTTGAAGAGATTCATTAGCCTCTGAAGTAGGACTTGGTCTGATTGCATGAGGGAGTCCCAAGTTGGACTTAACACTTTTTATTCTGCTGGCAGATTGTCCATAGGTATAGCATGGTAACCCCCATTTTACTTTCCTCTCTACAGAACGCTGTATCAGTCTCTCTGTGTTTCCTCTGCAATGATGAGCTTCCATATTTTCTACTGGCTTCCTCCCACTTCACTCCTCTGCTCACGTGCAACCTTTCTGCCTTCTTGTCCTTGTGCCACTCCTCCATCCGAAATATCCTTTACTACGTGGGTACCTGTTGAAATTTTGTCCATCCTTTAAGACTCCTCTCTGAATACTTTCTAGATTCAGCCAGATGTTCTCTCCTCTGCTCTAAGCTTCCTGTTTTGATTTATAGCTACTTATAGCCTGATTTTTTTTTCCATTCCTTGGACTGAGCTCCTGAGGATAGAGTTTCTTTATGCCAGACCTCAGAAAAGGTTGGTTGACTAAGTGAATTTTAAGGTGAGCACATATTTGCATCTGCTACAGAGGTAATATATATTCAGTGTAGAAAATGTAGAGAAAAATGAATCATAACATGATTAAAATCACCTCTGATCCCCCCAATCTTGATGTTCCAGTGTTTTTCTTCCCAGCTGTATATGCATATACTTATCTCTAAACAGAATCATAGGACTGTGTATTTTCTATATAAACTTCCTCTGCTGCTCCATAAGAATGCAACCTCCTTGAAAGTTAAAGTTCTGTCTTTCTCTTCATTTGCATTCTTCAGGGTGCTTAAACTTGAGCCGGTTGTTGAATACATTTCTGTAGAGTGGTTATATGGGCATCAAGCCGTCATTAGCCTCCTGAGTTGCCATCTCCTTTCTCTGTCTTCTGGGGATGCGCATCTGAATTCAGATATGAGGACAGCTCAGTTCAACTCACTAAAGATTTATGGAAGCTTCTTCTCTGTATTCGACTACCGTGTCAGGCATGAGGGCACACGAATGGCTCTGATGTATCCCTGCACTGGAGCCCAGTGAGAGAAGTCAGCTGTATAAACAGACCATTTTAACATAGATAAATACCATGTTACAATAAGATGCTATCACCTGTGTATATGAAGTAATATGTAACAAATGGAACTGTGGAATGCTCACTGAGGATCAAGATTAATGTTAAAAGCTAATTTGTTTGTATTATCTCATTTAATTCTCACGACAACCCTACTAAGCAGGTGCTGTTAATATTATTCTCATTTGATAGATGGGGAAACTGAAGCATGAAGAAGCCAAAAAGCTTGTCCAAAGACATACAACTTGAACACAGGGGAACTGGGGTTCAAAATCCAGCAGTTGGTCTCCAGTCTATAATGTTATGCAGCAGGCAGTATTGCCTCTTAATGGAAGCATAAAGAGGGGGTCATACGGGGGTCAAGGAAGCCTTCCAGAGCGAGGGGTGGGGTTTGGTAGGAAAGGTTATACCAAGCTCTGAGAAAATGTCTTCAAAGATGTTGAAGTAAGAAACAGGATAGTGTGTATGGAAGATTACGTAAGTATTTGATCAGATTTAACATATAAGTGCAAAGAAAGGAGTGAAATAAGGTAAGGCGGGGAGAAATGCAGGTGCCAGGTTGGCGAAATTAGGTTTTATCCTAAGGGAAATCAAGAGCCATTGAAAGGTTTTCAGCAAAGGAGTGACATGAGCATATTTATAAGTTAGACATGTAATCGTGGTAGCCCTTTAAAGGATGGCTGGAAGGAAAGAAGCCTGGGAGCAAGGATAATAGTTGGGGCTACTCGGTAGTCTCCATTTGCCCCCTGAGATCCACTCTCCATGCTTTTCCCCCCTGCTGTGTGCCTTGGAAGGCTGACCCGTATGATTTGCTTCACTGGAGCACGCTTGGGTGCTTGGTTGGGGTTTGTCCATGTTAGGCATCTGCAAGAGATTAGCAGGTACAAAGGGGGTGAGGTTGAAGCATTTATTACCCTATCACCTCCATGCGTGGTCATGCCTTGTCAGAGTTAGGTTATTCTGCTGGATTATACTGAGGTAGGAGATAGGTGGGCCCCAGGCTGAGCAACTGCAACCAGTCTCCTGCTGACACTTTGAGATAAGATACTAGCAGGTGCATTGGGCCCTGATTGGGTGGGTGCAAAGAGACCATTTTCCTCATTCTTGTGGTCAAGGGGATTTCCCAGCCCGACACATGTGCAGAGAGTCTAGGGGGGAGCCCAAGGAGCGAGGCGACACCAGCCCTTAATATGTCCTGCCAGCCTCCCAGAAACCTTCGCGTTGGAATCCATCTTGGCTGGGAGATGTGCACACCCACCAGGAAGGACCCTGAGTCAGGCCAAATATGGGCACAAGCAAGATGATTGGCCAGAGACCACCTGGAAGACTGCCTCCCCCGTAAGCGACCTTCGTTGCCCCTCTTCGGGGCAACTCCCTCTGAGTCCACCTGTGTGCTCTTCCACATGCACACTGCTTCTAATAAATGCTTTATCTGTTTCACAGTCTTGATCTCTTTGCTAAATTCTTTCTTCAAAGAAGACAAGGACTGAGGTCCTTCTTCCAGCCGCCTCACCCCTGAATTCAATACTACCTGAAAGCCACAGCAGCTGACTAGCAGCCCTTTCCTACAGCTATGGCTCTTTCAGGGTGATAGAACCCTCCCTTCCTTTGCCCCTTCAGGCCTAGGATGGTGACAGCTCCTTGCTGTTGCCGGCTTTGAGATGCTTCATCATTGGTTGGCCTTAACCCTGCCTGTGATGATTAATTTCATATGTCAACTTGACTGGGCTAAGGGATTTCCAGAGAGCTGGCAAAACATTACTTCTGAGCTTGTCTGTGAGGGTGTTTCTGGAAGAGATTAGCATCTGAATGGGT
Source organism: Lagenorhynchus albirostris (assembly GCF_949774975.1). Taxonomy (NCBI): domain Eukaryota; kingdom Metazoa; phylum Chordata; class Mammalia; order Artiodactyla; family Delphinidae; genus Lagenorhynchus; species Lagenorhynchus albirostris. Next base: position 17,179,628 of record NC_083101.1, read on the forward strand.
AGACTAAGTAAAGGATAAAGGCCTTTGTCAGTGCAGGTGGGCATCATCTTGTCCCTCTAGGGCCTGAATAGAACGGAAAGGTGGAGGAAGGGGAGATTTGCTCTCTGCCTGAGCCAGGACACATCTGTTCCTGCCCCCTGAAATTAGTCCTCGATTCTCAGGCCTTTGGCTCAGACTGGGACTTACACCATTGGCTCCCCTGGTTCTCAGTCCTTTGGGTTTGGACTGGAACCACACCACTGGCTCTCCTGGGCCTGCAGCTTGAAGATGGCAGACTGTGAGACTTCTTAGCCTCCGTGGTCATGTGGGCGAGCCCCTCATAATAAGTCTCTTTCTATATGTCTATATATGTTCTGTCGCTTCTGCGTCTCTGAGAACCCTAAGACACTTCCAAAGCCTTTGTAAATGGTCCCATTATTAAACACTTCTCAGTCACCTTACTGAGTGTGTCTTCTCTTTTCTGATGAGACACTGACTGGCACAGAGCCATTTAAAGCAGTCCACAAGAGAGATGATAAAGGTTTGCAGTAAGGCAACCACTTAGAGATAACAATGTAGAGATTGATATTGTAGAGATGATAAGGAAGGGTGTGTATTTGAGATGTATTTCCCAAGCCCACTCCTCATGACTTACTGTGTAGAGGCTGGAACAGCTAATGTCAGGGGTGCGTGAAGTCAATGTCACTACCTTTCCCAGCTCTCCTTCTACCTAGGCTGTGAGTTCATCTCACAGAACGTCTGCTTTCCCCCTCATGGCGAGGCAAAGACCATTTGCAAACTCATCAGAAGCGCTCTCTGGCCTTAACGTGAATAATCTGCAGGAGGGTCAGCTGGTGCTGTGGAATCTGAAGACGGGTTAGTTAGCCACTTGGGAGACGTTACCAAGATGGCTGGTGAACAGAAGAGCTGCTCATTTTCATAATGACCTTCAGGAATTAAATAAAAATACAATGAATGCCATAGATTAGGGAGAACAAGCCAATTAAAACCACAACACGCCTTTGGGATTTTTTATTTCTTTTCCAGGAGGCTGAAAGGCATCCGTGGCTGCTGAGGCAGGGTGGAGGTCTTTCCAGAATCACTGATGAAGGCTGATCCCCTTGCTTGGCTTTAGCGGGCAGTGGAGGAGATTTGAGCCTATTGAATATTTCACGAGTTGCAGCCCATGTGGGGAGAACAGTGAAAGGTGAAGAGGCAATGCCTGGGTTTCTTTACGATTCCAATATAAAACTAAGCTCTTCGGGGTGGGAGGGAGGCAGGCATTGGAGTCAGTCTACCGCCGGAAGGCATGGTGCACCAATTCTCCCACTTTAATATCTGCTGTTTCATTTTATATTCATCATGTCAGCATAATCTGCCTTTATGGGAATCATCTTTGTTGCCAACCAAATGCATTTAGTCCCCCTTTTGCTTTAAGTTTGATTGTAATATGACTTGAAGACTTCAATGAAATGTTTATATGCAGGGGCTAGGGGAAGAGGAGAGGGAAAATACAATTGGAAAATCAATCATCAGGGAATTTCAAGAACCTAGCCTTGGTTGTGCTACTATTTATTTGACCTGTTTTTAACGGACCCAGGACCGGCTCTCGGAGTAAATCTACCTGCTGATTCCCTACTGCATGCTGAAAAAAGTATACTCTGTTGCCGGACACCCAAAGCTCTTAACTCTGTGTCTGAACCATATTCCCGCCCTGACATTCTACTGCCCTCCTTCTGGTGCATGTGGCTTCACTGCCCTGAGATACCCAGCCGCCCAGCCCATCTCTCTGCCTCCTTCTCTCCTCCGAGGGCTAACAAGATGCCCATCCTCTGCAACACTCATGTTACCACGTTTTGGGAGTGGTTCTTGGTCTCAAAGCTAGGAAAGTCCTGTCCCACCCTCGAGTTCCCCGTGGACCTTTACTTCTTCTTTATTTCCCTAATGAACCTCAACACTGCTTTCATCATCTTATTACGGATATGTATAAACACATGTGTGTATGAGTGTATATCTGTGTGTGTATTCATCATTCAGCAATTCAGTTTTTTATTTTTTTAATTGATCACTTATATGTGCCAAAGTACTTGAAATGTGGCAGGAATAAGACACACGGGGTCCCTGCCATCCTGGAGAGACAGGTATTAAATGCATGTTCTAGAAAATACATGAAGTAAAATTCTAAGAGTGATAAGTTCCATAGAAAGTGTTTGTAAAGGTGGTACAGTAGAGAGTGCATGTATATGGAGAGAAGTACTTTATTATTTTTAATCTTTTTTTATTGAAGTATAGTTGATTTACAATGTCATGTTAGTTTCATGTCTGCAGCACAGTGATTCAGTTTTGTATATATTTTTCAGATTCTTTTCCCTTATAGGTTATTACAAAACATTGAGTATATTTCCCTGTGCTATACAGTAAGTCCTTGTTGTGTATCTATTTTATATATAGTAGTGTGTATATGTTAATCCTAAACTCCTAATTTATCCCTCCCCCTCTTCCCCTTTGGTAACCACAGTTTGTTTTCTATATCTATGGATCTATTTCTGTTTTGTAAGTAAGTTAATTTGTATCTTTTTAAATTTTAGATTCCATATATAAGCAGTGCTGTATGATATTTGTCTTTGGCTCACTTCAGTTAGTATGATAATCGCTATGTCCATCCATGTTGCTGCAAATGGCATTATTTCCTTCTTTTAATGGCTGAGTAATATTCCTTTGTGGATATGTACCACATCTTCTTTATCCATTCATCTATCGATGGACACTTAGATTTCTTCCACGTCTTGGCTATTGTAAAGAATGCTGCTATGAACATAGGGGTGCATGGATCTTTTCGAATTATAGTTTTGGAGAGGAGTACTTTAGGTAAGAGTGGCATGGCCTCTCTGAGTAGGTGTTAGTTGGACTGAGAGACAAAGGCTGAGAAGAAGCCAGCTTGCAGGCTTTGGGTGGAGAGTTCCAGAGACACTGGACAGAAAGTCTGTATGTGCTGAGACAAGAGGAAGCCTGGCCTGTGTGAGGAGTAGTTGTAATTCCTGTAGAGCTGGGGTATGCTATGAGCAGATGATGTGAGAGGTGGATCAGGATGCCGCATGGTGTCCTGGGTCACATTAAATGGAAAGTGTGCACATGTGTGGACAGTGACATGGGGCAGGGGTAGAATTTCTGCCATTAAAGGACTGTGGGCTTCCCGAAGGCAAAGCTATGTCTCATTTCACTCCAGATTCCAAGCTACTAAGCCACCTGCTGTTGAGTAAGTCCTCGGTAAGGTGTGTTGAGTGTCTAAACAAAGAAACACATGAATAAATGAATGAATGAGAGAACAAATGACCAAGACCTTCTGCTTCCGCTGAGGCAGTTTTCCCTCTGAGGTTTCATGCCCCATCTCCCCTCCCAGCAATAGTTTGTTTGTTTTTTTCCCTCTTTGTAATAGAGTAAGGCCAGAGCTGTTCTTGTGATTCAATATTTACTGTGTTTCACACACTGCTATTATCATTTAGCGTTTACTGTCTGCTGACTGTGCACTCATCGCCGTAGCAAACAAAGAACTCAATTGGTTTATGGGCTAATTTAGTCAAGGAAAAGGAGATGTTATAAGAGCAACTGGCATAGTAGAAATTATATAGTCTGGAAATCCACTGGGTCCAGCTGGGTACCAGTTCACCAGTGACCTTAAGCAAGTGACTAACCCTGCGTGACCCTCTGTTTTCTAATCTGAACACGGGGATGGCGGCAAGCTCCTTTAATGGTGGGGTTGCAGGCACAGGTGGGGAGAGCTCCAGAAGTAAGGGGTGCAGATTTCAGGAAGGATTCCTCCGCTTCCTCTGCCTGCTTCTGTACCAGGCTGTGTCAACCAGATGTGGCCTGCCTTGGGGCTCTCTGCCGGTGCCATTTCAGGGACTCTTAGCACAGTAAGTGCCTGCCCAGCTGACAGCACACAGATCCTCCTTCTTGAGCTGCTTAATGAGAGACAACAATTTCCAGAGGCAAATCCCAGCGCTGGGTTCCCTGGACGTCTGGTTCTGGCTTTGATGCACAGAGAGAAAAACAAGCAAAGGCACTGAGCAAGGCCATTCACCATAACGTCTTCACGTTGCCTTGGCCCAGCTGGCTGGCTGCCAGAGAAGCTTCTGCCACGTCCTCCGATGCTGAGGCTGGGAGGCTGGGGAGAGGAGGTGCTGGGGAGAGACGTGCTTCATAGACTAGGCTCCCAGCCAGTCTCCTCCCCGGGGCCACACAGTGTGCTCTGGGGGCCCCTTGGGGCCTACGTTCTAGGAGCCGATGTACTCCTGAGATGATCTCAGCCCTCCTCCACTCTTACTGCAGCAAGGGAAGCCCAAGCAGGTTTTCACTTGGACTCATAACTTACTATATTCCAGCCACTTTGTCTTTGCCTTGGGATGAGGTGGGAGGCTGTTGGTTTAGAGCAGAGTGGTGACGTGAGCTGACTTATGCTGTGGCAGGATTCTTCTGACTTCTGGTTGAGCGTAGACAGAAGAGGCAAGGGTGGAAGAAAAGAGTCAAGTTGAAGAGCCCTTGCAGGAAGGCAGGCAAGAGAGGAGGGTGGGTGTCTTGGCCCAGGTGGCTTGCGGTAGAGGAGCTGAGAAGGGTTGCATTGCGGATGCCTTTTGAAGGATTTCCTGATGGACTGGATGAAGAGTGGGAGAGAAAGCAGGCAATCAGCAATGTCTCAAGAGCGTCTGAAGGGTGCATTAGATCCTGTCCCTATTAATAATAATAATAATGATCATAAATGTTAATAGCTAACTTTTTATAGCACTTATTAAGGGCCAGATGCTCTTCCCCTAAGGACTTTTTTTTTTCGAAGAACATGAGTAACCTTTTTTTTTTTTTTTAATTATTTTTGGCTGTGTTGGGTCCTCGTTCCTGTGCGAGGGCTTTCTCTAGTTGCAGCAAGCGGGGGCCACTCTTCATCGCGGTGCGCGGGCCTCTCACTGTCGCGGCCTCTCTTGTTGTGGAGCACAGGCTCCAGACGCACAGGCTCAGTAGTTGGGGCTCACGGGCCCAGTTGCTCCGCGGCATGTGGGATCGTCCCAGACCAGGGCTCGAACCCGTGTCCCCTGCATCGGCAGGCGGATTCTCAACCACTGCGCCACCAGGGAAGCCACCCTAAGGACTTTTGATTGTGAAATTGAAGGAGTTAGAGTCCACTGGGAATGGACATATAAGAATAATTCAGTAGAATTTGGTGAGCAAATATCATCATCTCATCTCAAGGTGACTCTTTCATTCAGTGTCACCAGGTGTGATGGGGGCTGCCGTGGGCATGGGTTGAGCTGACTAGATAAGAAGTTCTAACTCGTCTTCCTCATCAGTCCTCCCCAAGCTCATGTCTGTGTGCATGTACATGAGGTCTTTGGGGACCGTAGAAATACTGTCTCTAGGTCAGCTCTGTAGCTCCGTCCAGAGGTCCAAGCGTTAGACGCTGTTAAGGCCACTTGTCTATTGATGGATTGATTGCCTCTGTTTCCTACAGTAACTCTCACTTGAGGAAAGATCTGATAATTCACCAACCCCATCACCCTTCCCCTTCATTCACAGGACACACTGATAGGCCTTGCCCTTCAAAATATTTTCAGGGACACATCCCTTTAGCAGACAGCACTAGGAAAAGGTTGTATGATCCCACTGCAAGGATGCTTTCGGTACTGTATGCTCTCACCCTTCTTAATAAGAAGCTATATTGGTACAATTACATTGACTGGAAGTACTATTAAAGGGATACTTAACTATTTTTAAAGCATTTTCAGAGGGAAAAACAGCATAGAGGCAAGAGTTAGGAAGTTCAAGTCAGGTGACCTTACCATTGACTAGAAAGTCCTAACTTCCCATTGGTTATATGAGAACATTGAAGTAGGAAAGAGGGTTTTGAAGTATTTTTAAGCCATGGAAGCCTTTGTGCCGTACTTCCTGGCTTGAGAGTGCGGTCTATACAATATGAGGGGAACGGAGTGGCTCTGACTGAAGCAGGAGAAATGGCTCCGAACAGCCCACTTGCCAGGCTCCTTTCCCTTAAAGGCTGATCCCGAGGCACCTCAGCTGGGCCAGATGTTCCTTTGGGCCTTCCCGGCTCTGAGGTTCTGCGTTTCTGCCATGAGCATTTCCAACTCAGCTTCTGAAGAGTTCGCACTCTGAGCTCCCACTCTTCAGAGATGTCCTTCCTTCACCTTCTTATAGTTCCGTGGCCTCAGAAGAACGTAAGCACGTTCACCTCTTGCTTAGTTCGCCCCCACTGTTGGAGTAGAATGAATACCTTATCATGCGTGCTGGTATCAGAAGGGCACCAGGCAGACCTGGGTTCAAATCCTGCCTCTGCCACTCTGTTGTTTGGGGATAACCTTGGCTACAGTTGACTCATCTGTAAATGGAAGTGATGATCTCTGGCTCAGAGATTCCATGTGGGGAGAGGCATCCTGGTACAGGTAGGTGCCTTCAGAGCTCCTGAATACATGTGGCCCCTCTCCTCCCTGGAGCGCTGAGGCCAGACCTGCCGCTCACCCAGCACCTTCGGTCTTGTCTTGCAGAGATGTCAGGCACGGCAGCGGACATCTCGCTGGTGCACTGGAGACAGCAGTGGCTGGAGAACGGCACCTTGTACTTCCACGTCTCCATGAGCAGCTCCGGGCAGCTGGCCCGGGCCACCGCCCCCACCCTCCAGGAGCCCTCAGAGATTGTAGAGGAGCAGATGCACATCCTCCACATTTCTGTGATGGTGAGTGAGTGGGAATGCAGTGGGGGCTTTGGGGGGTGGGTAGAGGGAAGGGCGAGTGGAGAGACTGTGGCAGGAGGCAGGGAATGGCCAGCAGGTGGAGGGAAGGAGCTGGCTAAGTGTGAGAGGTTAGAATGATAAACAGAAGGTCGGATGGATCCCACGGTGTCACTTGGACTGATGCATACTCGTCCATCATCTGTCAGCTGTGACAAACTAATTGTGCTTCAGAGGAGAAAATAAAGGGTCTCCAACTCTTTGGCCTTTTGGCCGACATCTCTGGGAACAACTGTTTAACATCTGTCACGTGCTTGACCTGCTTTGCCGAGGGCTGAGATTCAGCGCTCCACAACCGGCCGTTCCAAGAATGACAGAACAAACAAAATTGGAACGGGGCTGCCCTTCCCCAAGTGCCCTTGATGTGCCAGGTGCTTTAACTCTCACAACACCCCCTGCAGTGTAGACCGTGCATGGTGGTCCCTGGAGCTGGACTGGGCATAGCCGGGGCTGTCACACACCAAAGCCCCCCCCATTACCCTCACTTTATAGCTGTGAATACTGAGTCAGAGGGGTAGAGAAACTTACCCAAGGTCACATAGCTAGGAAGAGATGGAGCTGCTCTTGGGTATTTGAACCCATGTGTATCTGGCTACAAAAACTGAACTATGTCCTCTACACTCTCTCTCTCAATGCAATGATTTTTTGACTATCCACCATGTGTGAAGCACTGTACCAGGCACATTCATGGACATGATTTCATTGCATTCTCACCAAGAAGTCAGACATGTCACTTCCATGTTAGACATGAAGTTATGGACACATAGAGATCTGTTGCCTGTTGGCCCCAGGGTCTGGAACACTCTGAGGCTGCTGCCTCCCCAGAAAAGCACGCTAGGACAGAAATCACCTGAATGGTAAAGTGTATGTAGATTCACATCAATGATGTATTAGAAAAGCTGTAATTAATGGCTTTGCACAGTAGATAGAAAAAGTGCAATGTGCAGAATGTACGGGGTCTAACTGGCTCAAGAAGAGATCAGATAATAGCTACAGCTGACATCCCTCTAGTGCTTTCACTCCTGAAGCCGTTCTTACGTTATTTCCCCCTTTTTACCTTTAGCACAGCTCTGCCAGATGCAAGAGGGTAGGAAAAGTTATTCCCAGCCTATGTGTGAGAAAGGTAGGGCTCAGAGAGGCAGAGTGATTGACCCTAAGGCCACTCAGCAAAATAGGGCTATAACCCAGCCCTTCATTTTTTCCTTCCATTCAATAGTCAGCAGTACTTACCAAGAGCCTACAATGGAGCAGATCTTGCCTTTTGGTCTCTGTTCTCCTGGTGCCTCTTCAACCTGCACTGTGCATTAGACATTCTCATTAGGGCTGAGTAAGTGCCTGGAAATTTTCTCTTTTTGGAAAAACACACACATACCCCAGCCAGACAGCGACGTTAAATTTGGACCTAACGCATGCTCGTCACGTGGAGGAACAAATCAAGGCCTTTGTGTTATTCATGGAATGAGTGTGATAGACTTTTCCCATTTTTATATTTAGCGAGTGATGCAGCCACACGCCAAGCCAAGTGGATGCCTGCATGCTAAGTTTGGGCTGCAAGTTTGTAAGCACCCTCTCAGGGTACTTGCTGAGTTCCTCAGAGGGCCCGGGGCACCAGCTGACGGGCATGACGGCTCTTCTTTTAGTCTGAGTGAGACTCGGTTTGAACTAATATTTATTAAGCATTTTCTGTTCGGCATGGCGTTTACTCACCTACGTCCTTCCCATAACCCAGTGACCCAGACAGTATTATCTCAATGATCAGTGAGTCCTGCATGGCCTTCCTCTGCTTCCATGCCCAGTGTTAGTGTTAGTGAAATCAGACCTCTCCCCAGAGACTGAAGGTGTTTCTGACTTTTTTCTGCTCAGTGAGTTTAGCTTGGAAAGAAGAACTCACTGAGACCCAGATGTCGCTCCAATTCCCTGTAATTCAGGATGTGGCTGGTGGAGTAGGTGGTGTGGAGGTTGCCAGTCTCTAGACCCTCCCTGCCCGCAAGCTGGAGTGGCCCAAGGCTACCACCTTGTGGTCCCACCCATTCTTTCCCCCTTCAGTGCTCCCAAATCTTGATCTTTCCTGTCCTCACCTTACCCTCAGCAGACAGTCCTGTCCAGGAAACTTTGGTCCCCTTTGCATCCGTTGATGGCAGCCCAGCCTCTCAGAGGCGGGACATGCCTCAGAGAACCCTGCCCTCTACATAGAGGTAGGATGACATGGCTATAAGCATAGATACCTGAGCCCGAGTGCCTGGGTGTAAAGTTTCACTCTGCCACTTAGCACTCTGGGTGATGTTGGGTAAAGTATTTAACCCATCTATGCCATGTTTCGTCATCTATAAAAATGAGGATTATACTAATACTTACTGTGTATCGGAGCACTTGTATCAGAGGAGCTTGTCATACAAGGGCATTAGCTTTTATTATTAGGCACACTTTTATTATGGAGACGTGCTGATGTATTATACCCATTCATTTCACAGATGGATAAACTGAGGTCCAAATACAGACTAGGACTTGTCCAGGACCCCCAGCCAGACAGTGGGGCTTGGCCAGGAGGACAGACCTCTCCGTGGCTCAGACTCTGTCCTTGCCGTTCTGGCCGCAGATAATTCAGCAAGAACAAAAAGAGTGTTTGGTTCTCCCCACTCCCGCCTTACCAATCTTTTTAATTTTTAAGACAAATCTTGAATCTTTTAGATTTTTAAATCCTAAACATTTAAAATGGCATTCATGGTGGCTGGGACCTGCCTTTCCATTTCACAGATGAAAAATCTGAGATTCAGTGAGTTTAACTGACTTGCCTAAGGCTGCGTGGCTAACAAGAAAGCACTTCTGGGCCCAGGCTTTTCCAAGATTCCAAACTCATTTCACGGGGCTACTCAGGACACCGTGACTCTCCCTCTGTCAAACTTTGCATTGTTATCATCTTCGGTGAAGATCTGAGATGGTTTTGTGAGAAGACCAAATCATCCAGTCAAATCTCAGAGAAACCTGGAGGTCAGAGTCAATGTTTTCCATCCACTTTCCTCAGCATAAATATCCTGCCCACCCATGCAGGGCAACCAGTTCCAGCTCAGTCACTGGCACTTGCTACAATCCACGCCTACTGGAGTGGAACCAGCATGCCCTTTTGGGCTTGTTAAGCCCTGAGTTGAGCATCTACTTTATCCCAGAAGGTTACATCATCTGGCTATTAATATCCCAAGAGTCAGGCAACAAAGAGGTACTCGGTGAAACCCTGGGCAGAGGAAGAAAGTAGAGGGTCATTCATCTAGTCTGCAGCCCCGACTTCAGCTACTCAGAGCAGTCCCGTGCCTGCCTCAGCCATGCAGGGGGCACGGTGGATGCAGAGAACAGAGCAGAGGTTCGGAAGGCATGGTCTTTCTTGCTTCCTGCTTCCTGATGGTTTTACTCTTGGGAGTTCCATCACCTCTTTGAGTCTCAGTTTACCTATGAAACAACTGATCATACCAGTCTCACAGGGTTGTTGAGAAGAGTGGAAGAAATACATAATCGTACCTAGTGCACATGAAACAACTGATCATACCAGTCTCACAGGGTTGTTGAGAAGAGTGGAAGAAATACATAATCGTACCTAGTGCACATGAAACAACTGATCATACCAGTCTCACAGGGTTGTTGAGAAGAGTGGAAGAAATACATAATCGTACCTAGCGCACATGAAACAACTGATCATACCAGTCTCACAGGGTTGTTGAGAAGAGTGGAGGAAATACATAATCGTACCTAGCGCACATGAAACAACTGATCATACCAGTCTCACAGGGTTGTTGAGAAGAGTGGAAGAAATACATAATCGTACCTAGTGCACATGAAACAACTGATCATACCAGTCTCACAGGGTTGTTGAGAAGAGTGGAAGAAATACATAATCGTACCTAGTGCACATGAAACAACTGATCATACCAGTCTCACAGGGTTGTTGAGAAGAGTGGAAGAAATACATAATCGTACCTAGTGCACATGAAACAACTGATCATACCAGTCTCACAGGGTTGTTGAGAAGAGTGGAAGAAATACATAATCGTACCTAGTGCACATGAAACAACTGATCATACCAGTCTCACAGGGTTGTTGAGAAGAGTGGAAGAAATACATAATCGTACCTAGTGCACATGAAACAACTGATCATACCAGTCTCACAGGGTTGTTGAGAAGAGTGGAGGAAATACATAATCGTGCCTAGTGCACATGAAACAACTGATCATACCAGTCTCACAGGGTTGTTGAGAAGAGTGGAGGAAATACATAATCGTACCTAGTGCACATGAAACAACTGATCATACCAGTCTCACAGGGTTGTTGAGAAGAGTGGAGGAAATACATAATCGTACCTAGTGCACATGAAACAACTGATCATACCAGTCTCACAGGGTTGTTGAGAAGAGTGGAGGAAATACATAATCGTACCTAGTGCACATGAAACAACTGATCATACCAGTCTCACAGGGTTGTTGAGAAGAGTGGAGGAAATACATAATCGTGCCTAGTGCACATGAAACAACTGATCATACCAGTCTCACAGGGTTGTTGAGAAGAGTGGAGGAAATACATAATCGTACCTAGTGCACATGAAACAACTGATCATACCAGTCTCACAGGGTTGTTGAGAAGAGTGGAAGAAATACATAATCGTACCTAGTGCACATGAAACAACTGATCATACCAGTCTCACAGGGTTGTTGAGAAGAGTGGAAGAAATACATAATCGTACCTAGTGCACATGAAACAACTGATCATACCAGTCTCACAGGGTTGTTGAGAAGAGTGGAGGAAATACATAATCGTACCTAGTGCACATGAAACAACTGATCATACCAGTCTCACAGGGTTGTTGAGAAGAGTGGAAGAAATACATAATCGTACCTAGTGCACATGAAACAACTGATCATACCAGTCTCACAGGGTTGTTGAGAAGAGTGGAGGAAATACATAATCGTACCTAGTGCACATGAAACAACTGATCATACCAGTCTCACAGGGTTGTTGAGAAGAGTGGAAGAAATACATAATCGTACCTAGTGCACATGAAACAACTGATCATACCAGTCTCACAGGGTTGTTGAGAAGAGTGGAGGAAATACATAATCGTACCTAGTGCACATGAAACAACTGATCATACCAGTCTCACAGGGTTGTTGAGAAGAGTGGAGGAAATACATAATCGTACCTAGTGCACATGAAACAACTGATCATACCAGTCTCACAGGGTTGTTGAGAAGAGTGGAGGAAATACATAATCGTACCTAGTGCACATGAAACAACTGATCATACCAGTCTCACAGGGTTGTTGAGAAGAGTGGAGGAAATACATAATCGTACCTAGTGCACATGAAACAACTGATCATACCAGTCTCACAGGGTTGTTGAGAAGAGTGGAGGAAATACATAATCGTACCTAGTGCACATGAAACAACTGATCATACCAGTCTCACAGGGTTGTTGAGAAGAGTGGAGGAAATACATAATCGTACCTAGTGCACATGAAACAACTGATCATACCAGTCTCACAGGGTTGTTGAGAAGAGTGGAGGAAATACATAATCGTGCCTAGTGCACATGAAACAACTGATCATACCAGTCTCACAGGGTTGTTGAGAAGAGTGGAGGAAATACATAATCGTACCTAGTGCACATGAAACAACTGATCATACCAGTCTCACAGGGTTGTTGAGAAGAGTGGAGGAAATACATAATCGTGCCTAGGATCTAGTCCGGCACATTGTGGGGATACAGTGAAGGTGGCTATGACTACTACCGGTGCAGCAATTTTAAAGGACTCTAATGTAGGAGTAAGGAGACATTGGATTGAGTCTTCTTTTTGCTGCTATCTTGCTATCTGATCTAGAGAAATACTCACAATACCTGACATTTACTGAGTAGTCGCTACATCCCAGCTAGTGTTCCAAATTTTGTTTTACATGCGTTATTAAATTTAATCCTTACAACAGATTTTAAGGTGGATACTCTTGTTATGTTTACTTCATAGATGTGGAACCTGAGATGTTAATGATATCAATAGCTATTGGTGTGAGTTGGTTAAGGTTAAATGGTAAAACCAATATTTAGTTCTATAGCGGCAGACTCCAGATCCTCTGCTCTTTTTTTTTTTTTTTTAACATCTTTATTGGGGTATAATTGCTTTACAATGGTGTGTTAGTTTCTGCTTTATAACAAAGTGAATCAGTTATACATATACATATGTTCCCATATGTCTTGCGTCTCCCTCCCTCCAGATCCTCTGCTCTTAATCTGTAAAGCAGACCATCATTTCTCTTCTCCCTGAATTAGTTGCTGACTTAAATTATAAAATGTTATGGACAAACTAATACAAAGACTCCTACCTTATGTGGAATCTATGGGTGTGTTAAGGGGGGTTATGACTTGGGAGTCAACTCCAAGGTTAAACAGTATCTCTGTTGCTGGCTTTATGACCTTGGCCAAATCAACCTCATCATTCGTAAAATAGGAATAATATTTCCTAATTCTCAGATTTGTTTCTAAGTACTGAATGAGGTCACACGCGCATAATGAAAACAGTGGCTTCCCTCACTGAGGACTTTCTGAATGCCAGGCACAGTCTAGGTGTGGTACCTGCAGCATTCCATTTAGTTGTTCTGGTTCCTCTATAAGATGGATACTGTTCCTGTCCCTCATTTACAGATGAAGAACCTGGGAGCTAGTGAGATTTTATAACCTGCTGAAGTTCACATCACCAATGAGTACCAGAGCTGAGATTCCAACTCCAGTCTGCACAAATTAATAAGAATCTTTGCTCTTGGGCATGATTCTGCATGGTGCAGTGCCTGAAATTCAGTAACTGCTCACGAAGTGGTAGCTTTCATTACAATGTTAGCTGTAGTGACAACAGTGGTGAATATTGTTGCCACAATGTTTTGAGCAAAGGGATGAAAGGAAATGTTTGATTTGATGAGTGAGAAGACCTTGAGGACATGTTTCTTTCAAAGGGACCATTCCACCGAAAATGCCACAGATTTGTACTGGTGGGCCCCAGTGAGGAGGGCTTAGAAAGGACCAAGCTTCCAAAGTGTTTGAGCTCTCCAGAAATGGAGGGGACTGAGTCAGAGGGTAGTGAGGTCCTTGTCTTTGGGGGTATGCAAGCAAAGGCTAGAAGCCGTATTTGTCAGGACTTTGAGAGGAATAATAGTTAAGTTAGATGACTATTGTATTCCTTCAGACTTGAAGATCTATGATTCTATGGCATAATATATAGAAAAACACTTTGAGGATTATAAACGGCCCCGTAAATCTAAGAAATTATTATTACCATTCTCAATCAGTAGCTTTGTCTAAAGGATCTGTGTGATATGGGGATAGTACATTTTAAAGCTTTCTGTGAAAAATGGCTTTAGATCATTTCCCCAGTCATTGCATTTATTCATTCACAGCATATCATGCATTCCTTAGTTTATTGATTTAATCACTCCATCATGCAATGCTTTACTTGCCCACTAAACCCAACAATGAAAATCCTATCTGGTAGAAAAAAATAAAAAAGTAAAAGGCTCTAAAAAGTCAACCACAGGCTCAGAACAAGCCAACTCTGTGGGATTTGATCATTAAAAGCGGTCCTACATTTTAAGTTGTATTCATGAAAAATGAGTTTTCCGAGCAACTAGTTTTAGAAGGTTCTAGGTGAGACTTGAAATATTGTGTTTACTTTTGGGGATCATATGTTAAGATAAACAATAACTGACTAGAAAATGTATGAGAAAATAGTCAAGACAGCGAAGAGTCTTAAAATAATGCTCACAAGCACTGTTGTAATGCTTAGTTAGTGTTATAGTCATTGACAGATTGTTAACTCATTTAATCCTTACGATAATCCTAAATCAATAGATGTCATTATTACTCCTGTTCTACTTTTGAGAACATGTAGGCATAGAGAATGTAACTACCACGCAAGCCCTGTGGACCTGGTATCCCAAGGTTCGTCACTGACTTACCGGCCATGTGACTTGGGCATGGCCCTTCCCTCTGCTTCTTCCATTTCCTCATCTACAATGGAGTGAGGGTGGAAATACCTGCCAAAGAATGCTGTTGTGAGGATCACCTAAGATGATACACATAAAGCACATATGCTAGAGCCTGACACAGAGTCAGGTCGTCATAAGTGTTCAGACTCTGCTTTTTACAGGTGTATGTTTCCTAGGGCTGCCATCACAATGCACCATAAACTGAGTGACTTAAACAACAGAACTTTACTGCCTCACCGTCCTGTAGGCTAGAAATCTGAGATCAAGCTGTGGGCAGGCCAAGATGTGGATCTGTTCCAGACCCCTCCCCTAGCTTCTTACGGCACCTGGGCTTGTGGCAAGATAACCCTGTTCTTCCTGGCATTCTCCCTGTGTGGGTGTCTATCTCTGTGTCCAAATTTTCTCCTTTTTATAGAACACTGGTTACATTGGATTGAGGCCCACCGTAATGACACCATCATAACTTGATTACTACCTCTATATGTAGAGATCCAGTCTCCATGTAAGGTCACATTCTGAGGTACTGGGGATTTGGAGTCCAACATATCTTTTTTGGGGAGACACAATTCAAGAAATAACAATAAGTGCTATTGCTGTGTTATTTATAAGTGATATTAATGAAGGATGCCCAGGGCCACCAAGGTGGGAGAACCCAAAGCTTTTCAGAGTGCAGGCAGAGTAGAAGGGGAAACATCTTGACTAAGAGGAATATTTTTAAAAAGGTGGCAGCAGTGGTAGGAAAACCATGTGATACACATAGCACAAAAACCCCTGGCCTGGGACTCAGCTGTTGCAGCCCTGCCCCTCATGTGCTCTATGACCTTGAGGAGGTCACACTCCCTTCTTAGCCTTAGTATCCCCATCTGTAAGTTGAGATCCTCAAGCTTATATCTGTTGCCAAGACACGATGAAGTTTGGACGTACAAATATCCCAAGTACATTTTATATGTATGCCATACCTCGTGAATCCCATTTACTTTTTTTGTTTCCCCAGAAAGTGAAATTTTTAAAATCACAAATGCATTTCTTTAGTTTTTAAAAATGTAAATCATATGTACCTTGAAGCTTGGCCATGGCTTGCCTCAACAACAAGGATTAACTAAAATCCCACGGAGTCTCTAGCTAGGCTAATGGGAAGATTAGGAGAATAAGCCATGGCTTCTGTCCTAAAGGAAATATGGCTTATCTCCCACGACATTTAGGGATGCAGCTTAGGGAAGTATTGATGGAATGAGCCTGAGGTGGTGTCAGGAGGCCTGGTTTCACGTTAAAGACTGTACCTTGTACCAGCTGCAGAGATGTGGACAAACCTTCACCTCTCTGAGCTTCGTGATTGGTCATCTGCCAAATGGAAATAAAATTAGAATCAAAACATTGAACTGAGATAGTGCACATGAAAGCATTTGGCTAGGTTCCCCCCCAAAGCAGCAGAACTATACAGTTTGGTTGGAACGTTGGAGCTGAAAACACCTTAGACCTTGCAGAATCCAGTTCTTGAGATGTCAGCTTTCGCTTGCCTTTTCTGTGAACAGATCACTCTGAACCTCAGTGACTGACCAAACAATGCTTTATTTCTCATGCACGTTACGTGTCAGCAGCTGCAGTCACGGTGGCCCAGATCTGCTTGTCTTCTCATGCTGGGACTGTGGCTGAAGGGGAGCCCCAGTCTGAGACATTTGGTTTTCATGGCAATGAGCAAGACAGCAGGCAGAAATCTAGGATGGCTCTTAAAGCAAATGCTTAGACATGGGTTCTCTCACATTCTGTGGGCCAGAGCACATCGTGTGGCCAAGCCATTGGCAGGGGTGTACGGTCCTATATGGAGAATGGGCACGCGAATGATTGCAGATAGCAGTTAGATGAGACCACGCCTCATGTTACAGATGGAGAAAAATGAGGCCAGAAAATGGACCTTCTCCATCCCTACTCCATTTTTCTGGGCCAACAATCAAGCCCAGCTGGAGAAGGCTGACAAAGGCATCCTGGATATACATCTCAGGAAGGGGGCCTGGAGGCCGTTCCTTTGAGCCTTCTGGTCAAAAAGAAATGCAAGATGGGAATGTATATAAGAAAAAAATCTGCATAAGGGGGAGGAGCAAAGAGATAGACAGGAGAAACAGACATCCACCAGTATTTATTGAGCAACTGTTGTATACTAGATGTGTAGAAACTACCAGCGGCAGAGAGAAGTCAAAGGAAACCGAAAGAGGGAGCCAAGGACAATGAGAGAGATGTAGAAAAATACAGGGAAATTGGCAGGAACAGACAGAAAAGGATTTAGCAATAGAAGCAGAGGTGGGGAAAGAGGAAACAGAGAATAAAAGACATGGAGGAAACCACACAGAGACAAGTAAACAGGGAAAGAGAAACAGCTGAGTGAGAGGGACCAGATAGATTGGGATCCCCAGAAAGAGCTTTGGAGGGTGGACTGACAGGGTGAAGGGTGGGGTGCTAGGAGCAAGGCAGAGGCTGAGGAGGAAGTCCGGAAGATGGGGCAACATCCAGCAGAGACGGGGAGGCTCTGAGGCGGGTCTTCGGGACCAGCGGATCTGAGAAGAGGCAGGGGAGGTTGAGGTGGGTGAAGCTGCAGTGCCGAGTCCTGGAGGGTGGGGGGGATCCAGAGACTGCAGAGGGGCAACACGGGGAGGGGCCAGATGGGTTGGCAGAAAAGTCGAGGAGAATGTCCTCTCCATGGCCACGCCCCACCTGCTTTCCTCCAGCCTCTTGTCCACATTTCATCTTCCTTCAAGAACCCAGGGCTTTCGTATGGTGTTCTAGCAACAGGGAATGAATGAATGGGGTGTGTGTACAAGTGGGGTGCCATGTTCCCACTGTTTACTCCCCTTCCCGCATGTTCTGAGTCTATCCTCAGTGAAGATCAAGGTGGGCTTCCCTTGGGTTCATTAGTGGGCTTCCACTTCCTGCTTCACTTAACTCCCCTTTGTCCCCTCTCCCCATCTTCAGGAGGCAGCTTGGTTTGGTGGAAGTAATGTGTGTTTGGAGACAGACAGCTGTGCATTCAAATCGTACTCTTTCCCGTATTGCTGTTTGACCTCAGATATATTCCTGAACTTCTCTGATTCTTACTTTCCCCTGAGGCTTATTTTCCAGTGAGGCTGTGAATCTCTCATTCATGGGGCTCAGGGGAGAAATAAATGATAAAAGACACATGAAGTGTCCTAGAACAGTGCTCAGAGAAGATCCCTTTCTTTTCCTTTTGCCTCCTAAAAATTCCTTTCTAATTCACTGTTGGGCTTGGCCTTGGAAAACATCCTTAGAGCTAAGCTGGGCAAGAGTTATTAAGAATATTGACTCTAAAATACTGATATAAATAATTGACTAATAAATAAATGGGATAGAAGAGAGAGCTCTTTCTTACAGTGGAATTCCAATTAATAAATGTAGAGGAAAGAGGGAACTAGAAAGTCACCATTAGACCGTCACCACTGTAATAATTACTACCAACAAGATCCACCCATGTATACTAAAATTAATGGGTGAAACTTCAAGAAGCAGCAGGACATTTGCAGTCTCAAGGAATTACACCACCACCCACCCCCTCGGATGTGTATTAATTACAAAAAGAAAATGGTGACTTTACAGTGGGACAGTCTGGCAGATACCACTTGCATTAACTTCCTAGGGCTGCTATAACCAATTACCAAACACTGAGGGGCTTCAAACAACAGAAACTGATGTTGATGCTTTTCCAGTTTTGGAGACCAGAAGTCCAAAATCAAGGGGTCGGCAGGGCTGCATGCTCTCCGGGGCTCTAGGGGAGGATCCATTCCTTTCGCCTCTTCTAGTTTATGGTGGCTCCATGCTTCCTTGGCTTGTGGCTACTTGACTCCAATTTCTGCTTTCATCTGCCTCTCACCTTCTCCTCTGTGTCCTTTCTTCTGTGTCTCTCGTAAGGACATGTGTCAGTGGATCGAGGATTCACCTGGATATTTCAAGATGATCTCCCCCTCGCAAGACCCCTAGCTTACTTACATCTGCAAAATAAGGTCATATTCACAGGTTCTGGGCACTGGGATATGGATATATCTTTTTGGGGGGTCCGCCGTTCAACCCACTACATCACCTTAACCAAGTGATCCAAGTTAGCTTCACCAGGAATAAGACATACGGACAGCCTGAATCAGCTGATGGGATGCGGTGAGAAGAGCACAATGCCGTTTCTCTGGTTTTCTTGCCAAAAAATGGTGTAACTTGATTCTAATCATGAGAAAACATTAGAGATAAACTCAAAGTGAGGGACATGCTACAGAATAGCTGACCAGCGTTCTTCAAAGGTATTAAGATCACGAAAGACAGGGAAGACTGAGAAATGGTCACAAATAAAGAGAAGACAAGGGAGACTCGAAAATTAAATGCCACGTAGGATCCTGGGTTACACCCGGCCCCCACCTTCCCCCTCCCCCCCAAAAAAAAAACGTTGGTGGAAAACCTAGTGAAATCCAAATAGGTCTGTAGTTTAGCTGATGGGATCGTATCGTTAACTTCCAGGTTTTCATTATTCTACGGTTGTCTCTCAGTATCCATGGGAGGTTGGTTATAGGACCCCCACAGAGACAAAAATTCATGGATGCTCAAGTTCTTTAGATAAAATAATGTAGTGCAGTTGGTCCTCCGTATCCATGGGTTCTGCATATGTGGATTCAACTAACAGGGGATCGGTTGAACCCATGGATACAGAACCTGCAGATAAGGAGGACCAACTGTATTTTGTTATGAGAAATGTTACCTTTAGGGGGAAGTGAGTGAAGACTATGCAGGAACTCTCTGTAGTAACGTTGCAACTTCTGGTGAGTCTATAATTATTTCAGTATAAAAGAGTTAAAAACAGAAAGACTATTGTGTCTGGAGCAGGGCTGTTTGGGTTAGATCCTGGACTCATGGCTGACCTCCCAGTGTGACATGGTTAAGTTACTCCCTCGTGCCTCAGTTTCCTCCACTGTAAAATGTGGTAATAATAGTTTCTACCTCCTGGAATTAAAATGAGGTCACACATGTAAACTCTACGCAAATGTTGTATCATCAATTTCATTAATATTGCTACTGTCATTGTTCCTCTTTCACCAATGATAAAACCAAGGCCTCGATAGTTAAAACTACTCTTTTCTAAGATCACACAGCCAGTGCCCGACCCCAGAATTAAAGTTAAGTTTCTGATTCCAAGTGATCTCTCTCCTCTATAGTATTTCTTCTCTTACAGGGGCAAGGATGGGTAAAGATCTTTTAGGGACCCATCTTCATAATCATCTAGTTAATACTTGACTCTGTGTGTTGTTAATGCAGGTCTGCCCTTGGACTGTGGAAGGAGGTAGCGTATCCTCTTTAGAAGTGATGAGAGCAGACATTTCTGACTTAGATTCCCCCCAAAAAACAAAAACAGCTACTCTGAAACTCCTCTAGTCCAACTCCTTCATTTTAGAGTGAAAACAAATACAGAAACCAAGGCTGTAGGTCTCAAAGAGTGACGTGGTCAATGTCATGTGGCAGGTCAATGACAGAGCTGGCCTTCCCATCTAGATCTCATGACTCTGTGTGTGTGGCCCCCACTGTACCACACTTTCTAAACCTCCCCCAGCTGTGATCTGCACTCAGTAGATGGCCCCTCACTCTGTGCTGTGGGAGCCGTAAACATATAGGTTCAGCACAACGATATTTCACTTCATTGTGGTAATCGTGCTGTCTGCAAATCTACCAATACAGTCAAACAATCATCCAATTCAAACTTCTGCTGCTAATGTCCCCCAGCTCAAGGGTGTCTTTAATAGCAAAATAATACTTGTTTTTTCTTCCTTCCCTCTCTGTGTTTTTCCTAATCTCTCCCCAATGAGACATAACATTAATTACAGCAGTTAACAGAAATTCTGTCTCCATTACTGCCTGCCACCTTCTCCATCTTGACTTCTGCCTCCAAAATCTCTCTCCTGAATGAAGGGAGGGGAGTTTATGCAGATATGTGATTGTCTGTATTTACCTTTTCTCTGCCACCTCCTTGGTGCTGAATTTTAAGTCAAGCAGGATCGATATTTTCACTGGGGGGGGTGTGTGTGCGTGAGTGTGAATGTGTATGCATTGTTTGTGTGTGCCTGCTTTGTAATCTAGCTGTCATTTTGAGCTAATTGTGTTGTTTCCTCTTGTGTGGAAGGAAATCTTATCTGTTTTGGATTAAAATTCAATGAAGGTCATAGCGGCTGGAAAACTTACCAGACTGCTGCAATTAATGTTCATTTGGCTTTGATAAATTGGTACGTTCCCCTCAATAGGACTGGAGTGGATTTCAGAGGCAATAATTCTTCCATTAACTCAATGATTCTGCCTGTGATGGAGGACCTTGTCCTGCTTTTGTTTGTCATCTGTCACTTGGAGGAGCTGGGCATATGTCGGAGATGATTTATCATGATTGCAGCGCCTGCTGCTTGTATCAAAGCATTTAAAACCACAAATTATTTTTGCCCCCTGTAAATTGCTTGATTAAACAAACGTGAGGTTGGAATTAAGGTAGAAAGAAATTTTTGTGCCTCTGTTCCCACCCCTGGGTTTCCGCAGTTATGGGGTTATTGCAAGTTCCTTTCAAGCTCAAGGTGAAAACGCGTTTGTAGAGGAATAATACTGAGCGCTAACTGTATGCCAGGGATTGTGCTGGGAGCTTTACGTGCATTATTTTACTTAATTCTTAAAATAATTCTGTAGGGTAGTTTGTCTTTATTACCTGGGAAGAGGTTGAAATCCATAAATCATAAGTGTTTCATCCAATATAAGCAACATAAGATTGGAAACCAAGTGTCTTGATTCTAAAGCCCTTGCATTACCACTCTGTGCATTAGGATCTTTAAAACTTGCCTAATATTATTAAGTTCTACTGTTTACTTCTGGTATTTCACTAGATGTGGAGCCAGATCTCTCGTCTATACATAAGAATTACCTCAGGTGTTTGTTTAAAAGGCAATTTCCTGGGCCCTGCCCCAGGTCTGCCAGAGCTGAACACCTGGTGTGGGGTTCTGGGGAATCTGCACTATGGCAGGCTCTGCCCCTAATGTTTGCCGATAGCAAAGGTGGAGAATCACTCACCTGCAGCTCATTGAGACCAGCAGTGGGAAAACCACAGCCTCAGCCCACTAAGTTTTTAAATTATTATTTAGTTCTCACGAAACCCCGCCATGCAGGCATTGGTATCACCATCTTACAGATTGAAATGTTGAAGTACATCAAGTTAAGTGGGTTTGGTCAAGGTCACACAGCTAGGGAGAGGCCAAGCTGGGGTCTAGACCCTGCATCTGCCTCACTGGCTGTAAAGCTCTTAATCAGCATCCCCATCTCACCCTCTCCTGCCCTTGACCCTCTATGTCCCCAGCCCTCCCTCCCTTCTCTCAAATTCTGCAGGGGCACCAGCAAGAGTGGCTCTCTGTGCTCTCCCCATGGAAACTCTCTTCAGCTCCTGGTTTATTGAAGTCCATATGTGTCCTGATGTTCCCCTAATGAAGCGTCTAGAGGCCTGCCCTGTCTCCGCCTCCCTTAATAGGGAGTGAAATATGTTGGTATCTGTGCCAGGGGCTTTACTGAGATGGTTCAAGAGCCCCCGGGAGGAGATGTGGGGGGGAGACGAGACCCCCTTCCCCTCATTGCAGATGATCTCAGGTAAAGGAAACTCATGCAGGGCAGGTCTGTGCCATTACAGTAATTATAGAAGCACGGCTGAGAGGGGAAGCTGATCAGCTGGACCTGGGTCTGACAACCTTTTGCTGACTTTGTGGTCTTGGGCTAGCTACTTGCCCTCTCTGAACCTTGATTTCCTCAAATGGAAAATAGGTGTAACAATAGTACCTCCTCTGATAAAAGCACTGCCAGATATGGGAGCGTCCATGGTGAGTGCAGGCTTGGTATATGATACGTAGAAGTTTCTCAGGACTTTGTAGCTGTTCTTAAAGCTCTAACACTGGTGACCCATTAATGTTAATAGAACATGTTGTCATTTAACATCTCCTGAAAGCTTGACAATCTATTAAGTAGGTGTCCATTTTAACACCCTTTTATAGCAGGTCAGGCCAAGCCTCAGAGAAGGGGCTTGCTCAGGGTCACACAGTTGGTCAGCACCAGAACAAGAAGTCTCTGGATCCCTGACAGAACTGGGTGGGTGGGGCCGTTGGTGGACGGTTGCCTGAAGTCCCGTAGCAGGTAATTTAAGGTCCATGGTAAAATTGGGGCTGGGTACCCTGCCTGCCCTTCATTTTTGAGATTGAGTGGCAGGTGTTATGAACTGAATCGTGTCCTCCTCCCCCCAAAAAATCCTATGCTGAAGTCCTAACCTCCAATGTGACTGTATTTGGAGATAGGGCCTTTAAGAGGCTAATTAAGGTTAAATGAAGTCATAAGAGTGAGTCCCTAATTTAATAGGACTGGTGTCCTTATAAGGAGAGGATGCTGGAACATAGTGGAAAGACCATGTGAGGACACAGTGAGAAGGTGGCCGTCTATAAGGAACCCTTACCAGAAACCACCCCTGTCAGCACCTTATCTCCGATTTCCAGCCTCAGAGCTGTAGGACAATACGCTTCTGTTGTTCAGTCCACCCCGTCTGTGGAGTTCTGCTATGGCAGCTTGAGCAAACTAATACAGAAGAGAGTTGTGGTTAGTGCCTCCCTAGCCGACAACGGCTGAGGGATGACAGAAGCTGCAATACATATTTCCCTTTTCCTCGGTTCTTATTCCTGGGACAGAGGGGAAAAAGAAAGAGGGGAGGAAATGATCACAAAGCAGAAAGGGGACAGGATGGAAAGGGGAGAGAAGAGGGGAAAGAGGTTTTTAGAGTGTCTGGCGTATACTAGCAGCTCAGTAAACTGTTAGATGAATGGCTTGGGAGATAGATGATTGGATCCTGTCACGTGTTACAGTTGTTAACTTTTTGCAACATTGTAATACTGGTGCAGATTCCCAGGTTGCAGGGAGAGGGGCTGATGGTAACAGCTTCCACTTAGTTACTGCAACAGTTATTTGAGAGTGCCTTTTATATGCTTGCATGGTCTTCCTCACACACTACTTCATTAGAATTTACAAAACTGCCTGTTAGTGATTATTCACAGATGAGATGTGTAAGACTATGCCCATTTGATGGGTGAGGAAACTGAGGTTGCCCAAGGTCACACGCAGCCAGAGACCTGGACTCTTAATCTCAAGCCCATGCTCTCCCTGTTGGCACGTTGAGGCCAGTGAAACTGGAAGAACGGTTCACTCAGAGGAGAGACCCACACATTGTTAGGTTTCTCTTTACCCAGTGACTACCTGTGCGACCTAGAAAAAGTTGTCTAACCTGACAGAGATCCTCACAGTGGTGGAGGGAGGCTTCAACGAGGGAGCCCAGTGAAGTGCTCAGTGCCTTGTCGGTAGGAAGTGCTCTGTAACGGGCAGCTCTGAAGTTGTGCAAACCTTCCTTCTTATCTCCAATATCCTGCTTCCTGGACCTTAAATCAAGAACAGCAACTCATACCTTAAAAGACTGTGTTGAATGAAATGAGATAACCCAGGTAGAATGCCAGGATAGTGCCTCGCACGTAAAAGATGCCCAGTTCATGGTGACTCTGATTATGATTACCTGTAGTCTCCCAGACCCCATGCAGATTAGGGAGTCCTCACCTTGGGAATCTCCTAGAAAAAGCAAAGACAAAGATGATGTTTTTCTGGCCTATCCCACCCCAGGTTGCTAGTGGGAGGCCCCTGAATGGAGGAAGGCCCGCAGCCATGGGAGGTGACAGCTGGGGTCTCGGACCCACCCTGGGGACCGCCTCCTGCTCCTTGGAAGGTGGAGACATGGCTGGCCTGCCCAAGTGGCGCAGAGTGACAAATGAGGTTGTGAAGCAGCAACAACATCTGTGTCATCATTTCCGCACCAGGAGGTCAACTGGCTTCATAAACCGTGTTGCTGCTGGAGCAGTCTTTGTTTAGGAATTAATTAGGAGAAGCGAAGAACTGCTGCCCATGCAGATTTTGGTCTCTGGAAGTTATAAAAAGCAGATGAATTTTAAGCAAATGCGGTTTTCACCCTTTAACATCAGGTGAAAGGGTACGTATTAGAGCAGGGGCACCCGGGAAGCAGGCATTGAAAAGAACACCTGAGCCCTCTTCCTAATCCACTTCTGTGTGCCCACGCGCACGGCGCCATTTTTTGGCTGCTGCAGTTTGTGCATTGATACCACTTTGGTATTAATAATAGCAGAGTCTGTTGAGTCTTTTTTTTTTTTTTTGCGGTACGCAGGCCTCTCATTGTTGTGGCCTCTCCCGTTGCGGAGCACAGGCTCAACGGCCATGGCTCACGGCCCAGACACTCCGCGGCACGTGGGATCTTCCCGGACCAGGGCACGAACCCGCGTCCCCTGCATCGGCAGGCGGACTCTCAACCACTGCACCACCAGGGGGAAGCCCTGCTGAGTCTTTTTATGTGCCAGGAACGCTGCTAGATGCTTTCCACACTCTTATCTAATCTCCATGAGAGTCCAGTGAGGAGGCTTTTGGTTACTTCCTTTTACATGTGAGAAACCCGAGGCTAAGAGCAGCAGATTCTTTTCTTAGAAGTGATGGAGCTCAGGCTTGAACCCAGGCTTGTAGAAGTCCAAGGTCGATGCCTTTAGCTGCTGTGCTATATAGTAGAAGCTCCTCACCTTCTCCATGAAATGCTCTGAGTATCCATTTGTAAGAGATATCCTAGTATCTGTTAAAAGCTGAGTGAGGGGGCTTCCCTGGTGGCACAGTGGTTGGGAGTCCGCCTGCCGATGCAGGGGACACGGGTTCGTGCCCCGGTCTGGGAAGATCCCACATGCCGCGGAGCGGCTGGGCCCGTGAGCCATGGCCGCTGAGCCTGCGCGTCCGGAGCCTGTGCTCCGCAACGGGAGAGGCCACAACAGTGAGAGGCCCGCGTACCGCAAAAAAAAAAAAAGCTGAGTGAGGAATTTTGAAGAGCAGATCTTGTAAAGCAAAGGGATTCTCATGTGAGGGCCAATGAGGACCATTTACACTTTCAGGCATCACCTCTGTTTGGATTTGGAAGTTAATTATCCTCAAAGAACGCATTTTACCCTAGCAGTCATGACACTGTTGATGCTAACTAACATTCGTACAGTGCTTTTGGCAGTTTCAAGGCAATGTTCACAGCATCTACTATTGCCTTTTATCTTCAAAAACCATCCTTGGGTATTTAGACATTGAAGCTATTATTATTATTAGCTCTGCTTGAAGCTTAGAAGGGTTCATCCTGTCGAAAATCACACAGTGAGTCCATGGTAAAGACCAATCTCCTTTTACCAAATATCTCAGCATCCCCTGGGGATAATTGGAAGGTTAGGGTTGCCCTGTAGAGGCAAATGGGGAAGAACTCGTGTTGGAGAAGCACATACAATTATGACATATTAGAGGCACAAGGAACCTTTAAATCTCTGCTTATAAGCATTTCATTTTTAAAAGGAAGTAAACCAACGGCCAGTGAAAGAAATTCCCTTCTTCAGAGTCACACAGTAAGTTAGTGTGACATCGAGGATAAAAGATGGACACATTTGAGTTTAAACCCCAAACTTTCTTTCCCCTCTACTTATGACTTTGGGCAGGTTAATTTATTTGAGCCTTAGTTTTCTCTTCTGTAAAATAGAGAGAAAGTACTACCAAACAGGATAAGGATTCAGTGAGATGATGTATGTGAAACGGGTGGTACAATGCATGTCCACAGAGCATGCGCCCACTGAGTGAGAGTCTCTGGGATGGTCGATGAGGAAGAAAACACATGGGCTGGGGACCAGTTAAGGCTGAGTGCAACTCTAAGATCCTCCGTCCTCAGCTCTGTGACCTTGGAATCACTCCAATCCTCTAAACCTTGGTTTTCTTCTAGAAAAATGAGAATGGTGGTTATACCTACACCATTTTGTTCGCTGTGTGGGTTAAAACTAATTTATGACAAAGATCAGCCCAGGGCTTTGCCCACAGTGAACTTGAACTCTCCTGGGTCCCAGTGTGTTCTGCTCTTCCCATCCCACGATTTTCTTTCTCGGCTCCATCCTCCTCAGGCAAACGAAGAAAGCCCATGGCTCCTTCCCTGAAGCACCACTGTTGATATTCTTCCTTTGGACACAGGAGCTGGGAAGCAGTTTTGGATTCCAGCCATTTCTATAAAAATCTTCCCAAATTTGTGGAGTGATGTGTCCCCTCCATGCACAGAGCTAGGGAAAAAAGATAGCATTAAGTGTAATTAAATGTGCACTCCTGCATTTGGGGAATGCACTGGGGGGGTTTGTCTTTAAAGTGTCCTTCTTTTTGCAAAGGCACCTGTCATGCTAATGGTGCTGCGTTAGTCTCTCAACTGGGGGCCTGGATGCTTTCTTAGCAGACCTACTGTGCATACATTACACCCCACGCTGCACTCCATGGTCTAGCATGTTTTGCTTTTTCTCAAATGTAAGCACCTTAGATTCTTAATTTGGCCTCCATAATGAAGCGCATGGCTGGGAGAAGTGCTTAATTGAGTCCCCCCATTGGAGAGAATGCCTGATGGGAAAAGACTAGAAGAGAAACAAACATTTGTTGGGCAATTGCCATGCACCAGGCGTTGTGCTCAATGTACGACCATTCTCTGCTATTTAATCTCACCACAGAGATGCCAGGTAGATATTTGTATCGTTATTTTACAGATAAAGAAACAGAAACTCAAAGAGGCTACAATTTAGTATGTATACAACTAATATTTCTTGAACAACCACCCACTGGATGTCAAGTACTGTGTCAGACCCCTGGGCTTGTGTGATCTGGTCTATAGGGTTTAGGACACGGGGAGGGGGAAGGGTAAGCTGGGACAAAGTGAGAGAGTGGCATGGACATGTATACACTACCAAATGTAAAACCGATAGCTAGCGGGAAGCAGCCGCATAGCACAGGGAGATCAGCTCAGTGCTCTGTGACCACCTAGAGGGGTGGGATAGGGAGGGTGGCAGGGAGACGCAAGAGGGAGGAGATATGGGGATATATGTATATGTATAGCTGATTCACTTTGTTATACAGCAGAAACTAACACACCATTGTAAAGCAATTATACTCCAATAAAGATGTTAAAAATATATATATATATATATGTATAGGGTTTATTAACAGCACTAACCAGAGGCTGACTTGAAATTGAGGCCCCCAAGGACATTAAGCGACTTTTCTAAGGTCACACTCTAGGAATTGGCAGAGCTGGAATTCAAACCTAGATCTCCTGGAGTCTTGTTTAGTTTCCTTTGAACCAGGAGGCCTGGAGCTTGTTCCTTCACTTCTTCAACTTCCATGGAGCATCTCATATGCACAAGGCACTGTGTTAAGCATGGCACTGGGTTCTGAGATGAAGGTTTCATATCTTTGGGTAGGGGTGTTGAGTCAAGTATTCAAGGAAGACAGGGTAGTACCATGTCAGGGGCTAGATCAAAGACAGTGGGAAAACAGGAGGAAGAGGTAACTTCTAGCTGGAGGGACCAAGGGAAACTTCCTGGGGAAAGGGAAAATTCATCCAGGTCTTAAACCGTGGCATGGATTTGGACATCAGTCAGTAATTGACAACTTCTGCCTTTTTGTCAAGATCTCTTTGCAGTAGCTGGTATTAGCAAGACTTTGGGGTCAGGGATGTGTTCCTCACTCATTCTCTTTCTCAGAGGTTATTAGACTCTTAGCTTCCTATTCAGCACAGATTCACGTGGTATTGACTACTCTGTCCCAAGACAAGGGCAGGGGACTGATCAACCTAGGTAAACAGACATGGCTCCTCCTATGAAAAACTCCCAGACTAGAGAAGGAAGGGAGTGTTTAAGTCCTTTTTAGTTCATTCAGGAAAGTCTTGGCAGGGGAAGGTGAACGTAAGTTTAGAAAAGAACCGTATCAGTGATCGATTCCAGTACTTCTCAACATTTTGCATCAGAAACCTTCCATCTAAATGAAATGTTATGTAGCTACCTAATATGTAACAGACAAAAATGGATCTGTTTTGGCTGGAAATTTGGAAGAGTTAGTGGTAGGTGAGGGTAGACAGGACTTGTGTGGCATAGCCACACACCACTAAGGCTGTGGCATGTGAACATGACTTGAGTATGACTAAAGCACCCTCCACTCCCCGTCGTGTAATAGACAGAGGAGCTGCCCTGAGAGGGGAACTTACTCAAGGCCGGAGTCAATGAGCAAGCCAGCACCAGGTGCAAGCTCTCTAGTATCCTACCCCAAGGCTTTCTACAACACCATTGAGAGAAGGGATGGTTTTGGGTTTGGGTTTTTTTTTTTGGGGTGGTGGTGGTGGTGGTGTTTTTTCACTTCTTATTTTGAAATAATTTTAGATTTACAGAAGAGTTGCAAAGAAAGCACAGATAATTCCCATATACCTTTAAGCTAGCTTCCCCTAATGTCAACATCTTTCATGACCATGGTATATTTGTCAAAACCGAGAAGTTAACATTGATGCCACATTATTAACTAAAGACTTTATTTCCCCAGTTTTTCCACTGATGTCCTTGTTCTGTTCCAGGACCCAATCCCGGGTACCATATTACATTTAGTGGTTCTGTCTCCTGAGTCTCCTTCTCCTCAGTCTTTCTTGCTTATAACCTTGACCTTTCTGAAGAGTATTGGGTCAGGTATTTTGCAGGATGTCCCTGCATTTGGGTCTGTCTGGTGCTTTCTCATAATTAGACTGGGATTATAGACTTGGAGGAAGAATACCACAAAGACCAAGTGGCCTTCTCGTCACATCATATCATCCGATGTGTGACACCAACAGGATTTATTACTGATGATGTTAACCTTGAGCACTTATGTGAGGGGGTGTCTGCCAGGTTTCTCCACTGTAAAGTTTATATCTTTCTCTTTCCATACTCAATTATTTGAAGCAAGTTTACAAAGTCCAGCACACACAAGGAGAGGGGGATTAAGGGCCACCTCCTGGAGAGAGAGGTGTCAAAGAATGTGTGGGTATTGGTTAAAACCACCGCCATAATTAATAAATATGGGGGATAGATACTTTGAGACTCTACAAATACCCTGTTTCTCCATGAGGTTTTTTCCCACTAATTTTAGCATTCCTCAGTGGCTCTTGCCTGCAGTGATTTATTACTGCAGTGGAAAACAGGAATTTTAAAGCAAAATAAAAACAAAAATGTAAGGGAAAAAAAGGAGACAAGAAAGGAAGAAGAAAAAGGGTTCACACTTATTAACGCCAACCTCTTTCCTAGGTGGTAGACCTGTGTCAGGGCAGGTGTCATGGAGAAAGGAGCTGCGGTATCCTCACAGGCTTTGCTGACCTCCTCTCAACATGGAGTGTTCTAATTGGCATCACCATGGCACTGTCAGTAACCATCACACTCTGAGGCCGAGGGAGGCTCTTTTAACTCTGTTAGGAAAAGGTCAGCGTGGAACAAGATAATAGCACCTAACTTGCGTATTTCTTTCTCCAGATTTCATTTTAAAATACACCTGGTTGAGGAAGCAGGAACCTGGCAGACACCCCCTCACATAAGAGCTCAAGGTTAGCATCATAAGTAATAAATCCTGTTGATGTCACGTACCTGCTGATATGATGTGATGAGAAGACCACTTGGTCTTTTGGGCGTTCTTCCACCAAGTCTATAATCCCAGTCTAATTATGAGAAAGCATCAGACAGTTTCTATGCTTTTACGTGTATGTGTGTGTTGTATGTGTGTTGTATGTGTGCTTCTTTTTTTTCTCCGTACATGTGTTTACTACTGGGTCCCCTGGGATTTAGGGAGGAAGGGAATAACAGATCCTTCCTTTGCCTGTATCTTAGCTTTAGGCAGTCACTTAGAGCAGCTTGAATCCTTGGCGAGGTTCCATAAGATCTAGATGATAAAATACAGCTGACTCGAAGCTCAAGGATGGGGAAGCACAGGAATGTATATAAACTGCCCATGCCTGGCACATCTTGGGTGTATCTGGTACAGGTCACTGAGTTAAGTATGTCAGATCATCTTGTTTAGCCCTTGGAGCAAATCTAATGGAAGAGGTGACCTTTGAGATGGTCCTTGAAGGGATGAGGGTGGCAGGAATTATTCCAAACAGAAAATAGCATGGAAGAGCTTAAAGACCTTAGGGAATTCCCTACCCATGAAAATACTGGGGGCTTCCTACTCATTTTGCCTGGAATTATCTCTGATCCTGAGGAACTAGTGTGTAGGGATGTGGCTACTTGCATCAGAAGAGTGATCAAGCACTTGAATGTTCCCTCTCTAACATCTTGCAATAGTAACACAGTATTAATGATTGTTTCTTAATTGATTAGTGGGTTGCTCGGTCTGCTGGTTGGTAGCTTTAGGTTCATTCAGAGACTCTGCCTCATTACCATTTGAACTTTGGAGCAGACGCTATTGGTGTCCAGCTCAGATCCCCTGAGCACTAACCCTTTCCATGCATGCTGGCTTGACTTCCAGTTGCCAGCTCATGTGCCTCTGGCTAGAGGCTCTCTGGCAGCTCAGTAGCCCTCTGCCCAGGCTTGAGGCAGGCTGGAGTGCCAGGGAGTCATCAGCTCTTCAGCGGCAACCCTTAACTGATGATTGCTGGAGGATGGTTAATACATACCCCCCTGCCCCTGTCACCCCAGCAGGATAGACCTCCTGTGGTCCACTATGATATCTGGCTTAATAAACCATCCTTTACTGGACTCTTTCCCTTCCCCGCCTCATTTCCCCACTTCTCTACGAGCGTTTCCTGGAATCACTTTCCAAATAACCACGTGCACTCAGATCCTTTTCTGAATTTCTTCTGGAGACAGACAGACTTCAGTGGGCTTCCTCTGTGGCCTCTTTGACCAGGATGTTTGGGCCCAGAGGAGGAAAAACAAAAAGATGACCTTGACTTCCAGTGGCTCTGAAACTGATTTGCTGGTTGAAATAGAGCCAAACACTGTCACTCTCTGAGGCTACATCCCTTACTTGTAAGGGGAGACATTGGCTCAGGTGTTGCCAAAGCCCTTCCTGAAGTTTTTGTTCTGAGGTTTCAACTTCCAGACACTTTCATTTCCCCCTATGTGTGTGATTTCCAGGAATTTATTTAATTTGCTTTAAGGAAATGTGTATGCTTCCTGCCTACCAAGTCCCATTTTCAAAACAAACTCTTTAACACTTTACCGGGGTAGGGAAGTTTGGCTATCCCGTCTTCTAGGAGTACTTGTCTTGACTTTGGTTGTAAACCCAGAATATGGGGAAGGATAGTCGTATTTCCTCTTCCCCCTCCTCCTCTTTCTCCGTCCCTCTACCTGCACTAACTTTTCCATTTGCACACATGGAAGAAAACAATCCTGAGCTTGAAAGAGCTGACTTTTATTTTATTTTATTTTTCCTGATTGAATATAATAGTAGGTACCGTTTTTTAAGAGCTTAGTACATGCCAGGCACTGTGCCAAGCACTTTCCATACATTATCTTGTTTATTTCTACAATGGCCCTGTAAGGAAGGTACTATTATTATGTTATCATTAGGAAGCTAAGATTAGGAGAGATTATGCAGTTGTTCAAGGTCATATACCTGTTAGTGGTACAGCCAGGGTTTGAATCCAGGCTCATCTTAATTGAAATGCTGTATTTTACCTATTCCCTGCTTCTCTGCATGATGAAATGCGATAGGCATAACTCTAAAGACCTCTGTGTACTTCAGAACATTAATCATAAGAACTGGGTGAATGTAGAGGGAGGGGCAGAGAAATGACCCAGCAGCACCTTGGAAAAACACAGGTAGGTTTTATTGGACAATAAGCTGAGGGAAGTAATAGTGTTCAACAACAAAATATTTTTTTTCAATTTAGATTTCATCAGTATAAGTTCTTACCTAGAACAGGGATATTCTGATCTGCTTAGTCATTTCTTGGAATATTGTGCATAGTTGTGGTATTATCTTTAAAAAAATAAAAAGCAGAATCAGAATCGAGTGTGTCTGAGGAAGATTAACCACAGGGTAGTGAAAGCATTCAGAACCATATTACCAAAGTTCTGAAGACGGCTGGGAGGATTTAGCCTGGAGGAGAGAAGACTAGGGGATCTTGGTGGGGATTACTATTTAAAACCCTAAATATCTCTCAAGGGGAGGTGGGAGTTAAATTTGTCCTGTGTGGCCTTCAGACATAAGAAGCAGTGGGGGGAAGCCACACGGCAGCCGATTCCAGCTCTATTTTAAAAAGAAACAGTAACAAAAGTATCCAAAATTGGAATAGGATATTTCAAGAGGTGGTATTCACTCCACCATGCCTGTGTTAGGATTTTTTTTTCTTTTTTGCAAGTGATATAAATCCAACTCAAACTGACTAAAGGCTAAATAAGGTCTTTGCTTCCTCAAGGAATGAAGTATCTAAGGGTAGCTTTAGTGCAGGGATTGTTAGATCAAAATGTCCATATAGAGTCTTTAGGAATACGTCTCTGTTCCTTCACTCTGGTTTCCTTTGGGTAGGCTTCATTCTTGGGCGAACTCTCCCCAGGTCACGATAAGATTACTTTATACTTAGCACCAGCAGGAAGGAAAGAAAGTGCTTCTTATTTTTAAGTTAAGTGCCCGGACAAACTATCATTTGCTCATGTGTGTATCCCTGTGTTAGTTTTCTATTGATGCTGTAACAACTTACCACAAATTTAGTGGCTTAAGACAATACACCTTTAGAGAACACATGTATGGATACCAAGGGGGAAAGGGGTGGGGTGGGAGGAATTGGGAGACTGGGATTGACACAAATACATTATTGATACTATGTGTAAAATAGACAACTGATGGAAACATACTGTACAGCACAGGGAGCTCTACCTAATGCACTGTGGTAACCTGAATGGGAGGGAAGTCCAAAAGGGAGGGGATATATGTATGTGTATGGCTGATTCATTTTGCTGGGCAGTGGAGGCTAACACAACATTGTAAAGCAACCTTACTCCAATAAAAAATTAATTTAAAAAATACACCTTTATTATCTTATAGTTCTGCAGTTCATAAATTTGAAATGGTCCTCGCTGAGTTACTTTCATGCTGTTGGTGGCAGGACTGTGTTCCTTCTGAAGGCTGCAGGGGAGAATCTGTCTCCTTGCCCCTTCCAGCTTGTAGAGGCTGCACACTGTCTTTGACTTGCACCCACTTCTTCTATCTACAAAGCAAACGAAATGGAGTCGAGTTCTTCTCGCACCACATCACTCCGACCTCCTCTGTTGCTTCCCTCTTCCATTGATAAGGACCCTTGTGATCATATTGGGCCCGTTTGTATAATCAAGAACACCCTGCCCTTCAAAAAGCCAGCTGCTTGGCAGCCTTAATTCCATCTGCAACCTTAATTCTCCCTTGCCATGTAACCTGACATATTCACAGGTTACAGGAATAAAGACGTAGGCCGATTGGGGATATTCTTCTGACTACCACAAACCCTAAATAAGTTACTGTGATGCTCTACTGGTCAACTCTGGGTCAGGTGGCCACTCCTAGACTTAGATTCCAGTAAGCCAGGGCCAGACCATGTCGATGGAGAGTTTTGAAGGGGTATCATGTAGTCTCTCAAGGAAAAACTAGGTCCTTGTTACAAAAGAAGAGGAAAGAGATACTAAGGGGTTACAAAAATCAACCACAGTGTGGGGTGGGATATTCAGTATTAGGTAGGGGATGAAATTAGTGATTTCAAAGATTTTTTTTTCATATTCTGATGTTTGAATACCATATCTGATGGCTGTGCTTAACCACAAAGAAAGGGAAATAGCTTATTTCTTTCAATGGATAAGAATTCTATTCTCTATTCCTAGATAAGGCCCTGGGGATTCCTAAGCCCAGACTTACTCTCTTGTTTATATGATTTCCTGGTTCCTAGATGAGAGAATCAACTAGTGAGAGTCATGGGAGACATTTTAGGAGAAATGGAGTTGTATTAATTAATTTTTTTCATACTTTAGAGTCCCAAATGGTCAAGCAGGATTCTTGACCACTGGAATAATGCTAATCAAAAACGTTTTGGTATCATACGTATTTTTTTTTAAGAAATGAAGAACACTGTCTTCCTCACCCAAGAAGGATATTTTTAAGGACATATTCTAAAAGATTCCATGCAAGTCTCCAGCAAAATAATTCCAAAGGGACAACAACAACAACCTTTCTTTCCAAACTTTGCCTTAAGAAAAGCAAAAAGTATAGGTCTGCCCATAACTGAACATTTTCCCCTCCTTGCCTGATGCTAGCTGAAATAGGATGGGACCATGAAATCTTAACCAGTTTCACTCCACTGCAGGTGCCCTGAGTGATACATTTCCAGTCATATGCACACTTTAGGGCTACAGATGGTGGAAAATATAGAAAGCAGAGGTAAGAATGAGAAGAGAGTCATCAGAGGTGTTTTAGGAGAAATGATGTGCTATTAAATTTTTTTCTGACTTTTGAGTCTGCAGTGTTTAAGCAGGAAGCTTGGCTGGGGCACTTATTGGGGAAACCTTTAGTGATATAGGCAGTTTAGGCATAGCTATGGAAGTGGAATCAGGTCCTGCATACAAAACACATGCACTTGGAGGATCTGTAAAGGTCTTTCAAGCCAAAGTCAGATTGAACAGATCAGCTGCCCCAGCAATGCCCAAGGCATAGCTACTAGATAGGGTGCTGTCCTGGGTGCTGAATAAGCACATGTCCAGACTACTGCTTGGTCTGATTTGTGCTGAACACAGCCTCAACTTGTCCTGGCTTCTGTTTGTGACCAAAACCCCACCTCTAATTATACCTCCATAACTGGGTGAAAAAGCCCAGGGCTCCTTCTTTTCCCCCTCAGATGTGACATTTTCATCCATAGAATGTAAGCTTTATGAAAGCAGAGAATTGATTATATTCACTGTCTGTCTGCAGGGTCTCAAATCTCATTCATACAAAACACTTGCTGAGTTTGGGTCAGAGGGATTTACTAATCATATCGTCCTCACTTTCCACTCACTCACTGGAATAATGCATACCTACATATGTACATGTGTACACACACACACAATCAAAAGAGCTACAGTCTTCCTGTAGCACACCTTATAATGTACGGAATTCATCATGTGTGGAATACTTCCAAATTCAGTCTTCCTAATCAATTTAAGCTATATGTTATTTGCCTCTGTATCTGTGTCTAGCTCCATGTCTGGAAGGCACATGGTAGGTATGCAGCATTTTTGTTGAACTGAACTAGGTTAATTTTACAGACTAAAAAACTAAACTTCAGAGAGAAATGAATGGCCCAAGGTCATACAGTAAATGGAGAACAGTGACATTTCCCTTACCTCCTCTTACACAGTGTCAGTCTCCAGACCTTTCAGTTCCCCCACTTTGGTGACTAAATTTAAAGACCACATGAAGGAATCACGATTCCTGACCTTTTAATTCTCTCAAAAATATTCATGTTTTCCTAACACCAGGTATGGTGTGGATCCCTGTCATTTATACACACACACACACACACACACACACACACACACACACACACACACTTTTATGCATATATATGTGCATATATATGTATACACACAGACACACATATATATATATGTGTATATATATACACATATATACACAGCAGGTTTGGGGGGGATTTATGTGTAAAAGTTATGAAGTGTGTTACCGAGATGTAAGTTTTAGAACTGAAATCACATTGCTTCAGATCTTCCCTCAATCTTGGCACCTGTTTACTAGGAAGTGGACTGGAATGATGAGGTTTGCATCTAAAGATGGGTCCTCAGTAGAATAGCAGGAATTCTCAATTCCTTTAATTAATAATAACCCTCTCACCCTCTGTTCACGTGGTAGCTTGCTCAGTGGAGCTCAAAGCGCAGTGCAGGGGCAGAACACTGCCATCTCACTGCTCTGCATTCACGTGTCCCGCTGAAGGGGTAGAGAGCTTTGAAGTTGTATCACGGTCCTCAGGGATAACGCTGGGCTGTGCCTAACCCCTTCACCCAAGGCCACGAGAATTCCAAAATCATACTTCGGGGAAAAAGGAAGGTGTGAGGGGCTAGTAAGAGAAGAAATGAAGGAAGGCAGGAAGAGAGGGAAGGATGAAAGTAGAAGAGGATATGAGACAATGAGCTAGAAAGCTTTTATTGAACTTCCACTCTGTACCTCATCCTACGAAAGTCACTTTAGCATTCATCATTTCAATGATTTGCATCTGACGTACATACTGAAAGCAGGGGTGAATGAATGAATGTGTTTAATCTCCCCAGCCCTCTAGAATTTAGTGCATACACTTCACATATGAAGAAACTGAGCTGCAGAGAAGTGAAGCACAGGGGCAGCTAAGAGGAGGGTTTTGGAGAACAAGAACCTACGTTGATACTTTCACCCAAGGGGAGCTCTGAAAGGCACTGGGAAGGTGGGAGGGCTGAAAAGGAAAGCATCCTTTATGAGCAGTCACACTAATATCTGCGAAGGATGTCGTTTTATTTATATCTGAGAAAACAAGAGGATTGGAAACTTGAAATGTCTTGTCCAAAGCTACTCTCTCATTCATTCATAGATTCTACTTTTTTTGAGCCATCTACTCTGGACAAAGGGTGAAATAGACAGTCCCTGCCCCTCAAGGCTCTGTTAGTTCGGTGTGTGGCTTTTTCTGTGGCCAGGGTCCTCTGGATTAAAGGAAGGTAGATGGAGGTGAGGTGGAGAACGGAGAGGAGCAAATAAAGGCGTGTTCCATGCAGAGGGCATAGCACGTGCAGACACACAGAGGCTTCAAGGCGTGAGAACACGGCACTTTTTCAGGAGCGGAAGTGATTTGTTGTGACTGAGGCACAGGTTGCTTGGGGAAGCGTGATGGGTGGTAAGGCTAGAGCAGTCTGATGGTAGAGACTTGAGTTTTATCCTGCAGCTGTGGAGAGACAGCAAGTCTTCATAAGCGAGCACAGCATAGACTTGAGAAATGAGAGTACGGAGCGGTGGAGCGGGGGTGTCGGCTTGGGGCTTGGCATGGCCCTGTGTGAATTCTTGCCACTGCAGTCTAGCCACCTCCCCTGCTGCAAGCCGTAGGGCAGACCATGACCAGGCAGGTGCTTCCAAAGGAGCAGGGAAAGGGAACAAATGAGTAACCCAGTTTGAGTCTGAGTTGAGCTGTTGAGAGCCTGAGCTGCGTGGTAACAATTTGCAACATTAAATTGAAATTGGGTCTGATTGGCTGGAAAGCACTTGGCCTACATTACTGCCTGGGGAGACTCTCTGGGTCTGATTAAGCTGCATCTCCTGGTGATCCATCATTATTCATGTCAGCACCAGGCCTGTCAGCCTCCCTCTACCACCGAAATTAATGAATTGAACTCCATGACCCACCCGTTTGATGGGATGAGACTCTCCAAGTCAGCACAAGGCCATGGGGATGGACCACAATTGTTCGTTACTTCTTTCCTCCAAAGGAGAGGCTAAGCTACACCCTACTCTTCCCTTCACCTTCTTTAGCTGCTGAGCCGGCCTCGTGAGTGGTGACAGGGAACCCAGGAATAAGGCAACAGGAATACCTAGAACCTGAGACCAGAAATAGTCCTTGGAGATATAGTTCAACTGTATATCCCCACTGCTTAGCTGTGAAGAGTGAGGCTGTGTCCCACAATGAGAAAAGAACAGAAGAGGGAGTGAAACAAATCTCTCCTGTTCTTTGATTTCCTGTCGTCTTTTATACCTTCACTTGCCCCCTAGACTGCTGCTTTTTTCCTCATTCCCCCTATTTTCTGAGAATGGAGAAAGGTGTGTTAACATTTCCCATTTTGCCAGTGGAACGAAAATTCAGCATCTCTGTTTCTCCTCTGTGTCCTCTCTGACATCAAAGCCAAATTTTCTGTGATGGCTGCTGCCATAGGGAGAAAAATGAGAAAAGCAGACATTAAATTGTATCTCTAGCCTAGAAAGAAACTTGGGGGTCACCTTCAGTTCTATCTACAGCATCCCTGCCAAGTGATCTTCAAGCTTCCGCTTGTATGGCTCTAGTGCCAGGGAGCTCACTACTTCCCAAGGTGACCTTTCTTTTCTGGACAGTGTTACCTATTTAGAAAGACATCTTTATGTTGACCTAAAATTTGTGTTCATTTTCCACTCTTTGGTCATAGTTCTGCCATCTCTAGCAGTGAAGCGTGAATCTATTTTTTCTTCCATGTGGGAGTCCTTCGGATCCTTTGAGCTGGTTCATGCTTTCGTGCTCTGAAAGTCCATGGTTCATTCTCAGACTCCTGTGTTGGACTCATTAGTAAGCTATTCAATCCATTTAATGAGTCAGGACCATCACTGTCTGCAACAAAATAGAATGGAATAGAATAGAATGCAATGGAGAGTATCAGGATTGATTGTAGAAAGTAAGGACCAGTCTTGTTCCTGAAATTTTGTTGTTTGCATGTGTGTGTGTGTATGTGTGAATATGTTGAGTGGGTCCCCTTGAAGAATGTTTTCTTCCATGTCTTGGCTATTGTGAATAATGCTGCAATGAATATGGGAGTGCAGATACTTCTTCAGCTTAGTGATTTCATTTCCTTCAGATGTATAGTTAGAAGGGGGATTGATGGATCCTATGGTAGTTATGTTTGTAATTTTTTTGAGAAATTTCCATACTGCTTTCCATAATGGCTGTACCAATTTTCATTCCCACCAACAGGGTATAAGGGCTCTTAAATTTATACAATATTGCTTCTCAATTATATCTCAGTAAAGCTGGAGAAAAAAAAAATTCTTACCATGAGTAGTGCTATAAAAACATTGCAAGGAATATTGCTCGGTCTTCCCTTTTTCAGGCTAAACTTTTTTTTGAATTGGGTATCATTCCAGCTTTGTAACCTACTATCTTTCAACAATTATTTAACCTTTCTGGACCCCAGTCTCACCATCTTTCAGATGCAGAGAAAGTGCCGTGCATCTTTCCTCTCATCATTTTTGTGAGGATCAAGTATGGAGTTGAATGTGAAACTAACTTAGAAAGTGGGAGGGTCTGAGTTACAATAGTAGTGGTGGAATGGTAGTACTCATGGGAGGAAGAGTAGGGATA
Organism: Lagenorhynchus albirostris; assembly: GCF_949774975.1. Taxonomy (NCBI): domain Eukaryota; kingdom Metazoa; phylum Chordata; class Mammalia; order Artiodactyla; family Delphinidae; genus Lagenorhynchus; species Lagenorhynchus albirostris. The sequence goes on from NC_083101.1 coordinate 17,219,406, forward strand.
ATTTCTCTGATTCCTTCTTTTTCTCCCCCTCCTCCTCTTCCTTTCATGCTTTCTCCTCTTTAATGCTAGTTTAGCACAGTCTGGATTTCCCATTTTTGTTTCTTTAATCAAGAGACATCATGATATGGTGAGATGAACCTGGGCTTTGTGAACACACAGACCCAAGCTGCAACCCAGCCTTTTGCACGGTTGCATGGTCTTGACAAGTCTTCTAACCTCTCTAAGCCTCAGTTGCTTTACCTTTAAGGTGGGAATCCCAGCCTGTAAAAACGATACGGTTTCATGATTGAACAAGTTATCCAATGTGCGTGACACATCATAGAACTTGATAAATAATAGGTTGCTTTCTCCTGTCCCACCCACTCCCAAATCCCCATCCTCAGAAAGACTCATATTCTCATAGGTTGAAGTCAGTCTTCTCACCCAGGATTGGGGTGAGCCCAGATCCACTAACAGGGAAGGGAGATGTGTATGAATCTCTCCAAGAGGTTTCTTGGCGATGAAGTTGCTCTCTAATAACCTTCTGGAAATAGTGGCATTTCTGAGGCTTGTGCCAGAAGCAGGTGCCTCAGGATTCCAGGAGTCAGTGTTTGTGCTGCCTCACTTTGGCAGCAGCCTCTGCACAAGGAAAGGAGATTGGGTTCCCTGGAAAGCATGGCAAGAGGAAGCACAGAGCTATAACAGGAGTCCTAGGTGAGGCTACGCCAAGCCCTGAGTCTTGACACCTGAGTCTCCGTTTCCCCATCGCCACGCAGAGAACACGATCGTCTCTGCCTACCGACCTCACAGGCTGGGTGGCAGCATCAAATGAAATTGAAAATGAGGCGGTGGTTTTCAGTGATCCAAATGGGAGAATTTTATTTTTGTCTACGTAATTTTAATTCAGACCAAGTCTGTCTTTTTCCCGTGGAGAGATGGCCAGTTCTGGACACGTGCTTCTAAAGAATTAATTTGTTCCTGCCATGAGCTGTGCCCTTCCCACATCAGGGCTGAAGCTTAACCTCTGCCAGAGGCCTGTCAACCCTGCCCTTCAGCCTGGGACTTGGCCTGGAGGGCCCCCACCAGAAAGCCCAGCCTCCTTGCCTTTCCCCTCCCCACCTCCCACTCTGTGTAGCTTCCAAGCACCACTGAAATCCTCTCTCTCTCTCATGCAGTCTGTACCCCAGCCAAATTTGGCTTCTCCATGTTCTCCCAAAATGCTTTGTAGCTCCAGCCTTCTTCCTGTATTTTGCTCACACTATTCTTTTCTTTTTTTTTTTTTGAGAGGCAGAGGAAAGGCTTTCCTTTGCCTCTAAAGATAGAGTCATCTCAGAAAGCACCTCCTCTGAGAACCTTTCTTAGATTGCTCTAGCTAGAACTAAAGAATCTGAGATTTAAACAACCTGGGTTTAAATCCCAGCTCTAATATGTAGCACTGTATGACCATGGGCTACTTCTGAGCCTGTTTCTTCATCTGTAAAATGGGTCCAACACCAATAGTCTCTCAAGGGAACAGTGGGGGTTTAATGTGAGGCTGTGTGTAAAGTACTTTAGTACTTGGTGGGCATTTGATAAATCCTCATAAGGGTAAGAATCATCTTATTCAAGCCCAGCTCTAGCACTTGGCATGGCACACATAAGCGTCTGATAAGTATATACAAATGAACTGAATTAACCAACAATTTAAATCATCTCCCTCCCATCCTTTCTCTGAAAGCCTAAGAGGGGGCTCTTTATCATCAATATCAGCCCTAAGTCATCCTCACCAATTGTTAGGGGTCTAGAAAGGTGGAAGTGGCCAGTTAATTCTGGGCCCTCACCCTTTCAGCCAGAGTAACTCCAATTGTTTGTTTAATAATTATTAAGATATTAGTATTAGCTAGGATTTAATTTCAAGAGAGTATCTCAGATATAGATAACTGGAACAAACAGCTTCTTTATACTAGTGATTTTTGAAAGATAGGTCAAAACCATGTAATGGGTCATAAAATTTTGAGTGGCTTGCAACAAACATTTTTAAGAGATATCAAAGAGAATATAAAAGCATAGAATGGAACAAAATAGATAATAATAGAACAGAATGCAATGGAAAGGAATTACACAGATCAGAATAGAATGAAATAGAATAGAAAAGGATAGAAGATGACAGACCAGAATATAAAAGGATAGAGTGGAATGGAATAGAACAGAATGGAATAGAATAGAGTAGAGTAGAATGGAATAGAATAGAACAGAACAGACATTTTGGCATTCATCCATTATACTAAAGGCGAGTAGCTTTTAGTGTGTGAAACTTTTTTTAGGTCAGTTACATACATACATACACATATGTAAAACTATGTATGTCTTATTGCAAGCTTTAATGGAAAAGAAGTTAAATTCACTACTTTATGGTTTGGTAGTCAGCTATGCCCTTGTTTTACCGCTTAAGTTAATGATAAGCTCCCTGACCAGGAACTGTAACTAATCCCCATCTGGGTCTCCCCATCCTCTAAACCTGGGCCTGGCCATTTAGAGAAGCTCAAGATCTATTGGTCAAATTAAATGGCCAAGAAAACATCGAGCTTTGTGGCAGTCATCCCTATAAAAACATGGAAGCTGAAGTGTATAGTGGATTTAAGGAAATATATCAGTAATAACAATACGTTCTACTTAGGGATATCAGTCACTGCTCACATGTTTAGAACAGGGTCTGGCACATAGTAGATGCTCAATGAATGAGCATTATCTTCAGTATCACCCCACCTCCTCAACTACCACCATTTATCTAATGCTTACTAGGCACTTCAATGCCTCTTGTCCTGTATTCCTCACACCATCCTTTGGAGGTAGCTATTAATGTCCCCATTTGACAGACGAAAAAATTTGAGGCTCGAAGAGACAGAGCGATTTGCCAAAGGAGGTAAATCCCAATAGAAGCAGAGCTGGCATGAGAACCCCTACCCCACCCCCACCCTCTCTGTCAGGTTCAAGAGTTCCGTGCTCTCTAAGCACTTCAGAGGCCGCTCAAGGTAGGTGAAGTAGACTGGCCACAACAGTTCAGACCTGGCAAGGCTTCCTGAGGCCGGCCACCCATGCAGATAAAAAACCTCTGGGTATGTGGCTGGCGAGACTGCCAAACAGAAGGCACAGGGAGGGATCAGGTAACTGGGTTTTCCAGGCCAGGTGTCCCCGAGGTGAGTTCAGCCTTATTCTAGGACAGGGGGCTGGCAGGGGGAGTCGGGATCATTCCAGACCCACTCGCTCCCCCATTGTGCCCTGAATCCCCCTTCGTGGCTCTGAGTCTGCTATTGGTAACCACCCAATGGGCCAGGCAGCAGAGGGGACACAGTATCCACCACCTCTTTAAATGTTTGTAATCCTCATTAAACTCTCTGATGCATTAGTGTTCCCATTTCACAGAGGAGGACGCTGGGACTCAGAGCTGAAGTAACTTGCCTATTAGTAATAATAACATCGACATCAGATACCCTCATATAGCACTCACCGAGAGGCAAGTGCTGTTCTGAGCACCTCCAGGGCTGTCTGACTTCACAGCCCGACTTCTGCAAAGGCATGAGGCTGCCCAGGACCGTGGAAGGGCTTTGGCCAAAAACCTGTCATGGGTTTAAATCTGTGCTCCCACATCCCAGGCTGCCTGCTCTCTGGCACATTCCTAAACCTCTCTGAGCTTCCGCTTCCTTGTTTGACAGATGAGAGTGATGCTGATGGACTTACAGAGTTGCTGATTAAAGGGTACAAGACCTGTCTAGTCTCTGACAAATAGAAAACACTCTAATGAGGTAGCGATGATTTGATTTTTGTAATGGCCTTGTGCAAAGAATGTAGTCAGGAAACACTGGGCTATTCACACCAAGTGGACAAAGACTAGGCTGTGTCCTGCTGCTTGTTTTGTTCTCCATGGCAGTGCTGTGTCTTTGAGGGTATCAGAAGCGTTAGTTGATGATTGACTAAATGAATGAATGAACAAGTAAATGAATGCAATTGACTCAGATATGTACAGCATCTTCTTGATTTCTTTCCAGGTTTTGTTGGAATGAAAACCACCACCTTTTAGTTCTGCCTCTCCATTCTTGGCCGCCGATGGCCAGGTGTATACAGAGAGTAGGGAGGCTAGAAGTGCTGTCCAGGGGGTCAGCCTGCTACCCTTCAGGTATCAGGCTCTGCCTTAGGTGTCTACCTCACTGACTATTAGGTGAGCCTGGCCTTGACTTCCACACGATTTAGACATTCATCCCCATCATTATTAGGCAGAACAATTCTTTTTTTTTCCTTTTCCAAAGACACCTCTCCTCCAACCCATAGACAGTATACTTTTATCAGAGGCTGTTCTGGAAATATTTAATCTGAGAGACTGTTCTTGCCACTTTTATGTTTAATCTCCAGAAATGGGAAGAGCTCTGCCTTCCTGGAGATGAGACCTTCCTTCTCTGGCCTCTTTTATTAGTGGGCGGCAAGTCTTGGGCTGACGGTCTGCCTGAGGCTTCAGGTCCTTTTGGGGAGGGGTCTTTCCTCTTCATCCCTCTTACTACTCCCTGGTCTAGACCATCATCTTCCCTGGCAAACAATAGTGCACTGCCTCTTCTCTGTTCTCCTGGCCCCCAAGTGTGTCTTTGTCGAATTCATCCTCTACATTGCTACCAGTATGGACTTTCTAAAGCCACATCCTGTTGTGTTCTTTTCCTGCCAATAGTAACTAAAAGGTCACAGGCTCCCTGTCAGTCATGGGAGTGTAATACAGCATTGAGTATCAGCAAGGATTTTAAATTGAATGAATGAATGAGTGAATTTCATTCATTTAACATTCATTGCATTCCTTCTGTGTGCCGGGTACTGTTATGACTACCAGGTATATAGTATGAATAGAAACAAGTCCTTATCCTCATGGAGCTTACATTTTTGTGAGAAGAAGGTAATGCACAAACACATACATTTATATTATATTATCAGACTGTAATAAGTGTCATGAGGAAAGACGAAGCGGGGTCATGGGCTAGACAATGACAAGTGGTTCTGTTTTACATAAGGTGACCAGGAGACAGTTCTCTGAGAAGGTTTCATTGGCTTGGTTCTGTGAATGAGGCAAGAGGGTAAACAAGCCACTCAGACATCTGGGGGAGTAGAGTTTCAGGCAGAGGGACAGACCTGGGTTGACAGTCTACCTCCAGTTGCTTCCCATTTGCGACCTTGGACAGATCATTTCATCTCTGTTGTTCTCACTTTCTTCTCTAAGATAATTTATCTGGGATAGTTCTGACCTCTTAGTTTTACTTACAGCACCATTCAGGCTTTGGCCTGTGCTTATTCCTGACCCAGCCTCATCCCATACGCCTCCCTGCCTGGTGCAGCCACACTGAACCCCTAGAGCCTCCTTCCACCTGCTCTTCTCTCCATCTGGGTGGTCCTCTGCTTCCCTCTCTCATCTTCATCCCATTCCCTTTTCCTGGATTACTGCAAGTCCACCTTCAGATATCAGCTTAGGCATTACCTCTTCCTGGATGCCTTTGGTGACTCTCCCACCCCAAGGCTGGGGTATGTGCCCCTAAGTGCTTCCATCACTCTGTTTCCTCCATTCCACCACTGCCCACAGGATCACCAGTGTCTGTGCCCCTCATGAGACTGTGAGCTTTGTAAGGCCGACAGAGCCGGTGTTTGCTACATAGTAGGTGCTCCTGAGTGTTTGTTGAATGAATGAATGAATGAATTAATAAACTGTTTGGGTAGAAGTCTGGATCAAATAATGACTAGAAAGGTCTTTTTAAAAAAGAGTCCATTCAAAGGATCAATCTCCAACATTTACAAGCAGCTCATGCAGCTCAATAACAAAAAAACAAACAACCCAATCCAAAAATGAGCAGAAGACCTAAATAGACATTTCTCCAAAGAAGATATCCAGATTGCCAACAAACACATGAAAGAATGCTCAACATCATTAATCATTAGAGAAATGCAAATCAAAACTACAATGACCAATCTCACATTGGTCAGAATGGCCATCATCAAAAAATCTAGAAACAGTAAATGCTGGAGAGGGTGTGAAGAAAAGGGAACACTCTTGCACTGTTGGTGGGAATGTAAATTGATACAGCCACTATGGAGAACAGTATGGAGGTTCCTTAAAAAACTACAAATAGAACTACCATACGACCCAGCAATCCCACTACTGGGCATATACCCTGAGAAAACCATAATTCAAAAAGAGTCATGTACCAAAATGTTCATTTCAGCTCTATTTACAATAGCCAGGACATGGAAGCAACCTAAGTGTCCATCACAGGATGAATGGATAAAGAAGATGTGGTACATATATACAATGGAATATTACTCAGCCATAAAAGGAAACTAAATTGAGTTATTTGTAGTGAGGTGGATGGACCTAGAGTCTGTCATACAGAGTGAAGTAAGTCAGAAAGAGAAAAACAAATACCGTATGCTAACACATATATATGGAATCTAAGAAAAAAAAAGGTCATGAAGAACCTAGGGGTAAGACGGGAATAAAGACACAGACCTACTAGAGAATGGACTTGAGGATATGGGGAGGGGGAAGGGTAAACTGTGACAAAGTGAGAGAGTGGCATGGACATATATACACTACCAAACGTAAAATAGATAGCTAGTGGGAAGCAGCCGCATAGCACAGGGAGATCAGCTCGGTGCTTTGTGACCACCTAGAGGGGTGGGATAGAGGGAGGGTTGGAGGGAGGGAGACGCAAGAGGGAAGAGATATAGGAACATATGTATATGTGTAACTGATTCACTTTGTTATAAAGCAGAAACTAACACACCATTGTAAAGCAATTATACTCCAATAAAGATGTTAAAAAAAGAGTCCATTAATAAATTAATGAACAAATGGAAATACTTGTAAAATATTAACTGAAATTGATGAAAATGTCCTAAGGAAAATGATGGAAAATATACCAAATAAAATTATTCCCTGCATGTGTGAAGTACTTTACAGCTTATCAATCCTTCCACCTTCATTATCTCACTTGATTGTCAAACAAACTAGTGAGGTAGTGAGGGAAGTGTGAAGACCTCCAGGGGCAAAGAAGCTTGTGTCAGACAAGATCAGCCAGGTTGAAAAGCACGGGACCAGATCTCAAACTCAGTCTTCTGATTCTTTGCCCACTGCAAGCTTTGCCAACTCCTAGGACTGCAGCATTAAAGCCTCTGTGGGAGTGTGCAGGCGTGTGAGTGTGCAGGCGTTTGTGTGGTGTTTCCTACGAAGCCTCCTGCTCCCACCCGGACTCAGAAGTCCCAGCATGGGCAGCAAGCACAGGAAAAGCCCGAGGCTCTGAGAATATGTCTGCCAGGTCAGGGGAGGCTGATACAGCTGCTTCCAAAAAGCAGAGTTGGCACTGAGTGTGGGCGGTTAGTGAGTTGACTCTCCAAGGAAAGGGAAAAAGGAGGTGAGGAGGCAGTGGCATTCTGGAGAGAAGATCCCTTTGAGGGCCCCTGTGGCTGTTGTCTCAACTGGCTGGGGCAAAGAAGGCAAGTAGGACAGTGGCATACATGTGAGTCTGGGGGCCCAGAGACCGGGGTTCTGGTTCCAGCTCTGTTACTGCATAGTGTCGCAGCTCGAGCAAGTGCCGCCTTTAGTCTGGGTCTCAGTCTCTTTATTTAAAAAATAATAGTAAAGATTAGGTCAGTGGTTTTTAAATCGTGCTTCTTGGGACTTCAGGGGTTCGTGGCTGTGCTTCTGGGCCAAGAAGGAAAGTGGTGGAGAGTAGGGAAAGGTACAACATGCCCCCTCATTCTTACGGAAACATTCCTCTTATAGGTTTTGTATGTGGAATTTTGAGTATAAAGTTTCATTTGAACAAAATGTTCTGCTACAAAATGAAGTTTGAAAACCTCTGGCCAAAATGATCTGAAGTGGTTTTCCAGTTCGGGCAATCTGTGAAAGGTGAATCAGAGGGGAAATAAAGCCTTCGATTTCAAGTACTCCTTCAAGGAAAGAAAGCGGGCGGGCTGCAGGGAGGCAGCTATGGGATTAAATGGTGATGAAAAGAAGCCACCATCATTGTCTGTGACTTTGTGATTTAAGACTGGAGAGAAGTGGCTTCCCATGAACCTTTGCTTTCCCTCACGATTTTGTTGCCCTTTTCCCTTCTCTTTCTGTCCAAGTAGCTACTTGAAGAACTTGATAGGACTTCAGCAGTTGTGTGTTATCAAGCCACAACTTGATCAGATCATCTTTGTTCTCTTACAAGCGTGACTTGCAGAAGTTGGCCATGAAAATGGATGTTGTCAATACTCATTGAAAAGTTTGTTGTCTCTAATTCAAAAGCATATATGCACCCAGATGTTCACCACAGTACTATTTACAATAGCCAAGACATGGAAGCAACATAAATGTCCACTGACAGATGATGTGGTATATACATAAAATGAAATATTACTCACCCATAAAAAGGACTGAAATAAAGTTAAGCAAAATGAGAAGACAGAGAAATATGCAGCAGATGAAGGAGCAAGGTAAAACCCCAACAGACAAAACAAATGAAGAGGAAATAGGCAGTCTACCTGAAAAATAATTCAGAGTAATGATAGTAAAGATGATCCAAAATCTTGGAAATAGAATGGACAAATACAAGAAACTTTTAACAAGGACCTAGGAGAACTAGAGAGCAAACAAACAATGATGAACAAAACAATAAATGAAATTAAAAATTCTCTAGAGGGAATCAATAGCAGAATAACTGAGGCAGAAGAACGGATAAGTGACCTGAAAGATAAAATAGTGGAAATAACTACCACAGAGCAGAATAAAGAAAAAAGAATGAAAAGAATAGGAGACAGTCTCAGAGACTTCTGGGACAACATTAAATGCACCAACATTCGAATTATAGGGGTCCCAGAAGAAGAAGAGAAAAAGAAAGGGACTGAGAAAATACTTGAAGAGATTATAGTTGAAAACTTCCCTACTATGGGAAAGGAGATAGTCAGTGGAGGCCAGGAAGTGCAGAGTCCAATACAGGATAAATCCAAGGAGAGTAACGCCAAGACACATATTAATCAAACTATCAAAAATTAAATACAAAGAAAAAATATTAAAATCAGCAAAGGAAAAACAACAAATAACATACAATAACAACAAATAACATACAAGGGAATCCCCATAAGGTTAACAGCTGATCTTTCAGCAAAAACTCTGCAAGCCAGAAGGGAGTGGCAGGACATATTTAAAGTGATGAAAGGGAAAGATCTACAACCAAGATTACTCTACCCAGCAAGGATCTCACTCAGATTCAACAGAGAAATTAGAACATTTACAGACAAGCAAAAGCTAAGAGAATTCAGCACCACCAAACCAGCTTTACAACAAATGCTAAAGGAACTTCTTTAAGCAGGAAACACAAGAGAAGGAAAAGACCTACAGTAACAAACCCAAAACAATTAAGAAAATGGTAATAGGAACATGCATATGGATAATTACCTTAAATGTAAATGGATTAAATGTTCCAACCAAAAGACATAGATTTGCTGAATGGATACAAAAACAAGAACTGTATATATGCTGGGTACAAGAGACCCACTTCAGACTTAGGGACACATCCAGATTGAAAGTGAGGGGATGGAAAAGATATTCCATACAAATGGAAATCAAAAGAAAGCTGGAGGAGCAATTCTCATGTCAGACAAAATAGACTTTAAAATAAAGACTATTACAAGAGACAAAGAAGGACACTACATAATGATCAAGGGATCAACCCAAGAAGAAGATATAACAATTGTAAATATTTATGCACCCAACATCGAAGCACCTCAATACATAGGAAAATGCTAACAGCCATAAAAGGGGAAACTGACAGTAACACAATCATAGTAGGGGACTTTAACACCCCCCTTTCACCAATGGACAGATCATCCAAAATGAAAATAAATAAGGAAACACAAGCTTTAAATGATACATTAAACAAGATGGACTTAATTGATACTTATAGGACATTCAATCCAAAAACAACAGAATACACTTTCTTCTCGAGTGCTCATGGAACATTCTTCAGGGTAGATCATATCTTGGATCACAAATCAAGCCTTGGTAAATTTAAGAAAATTGAAATCATATTAAGTGTCTTTTCTGACCACAATGCTGTGAGACTAGATATCAATTACAGGAAAAAATCTGTAAAAAATACAAACACATGGAGGCTAAAGAATACACTACTAAATATCCAAGAGATCACTGAAGAAATCAAAGAGGAAATCAGAAAATACCTAGGAACAAATGACAATGAAGACACAATGACCAAAAACCTATGGGATGCAGCAAAAGCAGTTCTAAGAGGGAAGTTTATAGCCATACAATCCTACCTCAGGAAACAAGAAACATTTCAAGTAAACAACCCAACCTTGCACCTAAAGCAATTAGAGACAGAAGAACAAAAAAACCCCAAAGTTAGCAGAAGGAAAGAAATCATAAAAATCAGATCAGAAATAAATGAATAAGAAATGAAGGAAATGATAGCAAAGATCAATAAAACTAAAAGCTGGTGCTTTGAGAAGATAAAAAAATTGATAAACCATTAGCCAGACTTATCAAGAAAAAAGGGAGAAGACATAACAGAATTAGAAATGAAAAAGGAGAGGTAACAACTGATACTGCAGAAATACAAAAGATCATGAGAGATTACTACAAGCAACTATATGCCAATAAAATGGACACCAGGAAGAAATGGACAAAATCTTAGAAAAGCACAACCTTCCAAGAGTGAACCAGGAAGAAATGGAAAATATAAACAGATCAATCACAAGTAATGAAGTTGAGACTGTGATTAAAAAGCTTCCAACAGACAAAAGCCCAGGACCAGATGGCTTCACAGGTGAATTCTATCAAACATTTAGAGAAGAGCTAACACCTGTCCTTCTCAAATTCTTCCAAAATATAACAGAGGGAGGAAAACTCCCAAACTCATTCTACACAGCCACCATCACCCTGATACCAAAACCAGAAAAAGATGTGACAAAAAATGAAAACTACAGGCCACTATCACTGATGAATATGGATACAACAATCCTCAACAAAATAGTAGCAAACAGAATCCAGCAGCACATGAAAAGGATCATACACCATGATCAAGTGGTGTTTATCCCAGGAATGCAAGGATTCTTCAATATATGCAAATCAATCAATGTGATACACCATATTAACAAAATGAATTACTAAAAACCATATGACAATCTCAATAGATGCAGAAAAAGCTTTTGACAAAATTCAACACCCATTTGTGATAAAAACTCTCCAAAAAGTAGGCATAGAGGGAACTTACCTCAACATAACAAAGGCCATATATGACAAACCCCCAGCCAACATCATTCTCAATGGTGAAAAACTGAAAGCATTTCCACTAAGATCAGGAACAAGAGAAGGTTGCCCACTCTCACCACTGTTATTCAACATAGTTCTGGAAGTTTTAGCCACAGCAGTCAGAGATGAAAAATAAATAAATAAATAAATAAAAGGAATCCAAATCAGAAAAGAAGAAATAAAACTGTCATTGTTTGCAGGTGACATGATACTATACATAAAGAATCCTAAAGATGCTACCAGAAAACTACTACAGCTAATCAATGAATTTGGTTATATATCAGGATACAAAATTAATGCACAAAAATCTCTTGCATTGCTATACACTAATAATGAAAAATCTGAAAGATAAATTAAGGAAACACTCCCATTGACCATTGCAATGAAAGGAATAAAATACCTAGGAATAAACCTACGTAAGGAGCAAAAGACCTCTATGCAGAAAACTGTAAGACACTGATGGAAGAAATTAAAGATGATACAAGCAGATGGAGAGATATACCATGTTCTTGGATTGGAAGATCAACATTGGGAAAATGACTATACTACCCAAAGCAATCTATAGATTCAGTGCAATTCCTATCAAACTACCAATGGCGTTTTCCACAGAACTGGAACAAAAAATTTCACAAGTTGTATGGAAACACAAAAGATCCCGGGTAGCCAAAGCAATCTTGAGAAAGAAAAACAGAGCTCGAGGAATCAGGCTCGAGTACAAAAACAGAAATACAGATCAGTGGAACAGGATAGAAAGCCCAGGATAGAAAGCATATATGGTCACTTTATCTTTGTTAAAGGAGGCAAGAATATACAATGGAGAAAAGACAGTCTCTTCAATAAGTGGTGCTGGGAAAACTGGACAGCTACATGTGAAAGAATGAAATTAGAACACTTCCTAACACCATACACAAAAATAAACTTGGAATGGATTAAAGACCTAAATTTAAGGCCACACACTATAAAACTCTTAGAGGAAAACATAGGCAGAACACTCTATGACATAATCACAGCAAGATCCTTCTTGACCCACTTCCTAGAGAAATGGAAATAAAAACAAAAATAAACAAATGGGGCCTAATGAAACTTAAAAGCTTTTGCACAGCAAAAGAAACCATAAACAAGATGAAAAGACAACCCTCAGAATGGGAGAAAATATTTGCAAACAAAACAACTGACAAAGGATTAATCTCCAAAATATACAAGCGGCTCATGCAGCTCAATAACAAAAAAAAAAAAACAACCCAATCCAAAAATGGGCAGAAGACCTAAATTGACATTTCTCCAAAGAAGATATACAGATGGCCAACAAACACATGAAAGGATGCTCAACATCACTAATCATTAGGGAAATGCAAGTCAAAACCACAATGAGGTATCACCTCACACCAGTCAGAATGGTCATCATCAAAAATCTACAAACAATAAATGCTGGAAAGAGTGTGGAGAAAAGGGAGCCCTCTTGCACTTTTGGTGGGAATGTTAATTGATACAGCCACTATGGAGAACAGTATGGAGGCTCCCTAAAAAACTAAAAATAGAGCTCCCGTATGACCCAGGAATCCCACTACTGGGCATATACCCCGAGAAAACCATAATTCAAAAAGAGTCATGTACCACAGTGTTCATTGCAGCACTGTTTACAATAGCCAGGACATGGAAGCAACCTAAGTGTCCACTGACAGATGAATGGTTAAAGAAGGTGTGGCACATATATACAATGGAATATTACTTAGCCATAAAAAGAAACAAAATTGAGGTATTTTTAGTGAGGTGGATTTACCTAGAGTCTGTCATACAAAGTGAAGTAAGTCAGAAAGAGAAAAACAAATACTGTATGCTAACACATATATATGGAATCTTAAAGAAAAAATGTTTTGAAGAACCTAGGGGCTGGACAGGAATAAAGATGCAGATCTAAGAGAATGGACTTGAGAACATGGGGAGGGGGAAGGGTAAGCTGAGATGAAGTGAGAGAGTGGCATGGACATATATACACTACCAAATGTAAAATAGATAGCTAGTGGGAAGCAGCCGCATAGCACAGGGAGATCAGCTCAGTGCTTTGTGTCCACCTAGTGGGGTGGGATAGGGAGGGTGGAGGGAGACACAAGAGGGAGGGGATATGGGGATATGTGTATGTGTATAGCTGATTCACTTTGTTATACAGCAGCAACTAACACAGCAAGGTAAAGCAATTATACTCCAATAAAGATGTTAAAAAATAACAAATACATATATGGTGCTTACAGAAAACAAAAAAAGGACTGAAGTAATGCCATTTGCAGCAACATGGATGGACATATAGATTATCATGCTAAGTGAAGTAAGCCAGACAGAGAAAGACAAATACCATATGATATCAGTTATGTGTGTAATCTAAAGTATGATACAAATGAACTAATTTACAAACGAGAAACAGACTCACAGATATAGAAAAGAAACTTATGGTAATGAAAGAAGAAAGGGGCTAGGGAAGGGATAAATTATGAGTTTGGGATTAGCAAAAACAAACTACTCTGTATAAAATAAACAAGGTCCTACTGTATCGCACAGGGAAATATATTCAATATCCTGTAATAAACCATAATGGGAAAAGAATATGTAAAAATATATATGTATGTATATATATATATATGAATCACTTTGCTATACATCAGAAGCTAACACAACATTGTAAATCAACTATATTTCAATTAAAAAAATAAAGAATGTTTTCTCAGAAAGTAAAACTCATTACATACCTGGGGTAGATGCAACCATAGTGAGCTTCTGGTTCCGTTGCTCATTGCACAGATGGGAAATGGAGACCTGAGGAGGGAAGAACCTTGCCCAAAGTCACAGCATCAGCAGCGAGGCAGCCGATAGTCTGGCTATAAGGGGTGCAGTCACTGATGGAGGGACACAACACACAGAGTTGTTCAAAGGCACTGTGGGAGTTGCTGAGCTTGAATTTATTTATTTAAATTTTATTTTTTTTGGCTTCGTTGGGTCTTCTTTGCTGCGCATGGGCTTTCTCCAGTTGCGGTGAGCGGGGGCTACTCTTCGTTGTGGTGCACAGGCTTTTCCTTGTGGTGTCTTCTCTTGTTGCGGAGCACGGGCTCTAGGGCCTGCGGGCCTCAGTAGTTGTGGTGCGTGGGCCCAGTAGCTGTGGCTCGTGAGCTATAGAGCGCAGGCTCAGTAGTTGTGGCGCACAGGCTTAGCTGTTCCGCGACATGTGGGATCTTCCTGAATCAGGGATCGAACCCTTGTCCCCTGCATTGGCAGGCGGATTCTTAACCATTGTGCCACCAGGGAGGTCCCTGACCTTGAAATTAAATGCAGATTATTGACATTATATCTTTGGGGTCGGTTTGGGGTCTGTACTACATGCTACCTTTCTGCTTTTTCATCAAATACACGATTGTGTAATAATGCAGGAACTACACGTACTCTGCTCCCATTTCTAGAAGGGTACAGTCAACATAGATCTTATTTTGTTTATGTTCAAGATCGTGGAACAAGAGCCGAGGGCCCAACCCTGTCACTGGACACACATCTTCCCCCCTGCTTGCAATGTTCCATTGCTCTCATTCTCTTCAGGATTAAGTCCTAGCTCCCTGGCCTTGTATCTAGGGCAACTAGGGCATCCCCTGCCACTCCCAACCTCACATTTATGTCTGGACTAGACATTGTGAAGTTCTTATAGCATCTAAAACGCTCCATGATGTTTTAACCAGAAGGCCTTTGCTCCTACGATTCCCTCCACCTGGAACACTGACTCCTCTCTTTATTTCATTCTACTTAAGTCAGAGTCAATATTCCTCGTTTATAAGTCAGTTCAAGTGTCAGCTTCTCCACGAGACCAGCCTGGCTTTCATCCTCACTGTCTGAATTGTAAAACTGTCCTAAGTGTGGGCAAGTCATCTTAAGCTCACTTCGACCATAACACTTTATTGAATATGGTCAAGAGCCCCTCCTCCTTTCTGAAGTCCTGCAGGACAGGGGACAGTGTGAGATCAGAGCCTCCATCCAGTTCTCTGGTTAAGTGTTAGGTAAATAGATCTGCATGTGTCTGTTTACCTGAATACACCTGAGCCCCTTTGAATTTCACTTTCTTTGTCTGAGTGATTCAGAGACTAAGGCTATTGGACAGCGGTCTGTGAGAGGAAAAATTAGACTTCATTTATTTATTTATTTACTTACTTATTTATTTCTTTATTTAAAGGGCTTCGTAAGCCATGCGTCATATGGATAAGCAAGTTGTCACTTTAACAGTCACACACCTGGATCGTGTCTCAGGATCTCCTGCTGCACCCAGAGCCTTGTGCCAGGCCGCTGAGAGATCTAGGAAAAGAGAATGACACAGCCTTCTACCTCTCCTCGTCCTTCAGAAATGAGGCTTTATTTCTAGAAGGGCAGCTCAGCTAGGTCTTGGGGCCAGTCCTTTAGAGGTGTGGGCAGCTGCTGGCCTGTAACTGCAGCCCTGCCTCTGCTGTGAGGATGGAGCTTCTGCCCTGGGTACGCGCACTGACTTCCTTCCTCTGCACACATCAGAAACCCAGACTAGCTCCAGGACCGTGACAGGACAAACTGTTCCATACCTGAGACCCTCACACATTGCTTTTCATGCCTTGAAACTTGTCTATTTACCTTTTCATCCAAACAGGCTTTAAAAAAAGGAAAGCATTGTAAGTCAACTATACTTCAATGAAAAATAAAATTAAATTAAAAAGGGAAATAAGAATTCAGGGAGTTTAAGGGAGAAGAAGCTAGCTCACCATTTCACCTACACTCAAAACTCCCCAAGGAAGCAGAACATGCACTACAGAGAGGGAAGGTTATTTCATTAGCGACATCCTCTCACTCTTTGGCCAGTGAAAACAAAACAAAACAAAACAAAAACCTGAGGGACAGAGTATAAGGGTTTTTCCCGAAAGCATGCATGAATGTAGGATCAGAGGAAGGACCAGTGCCTGGGACCCTCCAGCCCAGGGTGCATTTCCCTGAGCCACAGGGGTTTTACTGCTTGGCCACTTATTCACTGTTACCCTCGGACCAGTGCCCCTTCCCATCCCTTTACCTCGTTTGCCCTTTCTGTAGAGTCTATTTACCTTCTCTGTGAGAGTCTTTCCAGCCGGGAGGTGTGTGTCTGTATATAGTCGTCACTTGGTATCCACAGGGGACTGGTTACTGGACCACTGTGAATACCAAAATCCCCAGATGCTTGAGTTCTTTATATAAAATGGTATAATATAGTTGGTCCTCTGTATCTGTAGATGTGGAACCTGCAGTTATGGAGGGATGACT
This sequence comes from Lagenorhynchus albirostris, assembly GCF_949774975.1. NCBI lineage: Eukaryota > Metazoa > Chordata > Mammalia > Artiodactyla > Delphinidae > Lagenorhynchus > Lagenorhynchus albirostris. The sequence continues at coordinate 17,235,988 of NC_083101.1, forward strand.
CCACACACATATACTGTATACACTTCATTTCATGATATAATAGAGTTTTGAAGTTAAAATATGTCCCTTTTCATTCATCCATCCATCCATCCATTAATCTATCCATACTTAATTCAATTCATTCATTCATATCTTATTGATTATCTACTATTAGGCACCTTATTCAAGTTGGAGTCTCTGCTGTCATGAGACTTAAGCTCTGGCAGACTCCAGCAGGCATTTTAGATCCAAAGAAAATTAAGATGCTCTTAAAAACCTTGACAGTCAAGAGAACAATATTTATTTTATTTTAATTGAAGTATAGTTGATTTACAATGTTGTATTAATTTTTGCTGTACAGCAAAGTGACTCAGTTATACACATATATGCATTCTTTTCCATTACTGTTTATCCCAGGATATTGGATATACTTCCCTGTGCTATACAGTAGGACCTTGTTGTTTATTCATTCTGTATGTAATAGTTTGCATCTACTGACCCTGAGCTCCCGGTGCATTCCTTCCCTCATCCCCCTCTCCCCCTTAGCAACCACAAGTCTGTTTAAGAGAACAAAATTTTTTTGTGTTTCTGGTTAAAAGTAGTCTTGCCAAAAGTATCATGTTTATACATGATGCTTTCACGTATATTCTCATATATGATTTTAATAGTGGCCCCTTGTGAATTCAGCAGGATTAGGGAGGATTTTCCCACTTTGCAGATGAGGAAACCAAGGTCTAAAAGGATGAAGTCATTTTCCTTAGGTTCCCACAGACGGTTCTTTGCAGAAGAGGCATAAACATAAATTGCCGGGGTTTTTGTCCAGGTGTCGATGACAGGGCAAGAGAGAGGAACCTTGTAGTGGGCCACCAGGCTTTAGAAACAGGACTACACAGTAGGGCTCTGCTTACATCTGCTCGCACTGGGAAGAGGCTCTTCTGAGACATAGGGTCCACCTCTGATCACTGTGCGCAGACCTAGCTGTAACTGGGGTAAAAGAGGTTGGGGTTAGTTCAAAGATCCAAGCTCTGGGCAGAGATGGCCTCTTCCCTTCATTTGGCTTCAGGCCCTATGTCTGCACAATAAGGATGATGCTTACCTAGCTACTTCACAGCAATTCTGAGTGCCCAGTGAGACATGGTACATTCCTTGAGCAGACCCCAGGCAAGGCATCATCTTCCTCCACGCCTGGTACACAGTGGGTGCTCAGTGTTGTTTGGTGATCTTGGGTCTGGAGTGAGGCAAAGGTTGGATGAAGGGGAAGGACATGAATGCACTCCTTTGTTCTAGGAACTATATTAGGTGTCTTTCATGTATCCTTTCCTTTGACGTTCTCATCACTCTGTGATGTAGGTGCTGCAGATGAAGGGACTGCAGATCAGAGAGGTTAAGTAACTTCCCTACCTCACTCAATGCAGGTGGGCCAGAACTGGGATCAGAATCCGTGCCTCTGTTGTGCCTCTGTTTTCCCTCTGTTTCTTGCATCTCCTTCAGTGATAGAGAGTCCGTTTGGGTAGGTTTCTGTCCTGTAGCCAGGAGTGCAGCCTGAGTGATGAACAGCATAGGCAGTGGATGGCCTCAGAAATCCTTAAGATAAGGAGGCAAGCCATTAATCCTTGCTTTTTCTGTCTTTGTCTTTACAAGTTTCTTATTAGGCATTCTCTCCTCACATTTTCAATTAACATTTCTTTCTGATTCTCTCTTATTTTTCCCTCCCGTTCTGCTACAGTTTTTCTTTCTCCATTTTTCTCTCCGAAGTTCTGAGAAGACTCCTGTCATGGTTTCCTTTATTGGTGCTTTTGCCTCTTTGCCTGTTTCCAGAATGTTCTTTCAACTGCTAAGTCTGACCTGGTCATTTTCATTTTCAAAATCCCTCACAAGATAGAATCCAGGCACCTTCACCTATTCCAGAAGTTCCTTCAGGATCAGGTCCGAACAGTTGTGTCAGTGTCAATGCCTACCATCCCTCTGTTCCTGCAGCTCACAGCTTTGCAGAGACACCTGCCATATAGTAACCATTTCTTCACCCACCTGCGCCCCTCACCCCCACCCACCAGGGTGGAAGGTCCTTGAGGGAAGGGCATGCTTTGCTCACCTTTTATACCCCAGTTTCTAGAATAGCACTTTGCTCAGCACATAGTAGATGCTCAGTACATCTACTTAGTAAACTTAGTAAAGAAGTGCATCAGACACCCCACACTCTCCTTTACCTCTGTCCTCTTCCCCAGGATTTAGAGATCGGAAATCCAAATTCCAATATCCACTGTCTGTTTGCTAGAGACACCAGCAGGAAGCTATTAAAGTGACACTTCCATAGCATTTTGCAGACTACAAGCCATTTTATACAGATTAACTGTTTGATTTTCACGAAAACCCATGAGCTCGAGGGTGGAGATTTTCATTCCGTCGCACAGGAGAGGACAGCAAGACCCAGAGCAGCTGCAGGACTTGTCCAGGGCCACACAGTCGTTGTGCCACGTGCCAGGATTTACATCCTGCATGATCGCTTGCTGCCGTGGACCTTGGCTTCTCCACTAACAAAGACACTCTGTCTTAATTACAACGAATGAGGGAAGGAAAAGCCAGGGTAATTATTGGTGACACATTGAGCAAGTGTGAAGCTCTTAAAGAATTGAAATGCTTTCTTTCTGTACCTTCAAGGACTTTTTCATTATTCCTAATTCCTTAACATTTGTATATCAATTTGGAGGTTTGCAACGTGTTTTTTTTTTTTTTTTTCCCCTCAATCCTACATTCCATTTGCTTGCCTCTTACTCTGTTTAGTGACATGGGCAGAACACAGCTTTAACACACACATTTTTGTCTTATCTCTGTTCCATGCACTATGCCAGGCACCAGGGACATAATTGTGGGCCATCAGACGTTGCCTCTGCCCTAAGGGAACTAGTAAACACACAGTTGTGAGGATGCCAGGAACACAGGATGCTGTGTAATATAGAGAGCCCTAGGTAAGTGGCGGCTGGAGAAGGTTTTCCAGAAGGAAGCAGTGATCTAAAGGATAGGAAGAAATTAACTAGGCAGACAGTGGTGGGAAAGGATGTACCAGGCAGGGAGAGTATGTGCAAATTCCAGGAGGCAAAGTAAGTCTGGTTCAAGATTATTGCAGCCCTGTTCATAATCATGATCGCCGAGATACAAAAACAACCTAAATTTCCATTGACAGATGAATGGATAAAGCAAATGTGATATATAGGTATAGAATGGAATATGTGTGTGTGTGTGTGTGTGTGTGTGTGTGTGTGTGTGTGTGTGATGGAATATTATTCAGCCTTGAAAAAGAAGGACATCCTACCATAGGCAACAACATGGATGAACCTTGAGAACCTTATGTTATAAGTGAAATAAGCCAGACACAGAAGGACAAATATTGCCTGATTCCACTTATATGCAGTCTCTAAAATTGTCAAACACATAGATGCAGAGAGTAGAATGGTGGTTGCCAGTGGCTGGCGGGGAGGGGAAATGAGGCATTACTATTCAACAGGTATATATGTTTAGTTGTGCAAGATGAATAAGTTCTAGAAATCAGCTGCACGGATCTCAGTAACAGTACTGCATTGTACACTTAAAAGTTTGTTAAGAGGGTAGGTGTCAGGTTAAGTGTTATTACCTTGATTTAAAAAAATGATTGTGAGTCATTCAGATGAGTTAATTGAAAGCCATGGAGAGGAAGGGACTTGCTTGAGTGGCCCAGTGGACTCAGGGAGGATTGGAAGCCATGGCAGAGACCGCCCGCCTCCCGGCCTGTGTCCAGACTCCTTGGACGCCTTTGCCGGCCTCTGCTTTTCAGGAGGCAGAAGGGCAGTTGGGGGGAGAGCCTGGGCCACGTGGGTTCAAACACAGATGCCGAGGACTAGCCGGAGCTGGCGCCAGCTGCTGAGACCGTGGTGCCCTGAGCCCCGGCCCTCTGCTGCCCTGCAGACTGGGCCTCCCGCCACTCAAAGATTAGTCACAGACGCTGCAAGCACATCCACAATATCATGTCAGAAAAAGGCGTGAGGCAGCATTCATATAGCAGGCTCATTAGCCTGTGGGTGTCCGTTCACCCAAATATTCCCAGTAATCAGCCTTCAGATGGGCAGGATTAATTGGTTACAATCCTAGCACTGGGCACATCTAATTGAAAGGAATGCGTTTGCCTTTCAGAATAGACAGCTTATCCATTGCCATTACACAGAGCACGCCCTAGCCCATGGATTTTGCTATCAGGGCCATGACAGCAGAGCCCACGGGAGATGAATGGAACCATTTTCTCACCTTTGTTTGGGGCTAGAGCCCCCTTCTTGTATCTTGGTGATCAGTTTGCTGCATATCCATCTTCCCTACAGAACTGGGAGCTACTTGAGGGCAGATCTGTATCAATTAGCATCGGGTCTGACTACATATAACAAGAAAGCCATAATAATAGCGCCTTAACTAGGTGAAATTTATTTTTTTTCTCATATAGAACAAGTCTGATGACAGGATAGTCAGGGCTGACAGAGCAGCTCTGTGGTGTCTTCAAGGACTTAGCCCTTCCTCCCTCCCTCCCTCCCTTCCTTCCTTCCTTCCTTCCTTCCTTCCTCCCTCCCTCCCTCCCTCCCTCCCTCCCTCCCTCCCTTCCTCCCTCCCCTTTCTTCCTTCATCCTTCCCTCTTTCCTTCCTTATTTTCCCATCATCCTAAGGTGTAGCTACATCCTCATGGTCCAAGATGGCTGCAGGAAAGTCAGCCATCATATCTGAGCCTCAAGCAGCAGAAGGGGGAAAAAAAGAAAGGGAAAATGAGGCACACCTCCTAGCTGAAGCAGCTCCCTTTAAGTAGCTTTTGGAAATCCCTCACAACACTTATATTTAATATCTCACTGACCAGAACTTATTCACCTGACAGATGCAGTTGTTAGCTGGAAGTGTACCCATTTAAATAAATCCAGGGCCTGTCACTAAGGAAGAAAGGGAGAACACATATTGGACAGGCACCTTGAAGTCTTTGACAAAGTGTCTGGGTCTGATTCAGCTTTGATATCCGTCACAAGGCCTTCCTTGTACATCATGGGTGTGGTTAAGAATTCAGGTCAGAAAAACCTTGGTATCAGTGCTGGCTCTGCTCCTTGCTAGCTGTGTAGCGTAGGCAAGCATCGTTTACTTTTCGGAGCCCAGTTTCTTTGTTATGGTAATAGTCACGCTGACTCTATAGGGTGGTTATGAGGATTAAATGAGTCTGTTCTATTCAAGTGCTTAGTAGGACTTCTGGCATACAGTGCAGCATCAGTAATTGACAGCTTCCAGGGTTACGAATGATTGTCATTACCGCCATACAGGTGGGTATTATGTCCTGTTTTAAAGAATTCTGGGCTCGGAGGAAGAAGACGTATGTTTCAGACCCACACAATGGCTGTGTGGCTCTGGCAAGTCATTTAAACTGTCTGAGACTCATTCTTATTTCTGGAAAATGAATATAATTCGATCCACTCCCAGTTATGAGAATCAAAGGATTTCTTTCCAACACACTATAAAATGTTATACTATTAACAAAGGTAGTGTATTGCAATGAGAAAACCACAATTTTAGCGGGGTGGGGGGATCAGACAACTTAGTTGCACACCCCAGCTCTGTCACTTCATAGATATGTGACTTTGGCATATCACATGACCTGGCTGGCCCTTGGTTTCCTTACTAGTAAAATGGAATAGCAATACTTTCCTTGCACATTTCTTATAGAATTGAAGAGAATTATCTATGCAGATGCAAAGTGCCTGAAAAATAGAAGACTCTAAATAGATGACATTGATGTTTCTGGTGATCATGGTGACAGTGATGGTGATGAGTCACTCAATATTTATAGAATGAATGAATAAGTGAAAGAATGAATGAGTCAGCAGGCAAACTAGAAGCCTGGAGTTGGTGTCCTCCATCTGCAGGGCCACACAGAGGGGACACACAAAAATCCCTGTGGCATTCGGGCACCAGGTTGTGCTCTGGGCAGCCTCAGCCTTGCATGGCGGGTTCCACACGCCAACAGGGCCCACATGACATGTGTCGAGGAACCCCCCTACGGACGTCTTCCTATCATGTTCCAGGGAGAGAAGGTTTACCAGCCAAACATCACCTCCAGTCATCCTTGGGCCCACCTGCCTCCTACTGAGAATCAACTCCTGGCAGCGGCCGCGTCCTCATCCATGTCTCCAGGCCACCTGTATATATGTAGCTGGGCAGGGTAGCATAAAGCCTTGATTTTTCAGAGAGTGAAGTGATAACATTACTTATGCTTTTCTCTTCTAACAAGAGGCGATAAAACCTTTATGATACCTCCAGCCCACATATCCCTGTTACACTTCCACGTTATTCTTGCTTTTTCAGACTCCTCCTGACTTTCCTCCATTAAGTACATCGAGTACTAAGAACGCGGAGCTCATCTGGTACAGAGAGAAACTCAATTATATCCACCAGCAGAGTGTCAAAGAAATGGAGGTTTGAGATCTATTTATAGGTTACAGCCTCTAGGTGGAAACTTGCCCGTTTTCAGTCCAGCAGTCTATAGGAATGCTCAGGAGGACGTCAGCTGAGTCCAGGGGAGCCAGTCCACATAGGAAGCACTCTCTAAGAGGATCTATAGTAATGCGAATGTCAAAGTTAGCCCCAAGTTCAGTGAAACTAATTGGACCCTGTAGAACAGTTTGTAAACTGGGAGCCCAGGAGCATCTCTAAGCCACAGATGAGTCTCATTTTGTCCACAGTTAAAAAAAAAAAAATCGGTTGTCCAAAATTTGAAAATCAGATTTCAAACGAAATTATAGAATATGTGTGTGTGCGTGTGCAAAACTGCGTGCTCTACGTACAGTGGATCCCCATTCTTGATGGTAACGATTGGCTGGATTTCAGTAGCAGATACCCCTTTGGAAAGATCACATGTGCTGTAGTTTGCCATTGTCCCCACCACTCCCTGTTGTCTCTTTTATTGTATCGTCTTCCCTTCCCTATGTACGTTCTCTGTAGGTATTTGTGTTTAGGCCCCTTCTTCACAAGACACTCACTGCTTGAAGTGATACACAAGTCAGAATGACCTCTAGTGTGAATGAAACCAGATGGATCCTTTAGAAGGTACTCCTGGCTTGTAGGAGTGCAGCTGTCAAAGTTTCTTCTAGCTGAAAATGTACCCAAACGAATCCATTAGAGAGAACTCGTGAGTCATGCAGGCTCTGAGGAGCTGCAGTGTCAACTCTGAAAAGCATCATAAGGACAAATTTAACCAGGACTCAGGTAGTCGGGGAGTAAATGTGAGCCTTGTGCTACAGCCTCATGATATGCAGAAAATGAGGCTGAGAGTGCGGTGTCGAGGGCTGGAGAGTGTCTACCAGGGAAGCAGAAAGCCAGGGTTCCATCCTGAGTTACATCCCTGATGTGCTAAGTGAGTCTGTACAAAACCCTTCCGTCTCTGGACTTTGGACCCCCATTTGCAAAACTGGGATTGGACTAGATAAGTTCTAGAAACCCTTTCAAAGATTGTTATCCTGGAGAAAGACCTGACAAACGTTACAGAAGGGCGAGTCTGTGAGAAGGACCATCCGAGGGCAGCTCGAGCGTCTGCTCCGAGTTTACGACGACTGCCCTGGATTATTGTCACTGCCTGGTCTCTTGGTCCTCTGCTCTCTGTCTTCATGGTATGTCCCCACCTCAGCTCCTCTCCCCCTCCTCGCTCTGCTCCAGCTGTAGCAACCTCATGTTCTGGGAGCATGCCAGGCACAAGACATTGCTTCAGCCTGTGACGCCCTTTTCTTTATTCTCGCAGAATCCTACTTTTCAAGACTCAGTCCCTCCTCCTTGAAACCTTCCCAGTCCCCTTCCACTATCACACACACAGTCACACCCAAAGTCGACTGGCTTTGGGATTCAAAGTCCGGCTCTGCCTCTTGCCAAGAGTGTCACACAGTTTGCAAGGATGGCAGGGCCGGGAACCCAGTGTCCCCAGTCCTTCCCACCAAGTCCCTGGACCTTCTAGTCGCCACTGTGACCACAGGTAGGTCACTTGACCTCTCTGCGTCTCAACGTCTGCATCCAAAAAGGAAGGATAAAAATAACGTTTATCTCCTAACGTTGAGAGAATTAACGAGTAAGCGTACTACCCACGTGATCCTGTGCCGGGCACCTAGTACGCGCTCACTTTCTTTAAATATAGAGAGAGGGCTGCGTTCACTTTTGTGCTCACTTGCAGCCCATGCCTGAGCCTAGCGCAGAGAAGGAGTACTGTTCCGGGAGTCATGGGGCTTTGTGTTCGGGCCCTAGCTGCCTTATTAGCTCTGTGATTTGGGGCAGGAAGCTTAACTTCTGTGAGCCTCGGTTTTGCCTTCTAAGCAGTGGAAATGGCCCTGCCTGGCTTTGAGACAGCTGCTGTCTGCAGCACTCACTGGGGCTAATGAACGGGAGTGAGAAGGATTGGGGATGTCTCTTGAAACCGGAGAGAACACTCCGCAAATGTGAGCTCTTGATTATCATTCCTCACACCAGCGGCGTCTTTTCTCCAGTGGGAGCTGAGAGCCACTTGCTGCCTGACAACAGCGGCCCAGATGTTGTCAACATCTGTCTGCTCCGCTGGGCCTTTTACAGAGAGAGGAGGAAGAAAGGAGTGAGGGAGGATTATATTCCGGAAACTGTGTGGACAGGTTTCCCTAACTCCTCTGCCATCCCTCCCCCACTTGTAGCCCCCCTGGGAGGAGGGGCCACTTCTCATTCCTCTCTGGACTCCAAGTGTCCTGCCCAGTGTCTGGCTTCGGAAACACGGGCTGACTTGATTGTGGGGACTCAGTGCTGCCTTTTGTCTCTGGGGGGATGGTGTTAGCCAAGGATGACAGGGCCTCTTGGTTACCCCAGTAAAGTATATGATGACTTTGGGATTCAGGAATCCTGCGTCTGCTGCTGCCTTGCTGTGTGACCTTGGGCAGGGCAGATGCACCCTCTGGGCCTCAGTTTTCACACTGATGAAGTGACGCACCTCAGGTTCTAGGAAGAAGCATTCCCTGCCTGATGGATCCTTGAGTATTGTGGAATATCTTCCAGCAGGGAAAGACTGGAAGTTTAGTATCTGCATGTGAATAGACCATTTTTCCCCTTTTTGTTTGTTTCTACTTGGGAGAGTGGCAGCTTGGCAACTTGGAGAATAATAGCCAATGCTACTGGGTACCAGGAACTTCACTCACATTAGCTCATTTAATCCTTACAGCAATCCTTCCAGGTGGGCACCAGCATCCTTGTTTCTCTACTGATTAAACTAAGACTCAGAGAAGAGAATTCATTCTCTTATGTCACACAGTTCATCAGAGAGTCATTCAAAATTTCTTCCAGGGTGCTATGCTTTCCAAGAAGTAATGAGTCTCGGGCTTCCCTGGTGGCGCAGTGGTTGAAAGTCCGCCTGCCGACGCAGGGGACACGGGTTCGTGCCCCGGTCTGGGAAATCCCACATGCCGCGGAGCGGCTGGGTCCGTGAGCCATGGCTGCTGAACCTGCGCGTCCGGAGCCTGTGCTCCGCAACGGGAGAGGCCACAACAGTGAGAGGCTCGCGTACCACACACACGCAAAAAAGAAGTAATGAGTCTCTCATCACTGAAGGGTGTTGTGAAAGAGATTCAGTTACGGGCTGGGCCAGAGCCAGAGATGCTGGTTGTGACCTTATCGATGCATACACTCATAAGGTGTTCTGCGCTGGGAGGACCCTTGCAGACCACCTGGTACAATCTCCTTTCATAAATGAAGCTCTGAGAGGAGCAAGGACTTGACCAGCATCGCTCACCAGCCTCCCAGAGTCAGGCCGGTCTGGGTTTGAACTCTGTCACCTACATCCCTGACATCCCACTGTCCCTCAATGAGAGCCTACAAAGGGAGCCCAGCCTCTGTTCCCCGGCCATGGATACACAGGGCTGGGCCAAGGCACCTGAGGGAATACCTGCAAACCAGTGGGTCCTCTTGCCCAGAGCCTCCGGGGATACACCTCTGCCCTTCCGTCCTGCACTGGATGGGGGTGGGAGTGTCTTTATTAAACACCTCTTTCCTCCCACCAGGGAGTGGGGTGGTAATTGCAGCTCTGTAAGGTGGTGGGGTTTCACTTTGCCACCTTCCCAAAACCGTGGCCAGTGGCAGCCCTCACCCTGGGCTCCTTGGGAAACACGACTGCATGTCTCCAAGGAGACTGGCTAGCCTGTATCCACCACGTGTTGGAGGCAGGAGGCCTCGCACCAGTATCTCCTCTCTGACTCCCTGCTTGCAGATGGGTGCGCAGAGAGGAGGAGTGAGGTGTACCAGAGCGTGGCACAGCGGCCATTGGAACTTGACCTTCAGAGCTACTTGGCCTCATTGACCAGCCCTTCTAACGACCTTGAACAAATTACCTCCTCTCTCTCAGGCTCAATCTGGGAAAAGGGGATAATAATAGAGCCTACTTCACAACCTTGTAAGGATTAAGTAGAACAATGTTGGTAAAGTGGGGAGGGCCGGGACTGGTGGGTAGAAGGTGCCAGACAGTGGTGGTCTCCCTCCCTCCATGGTTCAGGCCTTGCTCTGCATTCTCTCCTCTGAGGCCAGCCATGGAGCCTGAACCAGTGTCAGACACAAAAAGAAAATACCAGCTACCTCTACTCTGTTTGCTTTTGGGGGCTAACTTTTCTTATTATCTTTTTTTTTTTTTTTTTTGCGGTACACGGGCCTCTCACTGTTGTGGCCTCTCCCGTTGCGGACGCAGGCTCAGCGGCCATGGCTCATGGGCCCAGCCGCTCTGCGGCATGCGGGATCCTCCTGGACCGGGGCACGAACCCGTGTCGCCTGCATCGGCAGGCGGACTCTCAACCACTGCGCCACCAGGGAAGCCCTCTTATTATTCTTTTGCCTCATTTATGTAGCGCTTATGAGGTGCCAGACACTGTGCCTAGAGCTTGACCTATATTAACTCACCCATGAGGTATGTTGTATTTATTTTACAGGTGAGGACATTGAGGCAGAGAGAGGTTGCCCCTTGCGTGGGGGCAGTGGAAGAACTCAGAGTCTAGGGCTCATTGTACCCAACTGAATCTCAAAGTCTGAGATTCGTCCATTATCTTGTCTATTATCAAGCCCCTGCTATGTGTTAGGCATTGTTTCAGGCACCGAAGATACCAAGCATTGAACAGATAACACCCCTGCTCTCACAGAGCATACAGCTCAATACAGAGGGAGACTCAAATGTCAGAGCCAGCCCCCGGGATCCCACATCCTGCCCTGAGTACTCTCTCCTTTGCTCATGACATTCTTTGGACAAGTCTCCAACCAACCAACAGGCTGGTGTTTCTTCCACTGCTTGCCCACTGCCCCACTGTCTCCAGCTCACTGCCTGCAGCCCAGGACAGCCTCCTTAGCACTTCCCCAGGATGATAGGAAGCACAGAGCCCAGTTACCACTGCTTCAGAATGGTGGCCATCTGCAGGCTCTCTGAGAGCCTTCACATTTCTACATCTTATTCAGAATAATCCTCATGTTTTGGTAATGATGGAAGGCTGTGTGGACTGTGGGATCCTATCAGAACTGAGTTTATTACTGAGCTCTGCCACACCGTAACCCTGGGTTTTTGCACAACTCATTCGGCTACTGTGTGCCTTGGTTTCGGGGTATGTGTAATGGGACTTAGCTCTACCCTTACCCCATCACACCGACATCACTGGATTCCCAGGGCTGAGAGGCCCACAGCTGGCCTAAGAGGAGCTTAAGACCTGGAGTCAGAAGGACCTGCCTTTAGTTCCCTGGAAATGTTATTTAATCACCTTCCTCATAGTAAAATAGTACAATAATACATTTCCTCCCCATTTCAGGGATCTTCCGACTGTAGGGCTGGGGCTAGAGTAGGGGAATGAATGCTTCACTCATCTTGGGCACGGAAGTGAAAGGGTTGTCAGAACACTCAGGAATGCATTCATTTTGATTTTTTAAAGTAGTGTTTTAAAATATTATTTATCTTGATTACTAAGTTTTTGGCATCCCTTTACGTTTTGTATGCAAGATGAGCACCTCCCTCGCCTCTCCCTGGTCCCAGCCGTGTAATGCAGAGCTAGCTGCTCAAATGAGGGAGTGCTGCAGGGAAAGGCTTTTAAACCTAAGTGCTGTGCAAATGATGCTGTTTTGTTGCAGTGGTGGTGGTTTATATTGTTTGCTTGTAGTTACAGTAATACGCTTTTAGATGGGAGGAGATTTTTCCGGAGGGGAGAAGAAACCCTCCCAGAGTTTCTACTGAGTCTTACAGGTCTGGGTTCTGATCATGGGTCTGATACAGATTCATTTTGGGACCTGGAGCAAATGACATAACTTCTTTGAGTTTTCTTACCTGCAAAATGGGTATATTAGCACCAACCTCAGATTCCCTGTGAAGATTGATTCAGTTAGCGCAATTAATTTGTCAGTGCCGATGAATGTCTTGATATTCCCCTTGGCAAAATGAAAGAGTACATTTTTTTCTAGTTCTGTTCCATGGAACCCTAGAAATTTCAGACTCCCAATCTTCACTTGAACTGGAAATTTTTTATGTTGTTTTTTTATTCCAGAAATTGGTACCCAATCAAGATTTTTTTAAAAAGGAAAGCGTTCACAAACTAATAATCATAACAGTGTTGGCTAGCCTGAAGAGCTCTGAGTTCCTTTCTCTTCTGACAGTTGGAAAGGGAGATTTTAGTTTAGAAAGATGAATGTGTCTGTCTGCTCCCACCAGGTTTCTCTCCAGCCCCTGCCAAGCATGGCATGAGCGTGGTATGAGACACGTGGACTGATCAGGAGAGCTTAGCTGGCACTGGAGGGCCGGGAAGAGAAAGAGGAAGCAGGGTCATGGGGCAGTGGTCTGGACTCCAGGCACGTCTGTTTGGTCTCTGCTGAGTTTAACTAGTCTCACTCTGCATCCCAGACACCATCTATCCCTGCCCACAGCTTCCTTTGCAGCCTGGTTGCGGGCAGCTGGGTACCACTGCTGCCTTCTCTGATCTGGGGAGAGAAGGTTGGCTCTGCCTCTAGCCCTCTGCCAGTTACTTCTCCTGTAACTCCCCTTCCTGCTGCCCAGCCCTTGTACACAGCATTGCAAAGATCCCCTTCTGTTACAGCGAGAGTCCATCAACGTTTTAGTGGGGAGTCCAAATGGAATCTTACAGGGAGGGATCTCCAGTTCCTAAGACAGATACAAGAAGCGTTTTATAACAGTGGAGTCCTATCATATGCACATTTAATTTGTGTGAATTAACCTATATATGTTTTTATGACAAGAGATACAGAGACAGAAATTTAAGAAGTTGGGTCATTTTCTCTCTGCTACACTCAGTGAGCATTTATAATCCAGAGGGAAAATGGGATGGGAAACACGAAACTACTGTCTTCCTTGGTCAGTCTGAATGTCCACTGCTCACAGTTGGTGCTGCTGTGCCCTGTGTGCAGTTCTCTTGTTTAAATATATCCTTTTCTTTCTTGCTTTTTTTAAGTGTGGTTCTAAATTCAAGCCAATTATTTCAGGTGCTGAGTCAAATAAATAGGAACAGGGACATTTCAACCGGATCTTGAAGGATGAGCAGAAATGTAGGTTTTCAGTATTTATAATGCAGTGAGAGTTTTGAGAGCATATTTTAATTTCATGCATGTGTATTGCTTACATACATACACATGTATGTAAATAACACTTAGTGAATTTCAAAACCTCTTTGCCTGCATCCTCTCATTTGCTTCTCCCAACCACCCTGGGAGTCAGGGAAGGTAAATCATCATTGCCACTTGACTGGTGAGGAAGGAAGCTTGAGTGACTTGCCTGAAAATCTCATTAAGAGAGTTAAGTTCTGAACTCCTGACTTCCACTGAGCCTGATACTGATTTAGGTCCAGCAATTTTCCACGATATCCTCCTTTTGAGTGAGGACCGATTGCTTGAGGGAAACTGCAGACAGGGCATCCTTCCAGAATCCGGCCCCTCCCTGATTTCCTCAGGAGTTCCACTGCCAGCCTGCTCTCTGCCTCCTGGAAGGGCCATGCAGCCTTGCATCCAGGGAGGCTTCACGAACGGGAGACCCTGGCTAAGCCGCTCGAAAACTCGCTTGTTGACAGCAAAGGGGGAGGAACCCCAGAAACCAGTCACAGACAATAGGAGGGAGGGAATCATGTCAAAATTCCTCCCTGTGCAGAAAAAAGAAACAAATATTCAAATTGAAAGTGTCCACTGAGAACAAAAAGGGGAGGAAAACCCCACACCTAGTTGCATTGTGGTGCAATTTCAGAACAGTATGGATAAAAGGCAGGGGGATGTAAAAGCTTTCAGAGAGAGAGAGAGAAATGCAAAAAAAAAAAAAAATGTTCCCTATAAAGGAAAGAGAGACAATGCAGTTGTTGGTGAATATGATAGTAGTAACAGAACAATTTGCTGAGAACATCTATGGACCAAGTAGTGGGTATCGAGCCACCCAGTTTGTGGTGACTTTTATGGCAGCCTTGGAAATGAATATCCCCAGCTTCCTTGGGGGCTCAGGATTAAGATGAGGATATGGGGAGGGGGAAGGGTAAGCTGTGACAAAGCGAGAGAGTGGCATGGACATATATACAGTACCAAATGTAAAATAGATAGCTAGTGGGAAGCAGCCGCATAGCACAGGGAGATCAGCTCGGTGCTTTGTGACCGCCTAGAGGGGTGGGATAGGGAGCGTGGAAGGGAGGGAGACGCAAGAGGGAAGAGATATGGGAACATATGTATATGTATAACTGATTCACTTTGTTGTAAAGCAGAAACTAGCACACCATTGTAAAGCAATTATACTCCAATAAAGATGTAAAAAAAAAAAAAAAAAAAGATGAGATTCAGAAACAGGGACTTTCTCTGGGGCAGTCCTATCCCACCTCCACCTGTTCCTCCAGGGTGTTCTGGTTGGTTCAGAATCCACAGGGCTCTGGAGGGGCCAGGAACCCAAGCTAGTTGTCCTTGATTGAGCTCAACCCGTCACCAACATGGGAAGGAGGTGACTCTAGGACGTGGTCATTTAGTTGAGCTGCATCTAATTCCTCTTTAATTGACACAGTTCCTGGGCTCTCCCACACCTCATCCTTCCAGCCTCAGGCTCTAGTGGCCCCTGAATGATATGTCTTCTTGGGTGGCTGGTTTGGGGGAGCTATCACTGACCCCTTTAGGCTATGAAGTGCTGAGGTTTGGGGTTCCTGTACTTCACCCTGGACTTGAGCTAAGGACAATGTACAGTCTTGGAAGCCCAGCTGGGGCTGGATCTGAAGGAGGTCCGTGGAAGGATATAGATGCAGAATCTTAGGGAGAGATTGGGGAAGCAGAACTTGGAGAGCTGCCTTGGAGCAGCCCAGCTTGTGACAGCAAGGCCTCAGGGAACTCGTTCTGAGGTGCTTAGCGCTCATGGCGAGGGTAGGGGCTTAACCTTGTTTCAGTTGGGATGTTCCCTGAACAAGGAAGGAAAGCATCGCATACCAGCGCCCCCTGCAGCCTGCGCCCTGGGTTGCCAGAGGTGTTCCCCAGGGTGGAGGGCATCGCCGAGGTAAGAAGAGTTACTAAGAATAAGGCGGTAGGTGGCTGGCAGTTCTCTCCGCTAACTTGGGGGACTCAGGAAATGCTGAATTCTGTGTTTTTGAAAACTCAGGAGACAAGGAGCAGGAAGGTAAAGAGGAAAGGGTGAATCGTACCAGGTCAGCCGTGATGGTTGCAAGGAGGGCACTGAGCAATTTTTGCTTCCCGCCTCTGTCATTGCTCAAATCTGCCTCCCCTTGAGTCCCCTCCCTTCTCCATTTTCATTGGTTGTCATCTTGTGCTTGACCCTCTGCCCTTAGTAACTACCTTTCCCGGGGTTTTCCTGATCAGACCCAGTAGGGGAGACCCCCCCAGGCTGTCACAACACGCCTTCCAGACAACTGACAGCTCCATCACCGGTGCTGGGAAATGGCAGCAAAGCAGTGCCTCGTAAAGACCCCTAGTGTGTGACTTGTGATACGTTTTGCAGAAACTTGATGGGTAGAATGAAGGCATTGGAGATACTGGAAAGCCTCTGGGTTTGCATCTTTGCTTTCTGTGACTGCAGTGACTCTGCTCGAGTTGCTGCTGGTATCGGGTTTCTTCTTTCTTTTTCAACACTTATTTTACTAAACATTGCTCTGTGTCAATCACTTTGCAACAGAGAAAGTTCTCTTATAAACATGAGTCTCAAGATGGGTCCTTACATAAAGAGGAAAAGGTACCTGTTATCATGGTCTTTTTAAAGATGGGGAAACTGAGGCTCAGAAAGGTGAAGTGGCTGGTCGAGGGCTGTACGGCCGATCAGGGACAGCCAGGACTTGATGCTGCATCATGGATGTCCCCTTTCACTTAAAGTCCTATTATTTCCATCCAGGTCTAGGACTAGGAATAGCAAATAGATATAGCTATCAATTTGCTTTCTGTGGAAGGTGATTGTGCATGAATAATTGGGTCGGACATCACCTCACCTCTTCACTTTCTGGTTCATTGTCTCCTGAGCATTTACAAGTAAGTAAATGATTAAACAGGCTTGGAATGCAGACCAACTTCTCCTCTTTGCCCTCAAAGCCTCAAAGCAAGGAGAAGTAGCCTGACTGTTGTCCTGTTTGCCTTTTAATTATCCACAGTGCCCTTTCCCTGGCCCTAGGAGGGAACTAACAGCAGTGTGTGTGTGTGTGTGTGTGTGTGTGTGTGTGTGTGTGTGTGTGTGTGTGTGTGTGTGTGTGTGTGTGTGTGTGTGTGTGTGTGTGTGTGTGTGTGTGTGTGTGTGTGTGTGGTGTGAATTCACTAAGTATCTTCCAGACTTCTAGCCCTAGGACAGGACTCAAGGATGCTTCAGACTCAGCCCTTTCCCTTTTGGGACTTCCAGGCCATTTGTAGAGACATCTATCTGCCCACTCATTTATCCGCTTATCCACTTATCCATCCATCCATCCATCCAAAAGATATATAGTAAGCACCAACAAAGCACCTAGTGCTACTCTCAGCACTGACAATAAAGTAATGAACAAAATGGAGGTCCTATCTTATGGAAGTTCTATTCCATTAGAGCCATAAACAAAGTTAACACATGAATGTATAATATAACAGCAGGGAGAGGTAAGTTCCCTTTGAAAACAGTTAAATCAAGGAAAAGAGAGAGAGATGCTGTGACGGACACAAGAGTGAGGGGCACCATTCACCAGGGATGCAAAAGGACGTCTTCACTGATGAGGCTGTGTCTTGTTTGCAGACCAGCACCGCTACCAAACCTCCTTTCCCCACCCAAGATTTCTCAAGAAGCCAGCTCACGTGCGAAGCTCCCTGCCTGTATGAAAGTTATTTTGAGTGTATTAAGTGTTGACCAGCTTCTCCATAGCCTCCAGCTTCCTTGAGAGTCTGAGCTCTCTTTTCTGTCTCAGAAGGCTGGGTTGTTGGCACAGTGGTGTAAGGTTGGCACAGTGTTAGGGATCTCTCCATGGACCGTGTGTGTCTGCAACACATTCCCTGAGAATGATGCCCTGAGCAAAGGCCACAGAGTCCGGATGCCGCCGCCTCTAGGGACAAACTGAGCTTCAGGACTATCGTGGACTTTGGATTCTGGAACCAAATGTGTGCCCTGCCTCTGACTGACTCTGCGAACTTGGGCAAAGTCACTTCTAGGAGGCTGTCTTTCCTTGTCTGTTAAATGAAGAACACTTCACTCACAGGGCTGCTACGGCCACCCCGTTAACAAATTAAACATGAGGACCAGTGAACTTTCTGCAAACTTCTTCAGTTTATAAGGGGGCAGGGCCAGGGCTAGGACGTAAGTTTTCTGATTTCTTTCTCAAGGCAGTTTTCCTCTGTCAGAATTTTTTAAACCGCCATTTACTGACCACTGGCTTTGTTCTAAACATCGTCTTGAATGCTTTGTGCATTTACTTGTTTAATTCTCACAATAGCCCCATTCTGTGAAGACTGCTCTCCTCAACTTCCCAGTGAGAAAACGGAGGCTTAGAGAAGGGCAGCGACCCACCCAAAGCTGCACAGCTGGTACACGATAGCTCAGGTACCGGAACTCGGGGCCATCACCTCCTGCATGGTTAGCCAGGCTGTTTAGTTGGTTATCCAGCCTTTCTGTCACATTTTGGGTATGAGTATACTTGGTAAGATGGGCCAGCCTACTCCGCTACCTTTGAACTTAACTGTAATTGGAATGACAGGGAAGTCCTTTTTATTCCCAGTTCTTCTATGTTTTGCATTTAGAAGCTATCAGAACCTTTGCTTCTTACTATGTTTCGTTCTGGCATAGAGCTTATCAAACTGGGCATTGCAGTCATTATCTGCTTACTTATCTATTTCTCCAGACTGACTGCAAGTTCTTGAGGCCTTATCTGGGTATTCCTAAATCTAGGCAGAAGGTTTGGCACAGGGACGGGGCATGACAGTAATAGCAGTAACAGTCAAGCCAGTAACGGCCATGTATTGAATGTTTTTTTATAGGTCAGGGGCTGTATGACATATTTTACATACATCATCTTATCTAATCCTCACAACAGCCCATTTTGGTTAATGGTTTTATTCCATGTTGGGACTGCAAAAGCTGAGCTTCACAGAGAGAAGGTCACACCACTGGAAAGAACAAGAACTTGAACTTGGACCTGCCTGCTTCCAGGCATGCCCTTAATCTGGTGAATGAGTGAATCAGTGAATGAGTGCAAGGCTCCTCCATAGTCACTTGGGTTCATCTGTTTATCTTCATGACTCAAAGAATAGGAAAAAAATCAATCCTCTCAAGGATGCTCCCCCCGCCCATCCATCTTCAGAGTGGGGTTTCTGACAGAACTGAGAGGCCACCTGAGGATGTGGAGAGGATGCTGATTTGCGCTAAGTGCCTCCTGTGAATTGTTTTCAGCTCTCTCTCCCACACAGATGGAGAATTGCCAGACAGATGTAGGTATATGTCAGTCACCTACCCTCAAAGAGGCATTTATAATGGATTCATTCGTTAATTCTTCCAAGAAGTAATTGAGGATCTACTATGTACCATGTACCATTCAAATTTATTCAGAAATAAATAAAACCCTGCCCTTCCCTTCACTGCCTCTCACTGTAGAAATACAATCAATGCATAACGAGATCTACTCATTATTGGACCCTGGGCTTGGTCTTGGGTACATGGAGTTGATTAAGGATGCCCTCCAGGGGCACTCAGGGTGATGAGAGGGTAGTTGGAAGACAGAAGCATGAGTCACTGAGGGTCCTAACAGGTGAGTACTTAACCAGCCAGAGACAGCAGGTTTCACAAAGGCTTGCTGAGAACTCATGACCCAAGAGCTGAGGTTTAAAGGACTAGACAGAGAAGTGGGGGAAGGACATTTCAGGCAGAGTGAGTGGCATGAGCGAAAGCACAGCTGCGTGAGATGGTGCGAGGGATACAGGATGTTTCACTGGTGGTGTTAGTTCATGCTTATACAACTGAAATGCGAGGCGGGATGTCATGAAAATATATATATTTCATCTGTTCGAAAATGCTTTCACGTTTGCCTTTGCTTTTCTGATCTGGAATATTGGAGCTGGAAGGGCTGTTAGAAACCAGCCAATTTTATCTACTCGCCCTGAAGAGGGGAAGGGCCATGGTCAAGGTCACACAGCTTGGAATCTGTAGGAGGAGAGCAGGGTAATCAGGGGAATGTTTTGGGAGACGGTACAGAGAATATCTCATACTTCAATGGAGGGAGTTTGGTGGCTCCACCATTACCTTGTATCTAACTTTTCAGGAAACAAGGCCTTGCATCAATAACAAGGATGCTGACATTTTCTGAGATCTACTACTTGCAAGCCATTATGCTCAGTGTTCTATAATGCAATCTCATTTGATCCTCCCCAAACCCTCTCAGTTATGTGTTAGTGACCCAGTTTATAGCTGAGAAAACTGAAGAAGCACAAGGGATATACCAGTGACACCCAAAGGAAAGATAGTACAGCCATGACTCACGTCCACGTCTGCCTGACTCAACGTGCGTTAGCTTTCCTCTTGATGAACTGCTGTAGCGTTCAGAATGATCGCCCAGGATTTGGCCCCCATTCTCATCTGATCTAAAGATGATTAAGAAAGTTTGAGCTGGATGGGGAGTGAGTATGTCTCAAAGAATTTCTGCATTTTTACTTTATTCCCTTGACATCATCTTGGGAAATAAAATAGGGTCGCTAAAAGATACATTATAAGTAGATGATTACTTTAAAAGAAAAAATGTTTCATTTTCTATAACGGGACCTCCTTAAATAGGTCACCCTACATCTGTCTAGTGACAAAGAGATAACTATAGATAAATATAGCCAGCCATATATATATATATATATATATATATATAAAGATGTGAATATATTTTTATACACATGAATACATACGTACATGTATATAATATATATTATATACATGCACATCTTTGTTGTGCATTTATCCGCTCCTCATTGTTCATACTTATGAACAAAGTATGTAAGTATAAGTTCAAACTTGTCTCTTCATTTGATTCTGTGCTGGGATCTTCCATGACCTTCTGGGAGCTTACCTAGGAAAAGAATTAACACATAGGTAGAGTCACCTCTAATCCAGCGACAGAATCCACACCTCACTGTCATGCTGGTACTTTCTTTCTCTCCCCTTCCTGCCAATCAAACACCAGTTCTTTCCACCCCGTGGTGTGTCTTATTTCTACCCCATTAGCTAACTACTCACTTCAACTGCCCTAATCTCAGGTCTCATCTTCTCTCTCTTAGACCAGGGCTTCCTCAACCTCTGTACTATTGAAAGAAATCATTATTTGTTGTTCCTGGCTATCCTGTACATGTAAGATGCTTACAGATTTCCTGGCCTCTACCCATGAAATGCCAGTAACACCTCTTCGCTAGTTGTGACAACCAAAAATGTCTCCATGACCAAATGTCTCCTGTGGGGCAAAATTGCCCCCAAGTCGAGAAGTGCTGTCCTAGACGATTGTGAATAGCGACCTCACTGGTCTCGCAGTTTCCAGTCTCCTCACCACATACATCCAGTGTGATCTCACCACTCTATGGCTTAAAAAAAAAAAGTCTCAGATCCTTAATGCCTAAAGAATGGTCATGCCATTTGCACTATGTTTCTGACCTGTGTTATCATCTTATTCTCCTGCAGCTCCAGTGGCCATTCCCAGTCTGTGAGAGAGTGGGCCTGCAGTTTTACTGGGAATAGCCCCAGGTGGGAGGTCTTATCCCCTATATTTGCCACTGGGTTGTGTATTCTCAAGCAAGTTTATCTTCCGAGGCTCCGCTTTTCCATCTGAGCAATGGTTATAATCATCTAACCAGCTGGGGAGCTTGAGCATCACTAGCTCTAATACAAGGTAGAAAGTGCTAAAGCTCCTGAAATAAGGGTTGAGATGAAGTATTCTGGGAATTCAGAGGATAAAGCGATATCCTTCTGGCTGAGGGTTGAGCCAGATGTTGAGATGAAGTTGAGGGTTGAGATGAAGTATTCTGGGAATTCAGAGGATAAAGCGATATCCTTCTGGCTGAGGCTGCAGACGGGGAGATCCCAGAGGAGTTCACCAAGGAGATGGCAGTGAAGGTAGCCATGAAGTCTGCCTTATATTTCAGCTTACAGATGTGGGGGTGAGGAATAACAAGGAGGGCAGCATTCCAGGCAGAGGAAATCTCAGGACATTAAATAGGAACAGTGAGTTCCCATGTGGTTGAATACTTAGCATGGTGCCCTATCGCAGGCGCACAATAGGGTTGGTGGCATGGATGGGGGAAGCATACATTTTGAGAAGATTATCTCAGAGGCATACATTTTGAGATATAAGTTAAGCAATTGATGAACATGAACTGTCAAACTGCAGAACTTTCCAGCTTACTCAGTGGGGAGGGGCTTTGTTTCCTGCTGTGCATTATTTATGATAGAAGATGGGTTGAGAACAGTGAAGGAGATGGAATAAAGCCTGGGAGATGGTTCAGAGTGTATTCAAATTATCATGGTGAAAGGTAATTGTGACTGGGACATAGGATGGAGAGAAAGAAAGGTTGGGGAAAGAAACTATTTTTTAGATCAAAGTGTCAGGATTCATGATTTCTCAGCAACTTTGGGGAGTGTGGACTACATAGTCTGCCTCCAAAACCATTTCAGGATGTTCTGTGATCTTGGTCAAGTCACTTCCACTCTCTGTGCCTGTTTCCTTACCTGTAGCACCAAGGGTTTGGACTATTTTCTAATAATCCCTCCAGCTTACACATAGTCTGAGGCCTGAAAGAAGATGTCCCAGAGAACTTGAAGACCCAGCCCCTTTCCCTGCTAGCTGTCACTCAGCAAACGGCCAGGAGAACACCCAGTGGATCATCAGGGCTCAGCTGTCCTGGGGCTGGTTGTCGGGACCAGACACAAGTGACGAGAAGGGAAGGACATTACTTGGGAGAATATGCATGTTCACAGCTCTGAGGATTAAAGGCCCATGTTCTTATCACTGCCTAACAGAGTATTATAAATCCATTCTTAGAATCCCAAATCCTTTTGTGGCTTGGCCGTCGTGAGGGAATATTAAAAAGGCCAAAGACAGAAATAATCAGTTTCCGAATGACAAGTTGTCACATAAAAGCGTTTCTCGCATTACCCCTTTCTTTCCTTTCTCTGGCTCCTTCTCCTGTGCCTGGATATTTTAACCAGAAAAATAGATTAAAATGGAGCCAGGCTGAATGGAGTTCTAACCTTGACTTTTCAGAAGGCTGTCTCGGTGTGGTGGTTTGGGAGGTGCTTTCTGTTTTCCAGCTCTGTGTGTTTTTCAGCGTTCGATATTGTGTGTGTAAGCGAGCCAGCGGGAGGCACGAGCATTGCGATAAAGGCAGAGCAGCAAAGAGGGGCCCTGCAGGGTCTGATCAGGTGCCCTCGGTGTGCTGGGCTCAGATTTACATTCCTCCGGCAAAGTCCGGGCAAGGTTTTAGGTTTCTGGATGTTTACTAAGCGCCTTCCTGGGCCAAGCACCATGTTTTAGGCTGGATGAATGAAAGCTCAGAAACTAGAGTGGGAAGATGGTCAACCAGATGATCAGGTGATAGCAGTGTAGCCGGATAACTGACAACATGGGGTTCGTGAGGGAAGAGAGCACAGCCTCCTCCCAACATGCAGAGGCAAAGGTGCCCCCTGAGGAAGCCATGTCCAAGCTGAGATGGCTGGGTGACTTGAGATGAGCAGATGAAGAGGAGGATATTAGCTTCCTAGGGCTGTCATAGCAAATTATCACAAACTGGGGGGCTTAAAACAACAGGAGTTTATTCTCTCACAGTTCAGGAGGCCAGAAGCCCCAGATCAAGATGTCAGCAGGGTTTGCTCGTTTGGAGGCTCTGAGGGAGAATCTGTCACATGCCTCCCAGGAGCTTTTGACGGTTGCCGGCAATCCTTGGTTTTCCTTAGCTTGTACATGCATCAATATAGTATCTGTCTTTACATGATTTGTGTGCGTGTGTGTGTGTGTGTGTGTGTGTGTGCGCGCGCGCGTGTGTGTCCTCTATTCCTTTTTTTTTAAGGTTTTGTTTTGTTTTGTTTTTTTAGTATATTTTCTTGGCCGCGCTGTGGGACATGTGGAATCTTAGTTCCCCGACCAAGGATAGAACCCGCTCCCCTTGCGTTGGAAGCGCAGAGTCTTAACCACTGGACCACCAGGGAAGTCCCCTCTATTCTTCTTTTAAGGACACCAGTCCTTGGATTTGGGGCCCACCCAATCCAGTATGACCTCATCTTAATCAATTACAACTGCAAAGACCCTATTTCCAAATAAGAGCACCTTCTGAGGTTCTGGTTGGACATGATTTTGGGGGTGGGTATTATTCGAACCACTACGGGGAGGGAATGGGCGAGTGCTCTGGGCTGAGGAAGAAGCCACCGGGGAAGTGCTTAGAGCATCACACTTTGGGAAGATGCTAATCACACAGTGCAACTCCAGGACAGGGTATGAGGTAGGACTTGCAGGGAAGGGAGGCATGAGAAGGAAGCAGAGACCTAGGCATGAAGGGGCTTAGGTGCCAGGCTAGGGATCTGGACATTATTCTGAGGGTGGGGGAAGGGTATGAAAGGATTTGATTTGGGATGGAGGAATAGAGAGGCTGAAGGACTGAGGCTGGTGGTGGTGACATTTGTGGAGCCAGACTTGTATCTAGATCTTTCATTGTCTTGTTTAATCCTTAGCTTAATCCTTCACATTGGGACCAATCAGCACATTTTATAGGTGAGTCTGTTGTAGCACAAGGAGGTAGAATGTCGCAGCCAACTTGTCATGGCCAACAGCAAGCAGGGACAGGGGCTCCCATGCTGGCCTGTGTGCCCCCAGGATACCTGCTTACCCCATCACATCACTCTGCCCTTGACATCGCCCACGCTCACCCTTGCCTGGCTCCACTGAGGGATCTGAGACCAGTAATAGAAGGAGTGAGCTTCTGTTATTAGAGAGGCTTCTAGTAGGGAAGGTTCCAGGATGGATGGGAAC
Source organism: Lagenorhynchus albirostris (assembly GCF_949774975.1). Classification (NCBI taxonomy): domain Eukaryota; kingdom Metazoa; phylum Chordata; class Mammalia; order Artiodactyla; family Delphinidae; genus Lagenorhynchus; species Lagenorhynchus albirostris. The sequence continues at coordinate 17,260,431 of NC_083101.1, forward strand.
ACATATTCCATCTCCTGTCTCTTTCCCACTTCCTGCCTGACAGCTCAGTGAAATCCTCAGACCCATAAGAAGGTAAAACTAGTCACCCGAGGCTTGCAGTCTCACAGAAACCCACCCCTAACCAACAGACTGAGATTTTTATTTCTGCAACTCCTGGCCACATCTCCAACCTTGTTTGTCTCGGGCTGCCTAGAGGAAACACAGTCCACACCAGATTGGGCTTCGGGTTGTCCCTGAGGCCAGCAGGACCTCAGCTTGCCACCCCTTGAGCCTTGGCCTCTTCTTAACTTGCTTTCTAAACATTCACAGCCTTCTCCTTACATCCTCTTTTCCCTCCTGGGCTCCCTGCTTGCCCTGCAGCATTTTCTCCACCGCTGGGGTCTGTGTTTGCCCCTGGCGGGTAGCCTCAGTGGTTGGACACTCTGCCCTGCTCACCTTTCCAGAGACAGTTCCTGCTTTTCTGTTTGCTTGCCCTGGTGAAGGAAGACTGCAGAGAAGAGGGGGCTCAGCTCTGCAGGAGTGGAGCGGCACAGCAGCCTGGACCGATCCAGGTAGATGCAGATCGTAGTTTCTTCTTGACTTCGAGTCACTCATCTGCTTTCTTTGGGTGAAATGTTCCACTAGGACAGAGGTGGCTATGTGGTCCTCTTGAGCTCCTTTGCTCGTGCACAGCACCCTTCAGTTTGTGAGGACCGTCACAACGGTGTTTAGATTTCATTTGCACAACAACCTTGCGGATACCATGAATGAGAACCATGCGCATCACGGGTTTACCATGTGCCAGGCACTGAGCACAACACTCCGTGTCCAGGAGCTCACATCTAACCTCCCTCTATAAGGACGCTTTTTACACGGTTTTGTGAATGAAACAATTGTGATTCAGAGAGGTTCAGCCCTTTGTCCGTGATTGCCCCATTTTTATGGGACAGCATGAGATTTTAAAGACGTCTTTCTGACCCCCAGCCTTTGCCCCTATGTGCTATACTATTCCAAGTATTACCAAGTTGATTTTACAGATGAGTGAACTGAGGGTCTCTAGGGCATCTGGGAAATTTGAGATCACATAGTGAGTAAACTTGAATTCAGAACCTTTTCCTGCATGCTCTGAGCCTACCTCTGAAGGTAGGGCTGGTCAGTGGTGCTTGAAACATCAGCCGAGCAGCTACTATGTCTTGGGTAAGGCCCCCTGAGCCCTTTAGGAGCCCAGCCTGGGGATGTCTGTTTCCATTGGTCAGTGGCACCGTGAGACCTTGATGACTGGAATTCTCTTTTGGCCCAGTTTTCACAGTGAAACCCTGATCTGTAATGGAAGCTGTGTGGTCATTGGCTTAGCTGAGCTGCTGGGAGCAGAGGTCAGAGCGGGCTGGGGAGTGAGGGAGGGAGCCTGGGCCCCAATAGGAGGGCTGGAGCCACTGGCCTGGGGTCCTGTCCAATGAATCAGCAGATCATTGAGCTAAAGGGACTCCCAAGCTCAACTTCCATCAGAGTGGATGGTCTTCCTCTGCCGCCTCCTTCTGGAAGCTCCCGAGGCTGGGAAATCTGTGCCTGAAGTTGCCGAGGTAATTTGAGGAGGCAGAGGTGAGGCTGGGCAGGGGCTGATTACACCTCGGGTGCGCCTGTCCCTTCCCACCACAAGCAAAATTGGGAAGCCATGATGCAGTGAGTCTGAATCTCAGCAGCACTACCTGGGTGAACAGCCTCCTGTCTCTGGGCCTCTTTCCTCACGTAACATAGGATAACGATGCCTTATGTGCACAGGTGTAAAGGTAAATGACAGAGCGTTTGTAAGTGTTTGGTCCAGACTGAGAAGGATTTAGGGACCCAAGACAGGTTTTGCAGAATGAGCATTCAGGGGCAGAAGGTCATTCATTCATTCATTCATTTATTCATTCAACATTAAATATCCACTTGCTGAATGCCGTTGGCAATAGCAACAGCTAACAGTCTGTGAGCAGTTACATGTGTCCCACACGGCACTAAATATTCTGCAGGCATCTCACTTAGTCTCACAATGATCCATTGAGGAGACCTTGAATACTGCCCTTATTTAACCAATGAAGAAACCAAGGCTCTGAAAAGTAGTGACCTAGTCAAGGTCACACAGCCTCTTAAGCAGTAGAACCTGGACTAAAACTGTGTCAGTCTGAGGTCAGCTCTTAGCCTCTATGCCAGATATAGCTAGAGGGCTCTGGAAGCAAAGGACAGGGCTTCCTGCCTTCCAGGAGCTCCCTGGGGGTGCTTTATGAGCTGATCCAGGACTGCATGGGAATCCAGGGAGGCTTGTCAGGATACAGTGGGGGGAGAGAGGAGCGGTGGTGGTTACCTGTGGACAGATTGGTTAAGCCTCATCTTTCCCAGGTCAGTTTTGGTCCTGGGTCTGACCACAGGGTCAAACACCCATAATCAGGGTGGGCAGAAGGGGCCGGGGATGAAGGACTCTGGAACCAGGCAAGGTCTGCCCCTCACAGCGAATGAAACACCCAAAGGGGAGAAGATAGAGGGCTGAGTCAGGGATAGCAATTTCCCGAAGGGTATCCATGGACCAAAATTAAAAGCTTCTCTGAAGAGTTTGCCTCGAGATGTGCCCCCTGAATCCTGGATTTGAAAACAATGTTTTCCTTTTCCTTCTCGGGATTCCCTTTTACTTTGTACACTCACCATTTTTCCCACTTTTCCTTTCCCTTCCTTTGCTCTGTAGAATCGCTACGCTGTCAAATAGCCACTGGCTCTGCAGTGAAGAACTGTGTTCAAATCCCTGCCTTACTACCTCCTGGCCTTTTATTCCCAGTTGGACCTAGGATCAAAACCTCTGTGACTTTAAGCAAGTTACTTAACCTCTCTGAACCACCTTTCCCTCATTTCATTTATGGAACAGAAACTATTACAGAGGATTGCCTTAAAGATTAAATAAAATAACATTAAGTAAAAGTAGTAAGGAGAGGGCCTGCTACTGTTATATTGAGTGACAGTGTTCTTCCTGCCTCCTTTTTCTCTTCACTTATCTTTCTTATTATCTCTTCTGTCCACACTCCCCCCTCTGTCTCTTTCCTTTCTTATCTCTGGTGTAAAAAACTGACAAGTAATACCACGTCACACATGATTTCTAGATGTGGAGCAATCTCTGTTGTATGTTCTGTGGAGGGAAAAAAGGGTTTGTTCTTGTTTTCCTAGGGCTCCAGAGTACTAAACTGTGCACACACACACACATTATTTTTTTGAATTTTAGAATTTTATTTATTTTTTTATGCAGCAGGTTCTTATTAGTTATCCATTTTATACATATTAATGTATATATGTCAAGCCCAATCACACACACACATTTTACATACACTTGACAGATCGTACACACACACACACACACACACACACACACACACACACACACACATATACATAAATACGCATACTTTTTTTTTTTTTTTTAGTGTATTTATTTTTGAGTTCTGACATCCAGAGAAACCTGGGGATCCCACAGTAACTCACCGCCAGAGTCAAGACAGGGCTGTCAGCCATACCTGCAACCCTGGTCACCTCTTAGCCCACTTACCACCCACTACCCATCCCCCGTGGAGGTGATGAATTCTAGCTTAGTGAGTTGAAGGACTTGCAAAAGAAAATCATTATTTTTTAATGTAGTCAGCAGGACAGCGGAATCATTTTAGTAAATAATGTTCTTCTTGGCCTAAACAGGTATCCTTAACAGCAATCACACCCCCACCCAAGACAATCTATTCAGGGTTAGTTAACATCTGTCGTCTTTGCTAGATGTTATACAAGTAGTTTTCAGAAATTGCCCTTTGCCTTCAATGCGAGTATAATTAAGGAAGAGCAATCAGCCACATGGGTGTGGTTGAAAGAATACAGGCTTTAGAGCTAAAACACCAGACCAAACACACACACACACAGTGAGGCGCAGAGCTTGCTCTGCCATGCACCGTCCGAGTTCTAGAGTCTCTTGATTCATTTGCCTCCTTCCCCCTAAACCACAAGCGTGATCCTCCCCAAGTGTAGGGATTACACATCAGGGGCTCAACAAAGTGGCCCCGAATCCCCCAGGCAGAAAGCACAGTGTATAATGAAGTCAAGCAAGGTAACTGAAGGGGCTACAGCTGTTCACTGGAGATGCTTCTGGCAGAGTGAAAGCAGGGAGGCGAGGAGGATCCAAACCTTCCACCTCCAGCCCTTGACCGGTTCTGTGGGGAGCACGGACGTGCTTTGGAAATGCCCCTGCCCTTGAGGAGTTCACAGAGCAGGATAGTTCGTGAGTCTCATGAATCATGCAAGAGCCATTCGTAAACACTTTAGCCCGTTTCAATTTAATGTGTGGTGTGCAGACTCAACCAAATACTTCCTGGTTGGATGTGTTAAAGAAAAATAAACTTCAGTATGCCTTACATTTCTGATTAAGGGAGCCCCAGAACAGTGCATTTGTTCATTCATTCATTCAACAAATATTTATGAAGCGCCTGGTTTGTCCCAGGCGCCCTGCTGGGAATCAGTGTTTATGATAATAAAAATATACATTACGCAGAAATTGTTTGACTTGACAACACTATTGTATATTCCCAGCAGGATGGAACAAAGGCTGCTGTCTCTTGAGCCCTCAGTGGACTCATTCTAGACATGAGGAAGCAAGGCTGACAGGGTGTGAGCAAATGTCCTGGGGTCACTCAGCTGGTGGAAGGCAGATTCAGGACTCAGACACTCTGTGTGTGAAGCCACAGCCCTGACTCATCCCAGTGTTTAGCAGTCTGCCTCACTCTGGCGTGACCGTTATCCATCTCATTTGCTCCTTGTGGCGACCTTCTGAAGAAGGAAGGGCAGGGGTTCTTACTCACCCTTATACAAGTGAAAAACAAGGTTCAGAGAGGTGAAGCAGTTTGTCCAAGGTCACACAGCTTGTTGGTGAGAAAGCCAGGTTTGGAAACGGTGTCGCTCTGAGGCTCTGAGAGCCAAACCCAGGGATCTGGGCTGAGTGTGGTGGACGGAAGACCCCCTCTGGCACTCCGGCCCAAAGAACAGTGGCCCATTTGCTTGTCCTTCTTCCCTCCCGCTCCAGGGTGGCCTCATCGCACTGCTGCTGCTGCTGCTGGTGTTCACTGTGGCACTGTATGCCCAGCGGCGCTGGCAGAAGCGTCGCCGCATCCCCCAGAAGAGCGCCAGCACGGAAGCCACTCACGAGATCCACTACATCCCCTCCGTGCTGCTGGGTCCCCAGGCCCGGGAAAGCTTCCGCTCCTCCCGGCTGCAGGCCCACAATTCCGTCATCGGCGTGCCCATCCGGGAGACCCCCATCCTGGATGACTATGACTACGAGGAGGATGAGGACCCACCCCGGCGGGCCAACCACGACTCCCGTGAGGATGAGTTTGGCAGTCAGGTGGCCCACACCCTGGACAGCCTGGGCCGGCCAGGGGAAGAAAAAGGGGACTTTGAGAAGAAAGGTGAGTCTTCCTTGTTGCATCCCACCTTCCAGGGGGCATTTTGGGGAGCTGGGAAGAGGTGCAGGAGCTGGGCGGTTGGGGACACAGGAACTGTCTTCTGGGCTAAGCCATTTTTGATTTATGGCCAACTTCCATTGGGTTTTCAGAGTTTATTTTCTCAGATTCTTCAGTGTTGATGGGAGGGAAAAAAGAGAGTGTCAGTGTGCTTGGAATTGGAGTTTTGAGGAGCATCAGAAGTTATGTAGTCCAACATCTCTCCAGTGTCTCTTGATTACCTCCCTTGATGGCCTTCTCACTACTCAGGAAAGCTCTCATATCATTTCCAGACACTACTATTGGAAGGTTTTTCCTTAAACTGAGTTGCAGTCTGTTTCCCTGGCCCTCTATGTCAGAAAGTGAATCTGATTTTTCTTCTCCAAGGCAGCTCTTGGGAAATGTAACAAAAGGAAAAGAAAAAAATAAAAGGCACCCTATAACTTTTAGAAATCAACCTCAATAAACAATCCCAGTTTCTTCAGCTACTCTGATGTGACATATTTTGAGACATTTCACCCTTTTGATCACTGTCCTCTAGATGAAGATTGTAATTTGTCATGTCCTGGAGTGTAACACCAGAACTGACAGACGCTCCACTTCCTCAAGATGGGAATGCACCTGTGCTGAGAAAAAAGCAATTTTCACCTCCCTCTTGCTAGCTGTTATGCTTCTGTTGATGCAGTTTGAAGATCACATTTGGGTTTTTTTTTTTGTAGTTATTACTGGCCCATAGTTGGCTTTTTGATGACTAAAACCTCTCACTCTTCTTCATGTATGCTGTTGCAAAGACCCATTCCCTTTGTTCTGTTGGAGGACAATTGATTATTTGGACATACATGCAGGATGTGTTTATATTTGTCTTTATTAAGTGTTAGGGCTCCAGCTGGTTTATAGAAGGGATTTGGCTCTTTTTTCCTTTAGATAAATACTACAGAAGTACTGTTCTGCTTTTTTCCCATATTGTCTTTGTGATGCTGGTGGTGGGTTAAAGGTTTGGCCTTGAGGCCCCAGTGTTAGAACTACTCTTCTTTGTGAGCCATGAGGAACCATCATCACTGCTTGGCCCAGTCCTGGAGCTGTGAACTCGACATTCTTTTCTTCCGCATCTAAGATCTTTCCTCTCAGATCCATGTTTCCGTGATACTCAGTGGGCAAATAGGAACACTGGGGCCTTCTTAAAAAGGAGGCATTTCTGTTAAATTTAGAAACCCAGGGAGGGAAAAGAGTGGTAAACAAGCGAGAGTACAGGTTTTGGAGTTGTCTGGACCTGGGTTCAAATCTCGTCTCCTTTGTTTGCTGGGTGACCTTGGAAAAAGGGGAATTCAATCCTCCAAGTCTCAGCTTCCTCACTGAAGGATTTTTGGAAGGATTAAATATAAAAATAAAATGTGTGTAAAGTACCTAATGCAGGGCCTAATATCTGGTATGTGTTGAATCCCTGAGAGCTGTATTTGTAGACCTCAGGCCCTTGGTCTTTCCTGGGCCTCTAAGACGCTCCCTAATCCAGCTCCCTATGCTTCGCCAGTCTCGCTCTAAGTGCCAGCCACCACGCTCTGCTCAGTGCTCTGGAATGTCTGCGTCATTTCCCTTCTCTGCCACCATCTCGTCTGTCTTTGAACTGTTGGTTTACTGACAGTTTCCTCAATCTTTGCTTTCTCAAGCATTATTTATCTTTTTTCATGTGACTTCTCATCTTGGCACAAGAACAGTCTGCATTTATTTCATATCTCCACATCTTGTAGTACCTGCCTAGCACAGTGCCTCACGTGTCAAGAATGTCCAGTGAGTGTTGGGCAAGAAAGATGGCCGTAGAGAGTGAGGTGGTTTGGGAGCAATGCTGTCAGGCCAGAGCATCGTGCCTCTCTTGTCTAATGTAGAAAGTCGCTTGGGTAAGACACAAGCATCTTCCCGTTTGCTTAGATTTGGACTTCTGCAGCCTAATTTACTGAGCCTCACTGTGTTTATGGGGAAAATGGGTGAATTAGCAGCCAGTCCGCCCACCTTATAGCTTTCCTGTGGGGATCAAATGATAATGATCATTTGATCATTATCTTCAGCGCACGGCAAGCGCTGAAGAAGTTTTCCCAGAAAACTAGGAAAGTTGTGGGATTTGTTCTCCACACCAGAATCTTCCCCAGCCTAGCCAAGAGGAATGCTTCATGTCTCCTTCAGTTCCTGGAGCAGGTTGTGATTACTTTGAGCTTATTACTTATCACTGTTCAATAATAATCCGTTTCTCTTTCTGTTTTCGACACTAACTAGACTTGGAGATTTTTATTTATTTATTTATTTTATTGAGATATAATTAACATATAACGTTGTGTTAGTTTCAGGTATACAGTGTAATGATTCAGTATTTGTGTATATTGAGAAATGATCCCCACGATGTCTAGTTAACATCCGTGGCCTTACATCGTGACGATTTTTTTCTTGTGATGAGAACTTTATGCTCTTGGCAACTTCCAGATATACAATAGGGTATTATTAACTCTAGTCACCATGATGTACATTCCATCCGCATGGTTTACTCATAAGACTTGGAGATTTTTGAGAGCAAGGGCAGTGTTCCTTATCTTTGTTTCACTAGCGTCCGGCGCAGTGGGTAACACTTAATAGATGCTCTGAAAATACTGGTTGACTGGATGAGTAACACAACCCCTCAATCATTTGGTCGATCGGATAAATCCAGGCATTGGTTAGACTCCAGAATTCTCAGTTCCAGACCTCAAATTATCTCACTGACCTCAGATCTGGGGACCCTGGAAACCAAAGTGTTGGCAGAGGCCATCAGTAGTGATGACCAGAATCCAGAAAAGAGTAGCCACTGGTTGGGGGTGAAAACCCAGGAAGAGTCACTGAAGACAGGTGAGTAACCACCAAGGAGCAGAGCCAAGAAGCCGCCAACAGAGGCAAATTCTTTCCCCCCAGCCCCCATCCCCACGCCCGCTGCCTCCACCAAGCTCCGTATGGAGAACGGAAAACATCTTCAAAATGGGGAAGCAGGTCACTGCCCATAATCCTGTCTGACTTCTTTTCCTTCCTTTCTTCCTTCTCTCCCCACTCCCTCCGCCCTCCCCTCCCTCTCCCTCCTTCCCCCCACAACCTGGAAGGTGATACAGTATGGAGGTAAACACTCTGCCTTCAGGAGGCGGAACAGTACAGAAATTAAGTTTACCACCCAGCTTACTAGCTCTGTGACCTTGGATAAGTCACCTACTCCTCTCCCGTCAAAGGGGCATGATACTAGTATTCTACCTCCAGGGTGATTGGGAAACGTAAATGAGGTAACACAGGTAGAGGGTCTGGTGCAGTAAACATTCAGTACACATTTCTGTCATTGTTTTTCATACCATCAGTCCTCAGAGTTGGCCCACTGTGCCAGAGGCCATGACAGACTCTGGAATGGAGGTGAGGAAAGGAGAACCTTTGCCCTTAAAGAGCATGGCGGTAAACCTCCTTGGAAACCGAAGCTGAAGCTCGAATAGTCCTGGGTCTCTCTGTGCCACACAGCAAGGGGGTGGCAGAGTCGAGGTAAGAGCTCCAGCCTTCCTGGCCAGAGAGCACCCTTACTGTATAGATAGCTGTCGTGCTCAGAATGGCCTACATGGCATCATGATGACGGCCCATTTCATTGGGGTTGGGGCCTGCCAGGTCTTGTGTTCCTTAAAGAGAACCCTCAGGCTTGCCATTCTAGCTGCTGGACATTCCAGTTATTCACACGCACAAAGCGTAGACCTGACTCTTGAATGACAGAGACAGCACAGGGGGACAGAATGGTGCTGGATCCAGAGGATACAGAGGACTGACTCCTGAGAGAGGGGCAGGGGCTCTGGCCTCCTCTCCCCACGGGGTCCTCTAGAGTCTGCACACTCTCAGGCTTACCACTGCGTCGTGGCTTAAAGATGCCCCTGTCCCTTGCGTTTTCTTTCAAGCAGAACTCTATCTAAACAATAACAAAAGCAGACTCTTGTTTTCTGAAATCTCAACTTTAGATGAGAAGCATACAAGAGAGATCTAAAGAGGATGAGTATGAATGCATGAGAAACAAGAGCCAGTCCTTGCAAGGCAGCCTGGTGGAGTGGGGGTGAACAGATGGGCTTGGCACCCCGCTCTTGAGTGCGCTGGCTGCGTGGCCCTGGCGAACCTCTTAGCCACCGGCAAATCCATGCCTTTGTCTCACCTGTTTTCACCTGGCCACGTTATTTTTTTTCACATTCCTCTGAGCTGGTTTTAAAACAAAGTACGATTTGGAATAAAACCAAGCACTTCATTTAATTCTGTATCCCAGCAGCCCTTAGATCTGATAAGGGTAAGAAAGGAGGAAACCTGGGCGAGAAGAAAGTAGAAGACACACTTTTCCTGAGTCCAGACAGGATACTGGACACCCTCACCGTGGGGAGGTGGTGGCTGGGGACTGTGCTTGCAGCGTTGTGGCCCCTGAGCTCCTGTTCCCCCTTTCCTGGACAGAAGAGGGATGATTCTGCCGGCAGATTGTGCAAGTTATAACAGCAGCAGCTCAGACCACACGTGCTTTCTGTTGCCTCAGGTGGCTCTTGGAGAGAACCATGAGACTCCTTCTTTGATGGGGGAACCTGGGGACAGCTCTGCATTTTGTCCAGAGTGGGCAGGTATCAGAGGCTAGGCGATCCCTATAAAAGTAATCCCAAAGGCCTTTGAAATTACATTGCCAAGGGCTAGTCCCACCTGCCCCTCTCACACTTAGAATTTGCCCGTAGGTTCAAACTGCTTCATCATACTTGAGCACCGTCAGCCTGCTTTGCAGCTTGGACCTGAAAATGATAGAGGGACCATCTGGAGGCAGAGGGAGAAAGTTTCATTACCAAGAGACAACAGCTTGGGTTCCCAGACCCCAAGAGCACTGTACTGATCGGGCTGACTTGCAGCTGATACACACTCATGTGGACATACATACCCTTTGTTCAACACTGCAGTTCTTCTGTGCCAGTCAGTAAGAAGCTTGCTGCCCTGCGTGACCCTCCCCATGCCCTCCTGCTGCCTAGCCATCCCACCCCCTCCCAGGGACCCTCCTGAAGCCCCCACTGTCCAGAACAGGGTGGCTTTAGACTGCTTCCCCAGGATTATGGCTGGCATCCCGTCTTGGCGGTTAGTGCCTGTGCCTTAGACATTCTCAGGTATTGCGAGTGTCACCCTTGATATCACCTTAGCCAGTTGCTAGGAATTTAATCATGTCAGTATGTGACCGCTCAGCACTGCGTTGGGTCCATGACAGAAACTTGATGCATTTTAATTCCAGTTCTCCTTATCCGTCCTCAAATTTATGTTTCCCTTTCCTGAATATTATGCATGGAAGCTCAAGGAAATTAAAATAACAAATTTATCACTTTATCAAGGGATAGGGTAGGGGATGGCTGAATGGATATTGGGTTTTCTTAATTTTGGTTTATTATCGTGAAAGAAATGCATGCTATTTGTAATGGAAGGGTGTGAGAGAGGGTGGGACAGAAGGAGAGAGAGGGGGAAGGGAGCGAGAAAGAGAAAAGAGAAAGAAAGAAAAGGAAGAAAGAAGACAGGGAGGGAGCAAGGAAGGAATAGGTCTGAGTTGTATAAAGCAAGAGCTAAAAGCTCTGCCACTGTCTCTCCATCCCATCCCATTAATGGGACCCAAAGGCTAATCTTTGATAATAGTTTGATTTATATTCTTCTAGAAAATTTTTCCTATATATATATATATATATATATATATGGAATGTATGTGTTATATATGTATGGTATAGATATAAATATATGCATTTTCACCCAGATATACACTAATAGGGCCATCTCAGCCACATTCATCATTCTGCAGCAACTTCACAGTTTACCAAACAATGTGTGAAAAGCATCTTTCCACATCAGCCCTGCACACCTATCTTCTTCTTTTTGAAAGCTCTGTAGGATCCCATCATGGGAACACACCAAACACTCCAACATTTGCTTTTCTGCCCCGTTTTGTGGACCATTATCTCAATTTGCTGCACTTACAATGAGTCAGTAAACATCCATGCGCGCGCGTGCGCGCACACACACACACACACATATATATTTTTGCAAAGTTTGACTGTTTCTGTAAAACAGATGCCTAAAAGCAGAATCTCTGCCTTAAAGGGTGCACATTACACACTTGTAATTACAAATTACACATTTACAATTTGGGAAGTACTGCCATATTTATTCACTTTAAAATTTGTTTTGTATTCTCTTGGGAGCCAGTATATCCTCTCGCACACAGATCTGCACAGACCACCCACTACCCCATCACATTGACTATTCATATATTAGCATGGACCCTTCTGGTCTTTATCTATATAGTAGCCATCATTTTAACTGTGCAATTTTCTCTTTCGATTTTTTTTTTTTCTGATTAACTTTGGTCCAAATTCTTTTTTCTTTTTTTTTTTTGTCAGAAGTCAGTCCTCATGGTTACCCTGAGCAATGATTCTTTGGTGAAATGATGCCACATAAAGGCTTTTCTCTGCTGTCCCACTTCAGTTCAGGACTTAGGGTGGAAAAAGGAAAGAGAAATGGCATCAAATACCAGCAGCGGCCCACAGTGATAGATGTGGAGGGGTCACTGTCTCTCTGACATGGACCAGTAGGCTAATCCTTACTGTTGCTCAAGATGGCAGGCCAGAAAGTTTCAGGGTGAATGGGACCTTTGTTGAGAGGATGGGGAGGGCAGGACTTTATTGAATCCCTATAGGAGCCCAGCTGCTGTCCTATACATTATCTCAGTGAGCCATTTGTAATTAACCCTGAGGGGAAGGCAGATGGAAGAGTTGGCTAGGAAAGCAGTACTGCTGCTACTGGTGATAAAGATGACAGCTAACTTCCACTTAGTGATAATCAGTGTCTGGGAACTTTCCAGAAATTATGTCATTTACACCTCACATCAACCCTATGAGTTACCTACTAATATTGCCCCACCTTACAAAGCAGGAGACTGAAGCTAAGAAGGGTTGAATAATATGTCCAAAGTGACACAGGAGAAAGTGGCTGAGCTGGGTTAAAACTCTGGCATGAGAGCTACCATGCTAAGGGGCCGAGCTGGAATGTGAACACATGACACCACTCTGAATTACATGATCCTTGGGAAGGCGCTGAGCTCCTGCAGTCCCAGGGATAGAGCTGAAGCATAGTGCCCATGAGCTTGCGTCCCTCACAAATATGGCAAGAAAAATAGGTAACTAACATCTGTTCTCCAAGGCAGGATGCTGCTACAGAGTGATTCTGAGCTTCCAAATCGGCAGAAGGGACTTTGCAACAGGAAGACCCCAGTTTTTTTAGAGTGTTTTGAGTGGTCCCCAGGGGTGCAGGGAACTCATGTTTGGTGTCAATAAAGCACTCTAGGGTGACAGAGAACTGAGGAGCTGTTTATTAACTCACCCTTCTGACATCCCCTGTGAATGCCATGTGAATGTCCCCCTAGTGCAGCGTTTTCTAAAATTTCAGAGCTCTTTCATAGTCAACACCTTATTCAGTGCCTCATCTTGGTGTTCAGACTTCTTTACACAGAGACTCTAGCCTGTTTCCACCTCCCTCATCTTCACCTCTACTCATCCATCCCCTCTTCAAGCCACATCAGTCTTCCTGATGTCTCCAAAACACCTCATTCTCACATACCTTCCTGCTTGCGTGCCTACCCTCCCCTTCCATTCTCTACACAGCTTTCACTCTGTTGTGACCACAGTTCCATGCTTAAAGTTTTGCAGAGTTCTCACTGCTCTTGATCCTCATCCACTATGCTCCAGCCACAGTGACCGCCTTTCTGTTCTTCAAACTTGCTAGGCTTCTTCTACCACAGGCTATTTGCATTTGCCATGATTACCATTGTCTGCAAAAATCCCTCTCTTTCCTTCCCGGATCTGTCATGGCTGATTGCTTCTCATCATTCTGGTCTCAGCTTAAATCCTACTTCATCCGACAAAGCTCTTTTCCCTATGAGTTCTCCCCTTCCGTCTTCTGTAACAGCACTTTTTTATTATTTTGATTAATCTATTAAATATTTTACTTCTTCCTAGACTCAGGGTTCCATGAGATCATGTCCCAGGTCTATTTGCATTGTTCTGTGACTGTCAGAGTGACTGGTACATAAAAGATGTTACAATATGTGTTGGGTCAATAGATGGAGGAATGGATATGTGAATGAATGGATAGGGAGATATCTTAGTGTCTTTCCACAAGCTGGTAACCTCTGCATAGACTCTTTATCCTTTTTGTGAACTGTATGAACTGTGTTTAGTATTTTCAAATCAATGATTTGCTGAATCTTCCCATCCATCTCACAAGGCAGAAATTATCCTTATCAAAATTTAGAGATCATCCCAAAGTTATACAGTTAAAAGTAATGGAATCATAATTTGAACCCAGCTTTGTCTAATTCCCAAACCCAAGCATGTTCTGAAGGTTGCACAGCATAATCCTGTCCATTTATTTGATCAGGAGAGGTAAGACATGGGTTTAGATGAGTTGTGTTTCTCAAGTGTTGAACACCAACCACAATGAGAGATATATTTTGCTATGGCCACACACACATTCTTTTTTTAAATTACAGTTGATTTACAATGTTTCAAGTATAGAGCAAAGTGATTCAGTTATATATACCTATATATGTCTATTCTTTTTTACATTATTTTCCATTATAGGTTATTACAAGTTATTGAATGTAATTCCCTGTGCTATATAGTAGGTGCTTGTTGTTTGTCTATTTTATATATAGTAGTGTGTATCTGTTAATCCCAGATTCCTAGTTTATCCCCCCCCCATCCTTCCCCTTTGGTAACCATAAGTTTGTTTTCTGTGTCTTTGAGTTTTGTAAGTAGGTTCATTTCTATCATTTTTTTTTAGATTCCACATATAAGTGATATTATTTGATATTTGCCTTTCTCTCACTTCACTTAATATGATAATCTCTAAGTCCATCCATGTTGCTGCAAGTGGGCATTATTTCATTCTTTTTTATGGCTGAGTAATATTCCATTGTATATATGTGTGTATTCCACATCTTCTTCATCCATTCATCTGTCGATGGACACAGGTTGCTTCCATGTCTTGTAAATATTGCTGCTATTGTAGATAGTACTTCTGTGAACATTGGGATGCACGTATCTTTTCAAATTAGAGTTTTCATCTTTTCCAGATATATGCCCAGGAGTGGGATTCCTGGATCATATGGTAACTCTACCTTTAGTTTTTTAAGGAACCTCCATACTGTTCTCCAAAGCAGCTGTACCAATTTACATTCCCACCAACAGTGCAAGAGGGTTCCCTTTTCTCCACACCCACTCCAGCATTTATTATTCGTAGACTTTTTGATGATGGCCATTCTAACCAGTTGAGGTGATTCCTTATTGTAGTTTTGATTTGCATTTCTCTAATAGTTAGTGACATTGAGCATCTTTTCATGTGCCTGTTGGCCATCTGTAGATGGCCTTCTTGGAGACATGTTCTTGTGAATGTGTGTCTTCTTTGGAGACATGTGTTCTTGTGACTGTGTGTCTGTGTGTCTCTAAAAGAAGTTTGGCAAAAGCATCCTTCCCCTGTTACCTGTGGCGTGCTCTGATATTTTCTATTATTTTTTGTCATCTCTTTGATGCTGGTGTGAACCACTGAATTGATTTCACAGTTTATGAGGAGGTCATAACCTAAAGTTCAAAGACCTTTCAGCCTCAGAGAGGCTGCATTGTGCTGGGATATCCACAGGGGGACAGATCCCTGGTCACTGGGTCTGTGATAGCTTCCTGGAGGTGTTCCTTACCTGGAGAGCTGAAGGATGAAGATAATTAGACTCAAGGTAAGGGGTTGGTAGAGGAACTAGGAATGGTGCTTGAGACAGGCAAGGCCCGCATGATGGCTTTATGTCTTACACCACTGTCCCTGTGGCCAACCCACTGGGGTTTTTCACCCAACCCTCTGGCCCGCTGGTCCCATCGTCTCCATACTTTCTCTTGAAACTGCTCAACCTGCCCTCCCAAAGGATCCTTTGTATCACCTTTATCTTGTTTCCTTGTATATTTTCTCTTCTGCCCTCACCCCCCACCCCCAAAGTTCTCCACTTCTGCTCGCTGCTTAGAAAACTGCACCCATCCATTAAGGTGCAGCTCAACAGCTCCCTCTTCCCAGTTGTCCTGGAGCCCAGAAGGAGCTTCTCAAAGAGCTTGCGGAAACTCCTTCCTAACTGCAACTCCCATTTTGACAGTGCCTTCAGGGTGCTGCCTGGGCTACCCGGGGACAAGAGGAAAGCAGAATGGGCAGCATCGTTTTCAACTGGTTTACACACTGGGATTCCACTTAAGATTATTTTTGAAAGATGGGCAATCCAGCATAAAAAGAAGAAAGGTTTGGATATGACTTTCTTCCTCCAAACTCCCCTGATGTCCTTATACCAAACTGCCTTTCCCCTCTCGTTGTTCAAAACACCTTTTGAAGTCTGCGTTGGAAACTGTTCCAGGGGCTGTTTGGTGGTCCTTCTGTCTCCTGTGCACCTCCATCAGCCATCTGAAGAAAGCTGACAGTTTAGTCCCTGCATCTTCTCTTTGCGTACACCTCCCCCTCACTGCTCAGTCATTCATTTATTTAACAGATCTTTACTGGGCACCTACTGTGTGCAAGGCACTGTGTTTAATGCAGAAGATACAAAGCAAAAATGGAAAATAGTTTTCTCCTAGAAGCTCACAGTTTAGAGGGGTATAAAACAGTAATAGCTGCTTTCTTTTATATAGTCCTTTAACATTTATAGAATGGTTTCATAAACATTATATGATAAACCCTGTGTGTTACCGAATCCTTTTGAGAGACAAAGGACCTTACTCGGGCTCAGAGAAGTTAAATCACATCCCACAGTACTTAAACCTGCATCTCTTAAGTTCAGGTTCACTACTGTCTTCATTTATCCCTGCAGCATCCTGAATATCAAATTGTTTAACTTGTTACATCCACATTGCCTTCCCACTCTTAATTTTGAAGATCATAAACTCCTAGTGTTCGGAAGTATTCACACAGGATGGGGTAGCCATTTGTCAAGGATGGGGTAGCACGGTTGGAGATTTACATGCAATTTAAGTCATCCCTCTAATTCTCAGATTGTAAAAGGGGGCTGAGATGTGTTTGAAAATATAGGTTCCTTAAAACTAGTTAGCCTGGAAAGTGTCCAGAATTGAGTCTTTTTTATTTTCTTTCTCTTTGAACTGCAACTGATCACTTGTAGAATGGTAGAAAGTTCATTTTTGCTCCAGTTAATCATACCACATAGTGGAGTTAACAGGGCTACGGAAGACCAGACCCTGGCTCTACGACAGAGCTTTTGGACTTGATTTCTAAGCCCCTCCCCTCCTGTACCTTGGTCCTGGTGCCTAAAAGCCTAGGCTGGCAAAGCGGGAGCCAGCAGTGTCTCCAAAAGACAGGAGCTCAGCATCCCCAGACAGCCATCCTCTGAGCTGTCTCCACACTCTCTAAAATAAGATAGAGATAGAGATTTGTTATGGAATCACAAACAGGAATGTCACCAAAGCTGTCACCAGAGTCCCTTAAAATGTCACTTCCCGGCATTAATTGCACAATAGCAAAACAAACGGGTGTGCTCTGAACATTTGCTCTCCCCCTCCTGCCTCGTGATCCTCTCCCTACCTCCCTGTCTCCCCTCTCTCCCGACTCCCTCAGACCCCGCCCCCCTCCTCTTGGTCTCCGGGGACCCTCGGGGCATTCTAATTTGATTAGACTGTGCCCCGGGAGGCAGCCCCACCGCACACTGACAGATGAGGGTGAAGGAGGTTTGATAAATGTCAGGGGCTGAAGAGACTGTTCCCTGATTGATCAGAGCTGGAGCAATTTCCCAGTAGTCAAGGGACTCTCTGCCTCCCATCCTGGCCTCCCTTGAAATGGCTGGAAATCACCCAGTGGGGGCCTGACTGTCACACAGGGAGTCCAGGCAGCTCAGCTGCAAATCCCCACGGGGACTCAGCCTGCCTCTGGCTTCCGTACCCTCGTCCACCTTGGGGATGCAATAAAATGCCATCCTTGTCCACAATTATGATTCATCCTTATTTTTCCTAATACTTCCTGGTTATAAAAGTTATATATGCTTAATTTAGAAAACTTAAAAAAATAAAGTATAGATTATCACTTTTCAGAATACCTCAGTGAATTGCCACAGTAACTTCTTACCATTTTTTTCCTTTTTTCATCTTCTTTTACGTATTGAAAGCAAAAACCTATATTATTTTACATGTTATACTTTTATTAAATATCATATTTCAATATGTTTATGTTTCCATTGTAAAACTATCTCACAGTTGATTTATTGATGAACATTTCAGTTGCTTTTTTTCTTCCCCTTGCTATTTTGTTCTCATCAGCAACAAACATTTTTGTACTTAAATTTGTTTTTCACCATTCTGGTTTATTTCCTCAGGGTATATTTCCGGGAGTAGAATTACTGGGTAAAATGGTCTGAATGTTTTAAAGTTCTTGATATATGTTTAGCTCAACAGCCCTGGTGTCAGGAAGTCTCAGTAAACATTTCTGAAATAGGGAAACATTTGTTCATCCACATTTTCATTCATTAATTCAACAAGCTTTAATGAAGTACCTACTATATGTCAGGCACTAATTAGGGTGAGGATAAAGCAGTGAATAAAATATATACAAATCTATTTCTATTGAGCTTTTTATTGCGTGTGGAAAGACCATAAACAGATGAACAAGAAAAAATATATAGAATATATAAATACAAAATATAAATATTTTATAAATGTACATTTTGTAAGAATAAATAATATGTAAGTATATAAAATATATATTACATACATAATATCAAATCATGACAGTTACGGTGGGGAAGAAACAAAAGTAGGAATGGAATTAGGACCCTCAGGAAAGGTCTCACTGATGAGGCGCTATTTGAGAACTAATCTGTAGTAGATGAAGAAGTAAGCACTTTGGATATTTGAGGAAAGAGCTTTTCAGGCAGTGGGAGTAGCAAGTGTAAAGACCCTGTGCTAGGAGCACAGCATGCTGGGAGCATTCAGGAATAGGAAGGAGCAGTATGAAGAAGACAGTGGTAGAATGCATTGGGTCACGGAGACATCGAAAAGCAGGGCAGAATCTAACCTTATCTGTTCACACTAATTTTGATATCTTGGACCAGTCGCTTCATTTTGCTAACCCAGTGGTTCTCAACCAGGGGTGATTTTTGTCACCTCCCCCCCCCTTAATGGGGACATTTGACAATGTCTGGAGACATTTTGGTTTGTCATGACTGGGAAAGGGTGGAGAATGCTACCGGCATCTAGTCCTGGACCCCAGGGATGCTGGTAAACACCCTACCATGCGCAGGAAAGCTCCTCGCGGTAAAGAATTGTGCAGCTCAAAACGTCAGGAGTGCCAAGATTGAGAAACCCTGCTCCAAGCTGTGGTTGTCACATTGGTAAAATGGAGAAGCCAATTTCACAAGAATGTTGGAGAAACAAGCAATTGTAGAGGTGACTCCATTTTGTAAACTAACACACTAGACACACATAGTGCGGTGGTAATGTTGTTGCATTGTTTTGTTTTTTTTTATCATCTTCTGTAAGGTTTTGTTTTGAGGGAGCTACCTCAGGGCCTTTGCATCACGGAACAGTTCTTCCCCCAGGTATCTGCATGGTTTATTCCGCAGGTACCTCCAGGCAAATCTTTCCTTATATCTCACCTTGTCACTGAGGCCATCTCTGGCCACCCCATATGAAACAGCACAATATACACGATCACACGTACACATGCCATACTCTCTATTCTCCTGTACTTCCTCTTCATAGCCTTTGTCACCCTTTGATCCATCATAAATATCTGTGTGTTTGTTGTCTGCCTCCCCCAGGTATTTTGTCTGTTTTGTTCAGTGCTGTTCACTTGCTTAGAACAGTGCCTGGCACAGAGCAGACAACAAATAAATAACTTCTTGAATGAATGGATAAATTGAATGAGTAAATGAGTCAGTGCATGGCTGACAGTGAGCGTTTTCTTCAGCTTGCTTAGGATTCAAAGAATGGACTGTGTGGTTTAGCTAATGCAGGTTTATTTTTAGTTGCAATAGGAGTAATATTAGCTAGCCTGTATGGACCAAGCTCTGTGATCAGCACTCAATAAATATTTATACATTTAATCCTCAAAAAATTTGGTGTGGTCAGTACCTCTAATTGCCCCCCTTTTCAGATGAGCCAGCTGGGACTGGGAGAGCTCAGGTAATTTGCCCCAGATCACGTGCCAGAATTTGTACCTAGATCTGCGTGACCTTGAAATGCTCATTTCTCACCAGTACTCTGCTGCCTTTACTACTGGAGAACACAGGGTCCAGGGATAATGTAAAACAGTCTCGGGCTTCATGGAGAAGGAGCCATTGTTAGGATATAATAAAAATTGGCACATTGTTTCTGCCATTGTTTAGCTCTGCTAAATTCATGAATGGGTGTCTCTCTCTGCGACCCATTTGCCTCCATCTGGTAATGACCTCTCTTTATCTCCTAGGCTGTGCATGCCCACTGCTTGCTTTTACTGCCTCACAGCTTCTGCACCTGGCTCCTCTGTGTTCCTTGTGAGATACGCGCTCTTTGTCTCTATCTTCTTGTGTTTCCTATTCAAATAGCCCATGAAAGAATCTGTCACATTCGATATTGAAAGTCCTAATGGGCAAATTCTCACACCAGGCCACACCACCACCCACCCGTGAATCTGGGGCTGTCTGCCTCTGCTCAGATGTGGAGCTCTGGTCCCATGAGCTTTGCCAAGATGGTGGAGTCCTGGAGTCCCCAGCAGGGCACCCTCTGGGTGATGAAGCACCTGCATCTACTTTTCACTAAAGCAGGCATCTGGGAGTATGATGCCTCAGACCATCATATCCTGTCCAGAACAATGGGGAGTACATCTGCTTAGAGCTGGGCTGGTGTGTTTGCTTCAAAAGAGCCTGGTTTGTGAGTAACTCAGCTTAGTGAAGAGGTAAATCAGAGAGTGACAGATTATTTTACAAAAGCATTCACCACAGGATCCCTTTCAGTACATAGCACCCCACCAGTGCATGGAAAAGAAGGTAGGATTTAACCAACTTTTTTTTTTTTAATAAATTTATTTATTTATTTATTTATTTTTGGCTGTGTTGGGTCTTCGTTGCTGCACGTGGGCTTTCTCTAGTTGCAGTGAGAGGGGGCTACTCTTTCTTGCGGTGCGCGGGCTTCTCATTGTGGTGGCTTCTCTTCTTCTGTTATAGAGCACGGGCTCTAGGCACGCGGGCTTCAGTAGTTGTGGTGTGCGGGCTCAGTAGTTGTGGCTCGCAGGCTCTAGAGCACAGGCTCAGTAGTTGGGGTGCACGGGCTTATTTGCTCCGCGGCTTGTGGGATCTTCCTGGACCAGGGATCGAACCCGTGTCCCCTGCATTGGCAGGCGGATTCTTAACCACTGCGCCACCAGGGAAGTCCCTTAACCTACTTTTAGCCTACCAAAATGTTAAAATGTTTAAACCAAAGCAAAACCATAACGGCATGGCTTTCCAAGAAATAGCAGCAGGGTGATGGGTTTGGAATGGGGCAGATGTGGGTGTGAATCATGTCCCCACATAACACCTCGATCTTGGACAAGTTAACTAACCACTTTAAGTCTCAGATTCCTCCTCTGTGAAACTGATTTAATAATTGTGTCAGATTCCTAGGGTTGTTTCGAGAATGAAATTCAGTAATATGTGAATAGCTCTGTGCAGAGGCCATCTGCCATAAATATTCATGGTCTTGGAAAAATCTTATTTCCTTCCTGAAACTCAGTCTTGCCATCTGTATAATGAGCAGCTTGGACCTTTGCTGTTCAATTTCTACCCCTTTTGATACTGACCAGGGTTCTTGGCCTTCCCCGATCAATAGGAATTGATAAGAGGCAAGACAAGAAATTCAGGCAAGGCTTTATTGGGCCCCTGCTGTAGTAGGGGGGAGCAAAAACAAGTGACACGTTCCCTTGCTCACTTCCCGAGAGGGGGCAAGGTGGTTCCTTATATGGGTTGAGGGTAGGGGCGGGTCCAGGGGTCGGGCCAGAGCGGGGGCTTAGGTGATCTGCCCACCCCCTTGGTGGGGGTGTGTGCAGGGGCCATGCGCAGTACCCTGCTTTTGCTCCTGACCCCCTGTTTTTGCTCCCAGCTCTTCAGAAGTGGCAGTTGGTTTCCAGCCTTTCTGTATCTTGTTGTCCATAATTTGCCCCGACTGTGCATGCACGCAGTTATTTTTAGTCCCTTATAGTTTCTTTGTATTCTGTTGCCGGAGAAGACTCTTGTCCAGGTTCAAGCCCTGCGGCAAACGGTCCCAGGTCCCAGCCTGTCTCACTTTCACCAGAATTCTGGGGCTGTGGATGCATGGGACCAGTGGAAACTGAGCTAGAACTCAGTGCCACATGGCTCGTTGGCACGACTGATGGTGTGTGAGTAGGTTGGAGAGGGTATTAGAAAAACCAGGAGGTCTCTAAGAGGAAGACTTTCTCTCATGCAAACCCTTATCTCCTCATACTTCCTTGGACAGAAATGATGCAGAAAGAAAAGGGGCACCAGTCACTTGCATTCTAGCTGGGCTAATAGCTGGCAGAGGCCAGTCTCAAGCTCTTTTTATAGCCTCCTGGCTGCAGGACTCTTCCCTAAGTGTCCCAAGGAAGTCGGCAGAGAGAGATATCACTTCCTCATCATTTCCCTTGTGAATGAAGCCTTCCGAGACCAGATGCATCCACTTCATTATAATTATGTTAAGTGCCGCCTGATTGGCGCAGTTCATACCCCTCTGGAAAGCAGCCTCACCAGTGGACAAAAAGGCAGCCTGCTTGGGCTCAGCACAGCTCCCTCTCATTCAGCTGTGTCCTTGGCAATGACTGCTTGTGGTACCCAAGGATCTCCTCTGGAGAAGAGGAAACAGTGGGGAGCGGAGGGGAGGGCACTGGCTTTAGCAGGGCGTGTGGCCTGAGCTGAGTCTTCCCTGCTGGGCCTCTCAGCCTGATGATCAGATGAGACCTCTACACCCTCATCCAGCTCTTAACCTGTCAGTATCTCAGGAGGCAGGTGACCTTGATATCTTTACAGGGGATGCTCCTGGGTACTATAGGTTAATTTGGTCCTGGGGGTTCTGAATGTGTGGGACCCTGTGTCCTCACCTTGTAAGAAAATGAGGTTTGCCTCACCCTTCAGAAGGGCCAGAGCAGGGTAGAAACTATTCTGATATCAAGGGCTACATCTTGTAACCTCAGTTTTCTATGCATGGGTTTGTGGAAGGGGGATGTGAGTTTCCAGAATTAAGAGAGTGTGGCTGGTAAGCCAGCAAAGACTCCACGGGAGTATTTAAGGCTGAGAAAAATACAAGAGGGAAAGGTGTAGGGATGGAGCTGAGATCTCTCTGAAGTCTGGTGGGGTTTGTGGAAGGGGGATGTGAGTTTCCAGAATTAAGAGAGTGTGGCTGGTAAGCCAGCAAAGACTCCACGGGAGTATTTAAGGCTGAGAAAAATACAAGAGGGAAAGGTATAGGGATGGAGCTGAGATCTCTCTGAAGTCTGGTGGGTAGGCATGTGGCTCTGGAGCTAGGCTGCCCCAGTTGACTCCTGATACTTTCTGAGAGTTACTAGGTGTGCATAACATTGACATAGGAGTAAATGTCCCCGTCTCTCACTGTCCTCATCTTTAAAATCGGGGAAGTCAGAGTTGCATCCATGAGGTGTCAGACTAAATGACTTAAAACATGTCACAGGGCTTAGAAGAGTGCTTTCTACAAAGAAAAGCCTCCATTCATGTTACTTATTATCATGTTGAGAATCTTCTGCAAGTCGATTAGGCATTTTGTAAAGCTGCTTCATTTAGTTCTCACAGCTACTCAGCAATTCATTTGTTCATTCATTTACCAAAGACTCATTAGGATAGAGCAGCAAAAGTGACCGGCATGACCCTGCCCTGAGAGACATTGTCCTTTAATGGGAACCCAGGCTTGAGACCTGAACTGAATTATCACAGTTACTAATTTAACCAACACGAAGCCGCCAGGAAAAACATGTGCTGAGCGTTCTTGGGGAGGAGAGGGGGTACTTGGCCTCAGTTTGGCTGTTCAGGAAGTCCTTTCTGAGAAAGGAGGAATTAAGGTGAAGTCAGAAGGAGGCACAGTGTTTGGCCAGATGAAGGACTGAAGAACAGCAGAAGAACTTTTGCAAAGAAAAAGCCTGGCCCGTTCCATGGCCTGGTGGGCCAGTGTGACTAGAACACAGTGAGGGAATGGGCCAGAGTGCTCTATTACACATAGATGGGGAAACTGAGGCACGGAAAGTTAAGTATCTTTCCAGAGGTGACCTACCTGGCATGGAAGGGTTGGGTTGTGCCTGAGATGGAAGCTTTCCTTCCTGCTTCATTAGGGAGGATACCGGGGAGGCTGGTTCTGGCTTGCTTGTACAGGGAATGGAGAGCAGCTCTGTCTGAGCTGAGGGATGTTGTGGACAGAGGGCAGTGACTTAGAAGGTGGTGGGGTGGGCCTCGAGTTTCCCAGCTGAGTTTGGACCTTATCTGTTCTAATTCCCTTAGGGTTACAGGCTAGAACTGGATTAATTTCTGAATAACCTTATCCATGCTCCAGGGTTTAATATCTCCTGTGTCCCCTGGGTCATCCTTGGCATGAGAATCCCCTGCTCAGATCAGCAGTATAAAGTGTTTTCAGTTTTTCATAGTTGTGTGTGTGTGTGTGTGTGTGTGTGTGTGTCTGTGTCTGTGTGGTTTTCTGCCCCAGAGCTTGCTGACTTCACTGAGGGAAACGCATGGGACGTGGGTGAAATCTGATTTATTTTTTGGGAAGGCATGCAGTACAAAGTCATTTCTCTCCCTGCATAAATATGCATGAGGCTGGCCTGCACTCTCCTCCTCAGGAAGCATGGGTTGTGTTGGGGCAGAGGGAGAGCCCCACGTGACTGGTGTCTCGGCCCTGCCCATGGCTGCTGGCACCCCATTAATCACGGGGGAGCACAGCCTCATGAACTGTGAAATTGGCAGCCCCCTGACAGCTCTGGGGCCAGCGGAGCAGGGACTCTGTTTCACAGCTGGAAGGCGGCAGTGTGGAGTGGGCAAGGAGGGTGCCGGGCTTAGTGGGCCAGTGCAGCCATGCTTCCCTCCTGGCCTTCCCAGACCCCAAATGAGCCTTGCTGTTGATTAAGGGGAGACACGGGGAGAAAGAGAGAGAGAGGAGTAGGCAAGAGAAGGAACACCCTGAACGATAATGGCCATCATAACGCATGCTTATTGAGTACCTGCTGTCTACTGAGGTCCAGACACTCACTATGCTATGCACTTTTGATGCATTTCTTTATTTAATCCCCACAAATATCCTACATGGTATCATTGTGAGCTCCATTTTACAGACCAGGAAAAATGGGACTCAGAGAGATGAACTGTTGGGTCTTCCCTGGCAGTCTGGTGGTTAAGGCTCCGTGCTTCCAATGCAGGGGGCACAGGTTTGATCCCTGGTTGGGGAACTAAGATTCTACATGCCAAAAAATTTGGTGTGGCCAAAAAAGAAGAGAGAGAGAGAGAGAGAGAGAGATGAACAGCTTCAAGCTGAAAGATGTAATAGATCTAGGATTGAGACATATGTCTGTATGTCTGTCTGGCTTCAGAGTCTGCATTTTGTAGCCACTGCACCATCCTGTACTCTAGTATGCTTTTAAAACAAAAAAAGCAAGAGAGAAGTGTCTTATTCATTCAGTGGCCACCTGCAGAGTGTACACTCCATGCAGAGACTCGAGTCACTGTGCCAAGTGCTGGGGTTCTCTGGGGATGAACATCTTTGACAGTTCATGGTGTGTGAGAGATTTGGTTCAACAGGTTTGCACAGCAGTATGACATATATTTGAGAGTGGAGCCCGTGTATAATCTTAGCTCTGGCATTTACCAGCTCTGTGGCCTGGGGCAAGTTATTTAACCTCTCTGGGCTGCAGTTTCCCCATCTCTAAAACAGTTATACCGGAAAACCCAGATTAAAAAATTGCTTTGAGGATTGAATGAGGTGTGTGCCATGTAAGGTATTTAGAACAGTGCTTGGTGCCTGGTGAGAAGCCCATAAACTACTGCTGGCAAGGTGCTGGAACGTGGCAATGAACAGATATTCCAGGAGCACACAGGAAACAGCATTTAAACATGCCGAGGGGGCTAGGGAAGGCTTCCCTCTGGAGGTGACATCTTGTAGATAAGAAGCTCATCAGTTAACCCAAGGGGCAAGGGGAGGGGATGTGCAAAGTCCCTGAGGCACCCAAGAAAGAAGGGCACATTCTAGGAGCTGCAAGAAGTCCACAGTGGCTGGAGCAAGGGGACATGTGCAGGAATAGCAGACTGGAGAGGAACACAGGGGCCAGACCGCAGGGGCCTTGGACTTTATCTGGAAGGGACTGGGCAGTCATAAACAACTTTTGAATAGGGAGTGTCATGCCCAGATATTTTCCTTCTCAGAAAGATGGCTGAAGAGGCAGGATAAGCATAGATAAGAATAAGGGCAGGGAGACTGGTGACAGACTGCCTCCGTGATTCAAATGAGACATGAGGAGTTGGGATGCCTCAGTAGGTGCCACAGTGTTTATGTGGGAATGGACCTCCCTGAGTTTGACTCAGAGCTCTTCTGCAGATGTGCCATGTGAGTTGACTTAGCCACCCTGCTGTGGACCTCAGTTCTCCCATCTGTTAAATGAGACCCAGTGATCTCTGAGGGGACATCCACCTCCAACTTCTTTTTTTTTTTTTTTTTTTTTTTGCGGTACACGGGTCTCTCACTGTTGTGGCCTCTCCCGTTGCGGAGCACAGGCTCCAGACGCGCAGGCTCAGCGGCCATGCTCATGGGCCCAGCTGCTCCGCGGCATGTGGGATCTTCCTGGACCGGGGCACGAACCCGTGTCCCCTGCATCAGCAGGCAGACTCTCGACCACTGTGCCACCAGGGAAGCCCCACCTCCAACTTCTTATATCGTTGGGAGGAAAGGTAAAGAGGATGGAGCTGTCTGAAGTGAGAAGATGGCTAAATAAAAGGAAGAGAGAGTAAGATAAGTCCCTAACCACAGATTTTGCACAGATCTGAGTGACAGATCTGCAGTAGGGCAGGGAGGGAAACCTGGGGTTGGAGACACAAGAGTCAGACAGAAACACCATGCCGCCGCCCTTCCCCAGCAAGCCTGGATTGCAGCAGGCAGTCAGGGAGGGGACATCCCTGGTGTCCTTATGTTGCACCTTGATTTATTGAGGGAAAGAAGGAAATAGAGGGCAAAGGAGAGATGCAAGAATGGAAGGCAACTGAGAAAAAGGTGAGAGACTTCCCTTTAGAAGAAGGGAGAATATCCCCCATCTCTTTCTTTCTTTCTTTTTTTAAAAAATAAATTTATTTATTCATTTATATTCGGCCGCGTTGGGTCTTCGTTGCTGCACGCGGGCTTTCTCTAGTTGCAGCGAGCGGGGGCTGCTCTTTGTTGCGGTGCACGGGCTTGTCATTGCGGTGGCTTCTCTTGTTGCGGAGCATGGGCTCTGGGCACACGGGCTTCAGTAGGGCTCTAGAGCGCCGGCTCAGTAGTTGTGGCTCACGGGCTTAGTTGCTCCACGGCATGTGGGATCTTCCTGGACCAGGGATCGAACCCGTGTGCCCTGCATTGGCAGGCGGATTCTTAACCACTGCGCCACCAGGGAAGCCGCCCCCCCGACCCCCCCGTCTCTTTCCTATCGCTATAAACCATGGGGTCTTGTATTAGGATGACATCTCACAGTACATAGTCCATTTTACCTCTTGGAAAGACTGTTCCAGCATGTTGGAGACCCCAGAGAGTTGGAATCTGAGATCTGTCCCAGCACTTGGAATACTTCCTGGCATATAGTAAGTCCTCAATACATATTGGTTAAATAAATAAAATAAATGAGCTGATGGAGTCAATGTAGATTGTAAAGGGTTGTGCACATGTGAATTAATCTGTTACTGCTCTTACTGGGGAGTGTCCATATTGTCTACCATGTTGACAAAAAGTAAAGGGAGGAGAAGGCTGAAAGGGCTGTGAGAGCACAGGAGGCAGCTCAGCCTGCATCCTCAGCCGTTAGCCTCCCGCCCAGCCAGCCCTGTCTGCGGGTGGCGGCCCAGGAGCAGCCCGGCCGCGGTGGTGTGGATCTAACAACTTAATTAGAGCTGGTGCCACTGGCGCAGCCCAGCTGGGCCCAGCCCTCTCCCCCTGCGGGTGACATGTTGTCAGTGTTCGGTGCTCTGATTCCTTGTGGGCTCCTTCTCTGGGGCCTTGTTAATTAGATCTAAGTGCAAGGGGTCTGGTGCCAGGCTGGGTAGACCTTGAGGACCCCATTCTTGGGACCCAAGAACCTTACCCTTTCAGAACATAAGCGACGTCACTTCTCTGCTTGCCCCGAGCAGATAGTTATGGGCGTTGGGGAAATTGCTGTCACTTTTTCTCTGTGATGTCCCCTGGCATTGCACACACATTTTTTTTTCTTGTCCTTAGGAGCCCAGAGTGAAGCCAGTCTACCTTATGATGCTGTCAGGGTTGGGCACACGGACGTGTCTAAAAGAGTGTCCAGGAGTCACAATCATAAATCCCAACTAAATTCTCTCCCTCCCTTCCTTTTCTTCTGTTCACCAACACTCATTGAGCACCTCCTGTATGCCAGGCATGTTTCCGATGGTGGGGACAGAGCAGTCCTCAAAGTAGACACAAGTCTTTGTGCTCAGGAGCTAACGTTCTAATGGGGCGGTGGGGGAAAAGACAGACATTCTACAAGAATCCACTTGTAGAAACTTCAATGCAGGGCCGTGGTAAGTGAATGATGGGTAGGGGCATAAAGAGTGAGAAGAGTTGGATTCGGCTATTACAGAGAAGATGGCCAATCTGAGAACATAACTCCCAAGGCTATGAGATGGGTTCCAACAATGGGAGACACAGTGGGGATGGAGCAGAATGAGAAAGGGGGAGAATTATAGGCTGTGAGATTGGAAACTTCACGAGGGGCCAGATCACCCCAGGCCTTAGGGGTGATAACGAAGAGCTGGGATTTTCTAGGTGTGATTTGCAGGCACTGGAGGGTGTAGAACAAGGCAGCGGCAAGTTCAGATTCCTGTTACTGATTGGAGTATAGAGACTGTAGGGCACCAGGAGCGTGGAAGCTGGGAGAACAGTTAGGCGATTGCTGCATATAACAATAACAATAGTCAATGCCATGCACACAACTGGTACTTATTGTGTGCTCTGTGTTAATTACATTAACAGTCCTCCCAAATTAAGAATACTCAGTGCTGAGAATTTATATCCATGGTTCACTGAATGAGAATAAACAGTTTGTTCACTCCTTTCCAAAGTAGGGGGATTTTAATGTTTGAGTTGTTTCATGTTTCAGTTTTCCCCTAAAATTATTTGCAAAATTGGGGATATCTTCAGTTTTGTGACAAAAAGGATCCACAGCTTTGTCACTCGATGAAAAAGCTCCCAGACATAAGCAGGAGTCAGGAGCTCGTTTCACTTGCTGGAAAAGTCAGACCTTCAGGCAGCTACACACCCGGACCACTTTACTTTAAGATCATAAAACAACTTTTATGTAACTGGCTTTGCTATAATGACATTAATACAGGGTAATGGAGAGCCAGACAGTCTAAGTTCTCTTCCAGGCTTTTCCACTTCATAGCTATGGGATTGAGGTAAACTGTTTACCTCTTTTCCCCTCAATTTCCTTATACATGAAATGGCGATTATAAAATCAGGCTAGTTTTAAGTATTAAATAAGCTATAAAGCATGAACTGTTTAGAACCGTGGCTTGGCCTACACAGGGACTGCTTTTGTCATTAGCCCTTGCTGCAGTTCACTCGGAGAAGGTCTAGTTGAGTATATTGTTTAATAACTTACACAGGGCAGCAAATAATGAACTTTGACCTCAGGAATCAGAACCCAGATCCCCGTGTTCCCTGGCCAGGTGATTATTTTAATGTTATGGACATTCGAGTCTTGTAACCAGTTTTCCGTCTCTGTGCTGTCCGCTGGGATGCTCAGAGTATCACGTGAAACTGAAACTCTAGGAAGTTGTTAATTTTTATGTGTTAATTCTGAGTACTGCTCTTTCCCTTGGGTTCTTCTTTATATCGT
Source organism: Lagenorhynchus albirostris (assembly GCF_949774975.1). Taxonomy (NCBI): domain Eukaryota; kingdom Metazoa; phylum Chordata; class Mammalia; order Artiodactyla; family Delphinidae; genus Lagenorhynchus; species Lagenorhynchus albirostris. The sequence goes on from NC_083101.1 coordinate 17,290,046, forward strand.
TATATCTATTGTTTTTTTCGTGGATTACATCTTTTTTTTAAAATCCTCCTAGAATATATTTTATTTTAGAACAATGAACTACTTTAACCATGCAATAAAGTAAGTGTATAATATACAATGCATGTACATACATAATATATATAAATATATACATTATATATACAGTATATATATTCTTACCACTGAATTAGAACAAATATAAATATTTTGTAGTATCCATCAGATATATTTTTATAAATAAAATACTAAATTACACGGCTAAATCATTTCCTCCACTGATTACATGCCTCGCTACCCCAGAGTTTGTGTTTCCCTCTATTTGAATGTTTATACTTTGACTTCTTGATCATATCTGGGCTGGTCTCCCATGCTTTTAAATTTTCTATTTTATCACACTCCCACCAGCAGTGTATAAAATCTACTGTTTTCCCAAATTCTTAACAACACTTATTATCAGACAGTTTATACTTTGCTTGTCTGTAAGATATGAAATTATGATTTCAGTGGTGATTTAATTTTCATGTCAGAGATTCCTATAGGTTAAAGTATATTTTCTTATATTAAGTTTTATTTTTCTGTCAATTTACTCATTTATATCTACTGCACATTTTTCTAGTGGGTTGTTTTTTTTCTTATTGATAATAATAAAATTAGCAAAAATAAGTAGCCCTTTGTCATTTGAAAATATATTCTTCCAATTTATGCCTTAACATATTGATTTTGTTAGGAGAATCATTTCCTCATTTTGACAATTTTCATTATAATGCCATAAAAATATTATTTCTAGTTTATAATTCTTGTGAATGATGGAAAAATATCTTTCACTCTCTTAATGTCTTAATGATGTTCCTGTATTTCCTTCTAAATTATTAAGATTTGGCTTGCTACATATGGGTCTTTAGACATGGGTTTGTTTGTATATGGTATAATTTAGAGGCCTAATGGCTTTATTTTTCACATGGATAGCTAGTTTTTCTGCCCACTCCCCTAGGAGTCCATCTTTACATCTTTACTCCACTGGTTCATAATATTGCTGTCACGTAATAACAAGTTCATGTATGTGGAGGACGGTTTCTGAGCTCTCTCTTCTTTTTCACTGGCATACTTACTGATCCGTGCTCTAGTAACATGCTGCTTTTAATTATTAGAGTTCTATAATGTCTTGGTATCAGATAGGGCAGTGCCCCCTCACTGTTCTCACTTAAGTATCCTGGCTGTTCTTTTCTCTTGACTCTTCTGTGTGAATTTTAAGATTGACTCTTCTGTGTGAATTTTAAGATAAATTTCTTCTGTTTTAGGAAATGTCTTGCTGTGATTGGTATAGTGTTTGCATTGAATTTACAGATGGATTTGCAAAATTCATAAAACTCAGACTTCCTATCCATGAAATAATAGGTCTCTTTCTTTAGGTCTTCTTTTATGTCTTTGAATAGAGTTTTAGAAACTTATCTATACACCTATCATACCCTTTTTATTATATTTAATTTCTAGGAGCATCCCCACTTTCTATTATTATTGCAAATTGTATCTTTTCATTTTTATTACATTTCTTAATTGTTGCTTTCTTGTGTATAGATATACTAGGTTTTCATTGATCTTGAATCCGGAAAATATGATTAATTATTTTATTACTTTTTGCCTATAGATTTTTCTGTGTAAAAAAATTATATAATATACCATTAACAGTCATTTTGCAGATCTGTATGTCTTGTATTTGTTTTCTCTTGTCTTACTGCACTTACAGTCATTTTTGTTCCTGACTTTAAAGGGAAGAATCCTAAAACTCTTCCATTATGTATTATGTGTCTGTAGGTTTTCCGTAGATAATCAAATAGTAAAAGCTAGTAAGCTTTTAATAATAAGGAAATTTCTCTTCTATTCCTAGTATATTAAGAATTAAAAAAGTCATGATTGAAGGTGACATGTCACTAAGCAGTCTTTCTGCATCAAGTGAGATGATCATATTTTCTCTTTTAACCTGATTGTGTAGTGTCTGTATATACATGCACATTCTACACATATACATATATATTCTATTAGTAAACCATCCTTATATTTTTTAACATCTTTGACAAGTTTCAATACCAACATTATTCTAGCTTCATAAAATATGAGATTAAGCAGCTTTCCCTTTTATTCTATCATGCTGTTATATATAACTATTCAAATGTACAACTACTGTATGAAATGAGAGCTATCTCATTCTAGCATTTGTTAGAATTAATGCTTCAGTCTATCTGGGCCTGACATTTGTCCGTCTGTATGTTAGATGGTAAGTTCTGTCTACTGATTCAAATACTTATATGGCTATTTCAGTTGTCTATTTCTTCTTAAGTCAATTTTGGATACTCTTCCTTAGAGTCATTGGTTTTTGTCTACATTGTCCCATTTATGGACGTAATGTTTTGTGTTTTCAGTCTTATGTGTTAAATATTTGGCAAATAGTATTATATATGTATGTATGTATATGTGTGTGTGTGTGTGATAAGTATGAGTGCATATGCATATCTCCCAAATATTTACCATACCTATAATTATATCCTCATTTTAATTCCAGACGTGGGTTTATTTGGGCCTCTTCTCTCAATCTTTTTGGTGTTATATCTATTTTATTAATATTGTTTTTAATTAGGCTACAGTTTGTTGAAACTCTATGCTATTTCTTTTCTATATTATTAATTTCTGCTATCTTAATTATTTTCTTTATATCCTTTATTATTACTCCATTATTCTTTTGTAAACTATTGAATTAAAAGCCTAGGTCATTAATTTTCAAATTTTCACTCACTAATATTTGCATTAGGTATTTAACTTTATTCTATGTATTGTTTTAATCTCTAGGGGTCAGGTTTTGCTATATAATGTGCCTGCCGTTATTTAGTCCTAAATATTTTTTAAATTTCTTTTTCTTTGAACAATTAACTATATCAAATGTTTTTTGTTTAAATCTCTAAATATACATTTTAAAAGCTTTTTTCTGTTATTGACACTAATTTTATTATACTTTGTCAGAAAATATGACCTGGATACTATCCTTGCTTATTTGTTGAGACTTACTTTGTACCCTGGGACATGGCTACTTTTTATAAATGATTTCTATGTATTTGAGAAGCATCATGTATTTTCTAATGGTCAGACAAAATATTCATGTATAACCATTAGATCCTGCCTCTTAATTTTATTGACCAAAATGTCCATGTCCAAAGTTTTGTCTGCTTTATATATATATTTTGGTTCTTCTTGTTTCTGAGACAGATGTGCTAAAATCTCCCAATCAAAATCTAGGCAGGTAGGCTGGTTAATTTCACTTACTTCTGACAATTTGTGTTGTTTTAGGACTACATTGCTAAGTGAATAAAGTTTTGGATTGCTAATGTTTTGTAGGGAGTTGATCTTTTATCATTAAATCATTAATATCTTTATTGCTGTTGGTGCTTACTGATTTTCTTTTAGTTAGTATTTCTCTAGGATATATTCTTTCATCCCTTGTCTTATAAATGAAGAAGCTAGGACTTGGAAAACAAGTAAGTTAGTCAGCTCATAAGAGAATCGGGAATAAAATCTAGGATTATCTGGCAGGAAATAGATAACTGGTAGATGTTTAGCTGAGTCTGATTTTACACGATTTGGTCCGTGGTCAGATCACTTCAGGTCAGAGGCTCTGTAATGGTGGCCAGAGTGAGGTGAGCAAGGATTTCTAATGTCAGTTTCAGGAAAGCCAGGACTTATCCCTGCTTTGTCCACTGCTTCATTCTAAGCACCTAGAACACTGCCTGGCACTTAGCAGGTGCTCAAAAAATAGGTATTGAATGAATGAATTGTTGAATGGAATCTTCTCAGCAGGTCATTTTGTGATGCCTTTTGCCCATTTGTGAAAAGCTTGGATGGGCTTGCCCCGTACCCTGCCATTTACAAGCTACAGGACCCCTCACAAATCATGACCACCTTTCTGAGCATCAGTGTAGCCACTGCAGAAATGGACACCATAGGGATTTTCCTCCCTACGTTGCCTCAAGCTGCTTGTGAGGACCATATGATGTAATGCAAGTAATAAATTAATAGTCCTAGCTAATGTTTGAAGGATAAAGCAGTTAAAGTCTGTAAACTGCACAAATCTTAAGTATATCCTTGATACTTTTTTTTAAACATATGCATATATTCATGTTACCACCATCCAGGTGAAGATTTAGATTGTACCTGCCAAAACATGGGCCACTAGCCACATGTAGCCATTTAAATTTAAGGTAGTTAAAACTGATTAAACTCAAACAACCAGTTCCTTGGTCACACAGACCACATTTCAGATACTGAGCAGTCACTTGTACCTTTGGTTTTATACGGTGCCTACTGCCTTGCACAGCACAGAATGTGAACAACATTATTATCACAGAAAATTCTACTGGGCAGCTGTATGACAGGCTCTCAAAAGTAACCAATATTCTGACTTTTACCATCAGTTGTTTTTTCCTATTCTATATGTATATGGGATCCTACACTGTTCACTCTTTTGTGTCCAGCTTTTTTTTAGTCAACATATCATGTGCAAGATTCATGCAGAGATACTCGTCTCCCTTGTCTTGTAGTTTGGTGTTTACCTCCCTCCTCCCTCCTTGGGCTGGGAGCTCCCTCCCTTCCCTGGGAGGTGCATTAGAAACTGTCTCGTTCATCTTTGACATCTTTGTCCCCCACTAGGGCTGGCACAGCCCCCATGTGACACATAGCAGGTGTCCTCAGATTGTTTGTTAAAATGTTCTTTGCCAAGGGTTGGCTCTATGAGAAAGCATGTGCTGGCAATGCTAAGCCCATCTTTCTGGTGGCTCCCTTCTGCTGCATCATCCTGTCAATGTTTGGGGGAGCAGCCTGGTTGTTTTTTTCTGGTCTGTGTTTTAATAATTAATACCTTCTGCTTGGAAGTGAAGTTCATCCAAGAACAATCACAAGCAAATGAAAGCTAAGCTATGAAATCATGGTGGAGAGAGAAAACAGGGAGTCACTATAAATAACCCCCAAGCCCACATGCCTTTTTTTTTTTTTTTTGACTCTCACACACAACTATAAATGTTTGATGAAGCACTTTACTTATTTATAAATCCTGTCACAGCAAACAGAGGCATTTGCACCAAGTTCCCCTCCCCACAGCAAATAGCTACATTTGGAAGACAGAAAGACCCCCTGGGTAGAAAATGAATGAGATTTTTCTTCTTCTTCTTCTTCTTCCTTTTTCTTCCCCCTGAGACAAAAGGGATTTAGCTATGCTCTAATACTCCCATTAGCAGCCTCTATTTATAATCAGTACCGTTTATTGAGCACCTATTCTGTGCCAGGAAATCTATGTAGTGATTTCCCAGGGTATTACCTTAATTCTCCCAGCTCTTAAAGTAGGCATTATTATCCCCATTTCACAGTTGAGGGAATTGAGGCTCCAAGAGGATGTGTATTGTCCGAGATCACATCAGCAATTAACTGACAGAGGCAAAACTCAGAAGCATGCTTGCCGTTCTTTAAACAGTTTTCTAAACTGCAGTTAGGTTCAATTTATTGAGTCGTGGTCAGCATTTAAACATATGGAAAAACAAAACTGCAATGAAATAAGAGAACAGTAGAGTAAGAGAGAATAAAAAAACAGTATAGTATATCATATTAGTATTGCTTCATGCAGCTTTTGTTCAGTTGGGTCGCAATTTAAAATGCATGTTTTACTATGGGTTCCATTCTGACAAGTTAGAAAGGAGCTGCTGTGATGACTGAATGCTTCCTCTGCCCTGAAGGTACGAGCCTGATGTCTAAGGATGGACTTCAGGGCATGTGTACCCAGAAACCAGTGGGGTTATAGACCAATGTCTTCCACCGAGCGTTTTTCTAAGGAAAGGACTCTAACTTACACTAGATTCCCTAGGATGTTGCGTTCCCACCTCCAAGTATAAGTTAAGAATCCCCACATGAGGGACTGTACCCACAGGCTGTCACACTACACTTTTTCTTGTGGAAATGAAGATATTGATAAAGCAACTTTTATTCCCATTAATTTAACATGCACAAGTTGTGAAGCATTTGCACACTCACCTCTTCTTAGCTTCCCCATCATCCTCAGAGCTCCTCCCACTATCATTTTAGCCCCTCCTCCCTCTTCTTAGCCCCTCCTACTATCCTCTTAACTCTTCCCTGCAAGTCTGAATGTGAGGCAGAAGAAGGTTTGAACCAAGGACCTACTGCATAAAACAGGGAACTGTACTCAATATTTTGTTATAACCTATAAGGGAAAATAATCTGAAAAACTGTTTGTATAGTTGGACCCTGAAAACTCCATATACGTGTCCAACTATATATATAGTTTTTCAGATTATTTTCCCTTATAGGTTTTATATATATATATATATATATATATATATGTATATATATAGCTGAATCACTTTGCTGTACACCTGAAACTAACACAACATTGTAAATCAACTATACTTCAATAAAATAAAATTAAAAAAACAAAAAACTTCCAGTTATAAGATAAATAAGTTCTGGGGATGTAAAGTATATAACATGGTGACTATAGTTAACAATACTGTGTTGTATATTTGAAAGTTGCTAGATCTTAAAAGTTCTCATCACAGGGAAAAAAAATGTAACTATGTGAGGTGATGGATGTTAATTAGACTTATTGTGATGATCGTCTTGCAATATACACATATCAGAGCATTATGTTGTACACTTTAAACTTATAGAGTATATCAGTATCTCAATAAAACTGGAAAAAATATATGAAATAAAAAAAATTCCTAAAAAAAGAAAAAAAGGTTGATAACTTTTTTTATTTTATTTTTATTTTTATTTTTTTAAACATCTTTTTTGTTTTTTTTATTTTATTTTTATTTTTTTTAAAACATCTTTATTGGAGTATAATTGCTTTACAGTGTTGTGTTAGTTTCTGCTCTAAAACAAAGTGAATCAGCGATATGCATACGTATATCCCCATATCCCCTCCCTCTTGTGTCTACCTCCCACCCTCCTTATCCTACCCCTCTAGGTGGTCAGAAAGCACCGAGCTGATCTCCCTGTGCCATGCGGCTGCTTCCCACTAGCTATCTATTTTTACATTTCGTAGTGTATATATGTCCATGCCACTCTCTCACTTGGTCCCAGCTTACCCTTCCCCCTCCCCGTGTCCTCAAGTCCATTCTCTACGTCTGTGTCTTTATTCCTGTCCTGCCGCTAGGTTCATCAGAGCCACTTTTTTTTTAGATTCCATATATATGTGTTCTCATACAGTATTTGTTTTTCTCTTTCTGACTTACTTCACTCTGTATGACAATCTCTAGGTCCATCCACCTCACTACAAATAACTCAATTTAGTTTCTTTTTATGGCTGAGTAATATTCCATTGTATATATGTGACACATCTTCTTTATCCATTCATCTGTCGATGGACACTTAGGTTGCTTCCGCGTCCTGGCTATTGTAAATAGTGCTGCAGTGAACATTGTGGTACATGGCTCTTTTTGAATTATGGTTTTCTCAGGGTATATGCCCAGTCGTGGGATTGCTCTGTAACCCTCATTTTAGAGGTAAGGAAATTGAGTCTCAAAGAAGCTGACTTGGTTAGTGGTCCCTGTTAATGGTCTTCACCTTGCCATACTGCCCACTGCCCTGTGGTCCTTTCTCCTCAAAGCTACTCAGCTGATATTTCTAAAATGTAGATAAGTCCTTATTACTCTCATGACTAAAATCCAGTGCTTTTAGGATAAAGGCCAAGTCAGATGCCAGCTAAAATATTCTTTCCTCAGGAGAAAGTTTGCTGACCACCCAGATCACATCAGATTTCCCTGTTGTATGCTCAGACAGCCTCCTATGCAGGACCTGCCACTCATGAAATTACTTGAATTGACGTCTAGCTCCCTTTCCAGAATATAAGTCCCATCAGAATAGGGTCAATGTCTTCTTTGTTCAGAGCCTAGTATATAATAGGTGCTTAATATTTACTGAATGGATGATTTTGTTTTGTTTTTCTGACTCACAGTCTGTTTTGTCCACTACATACAGGTTCAAGAGAGATGGTAATTTAATATTTCTGCTAAATTTTCAAATCCTCAGAAAGTCTTTCCTTGATATTATGTTCAGCGTGTACTGTAAATTGATTTGGGCCATTGTTCCTTTCCTTGGTGTCATGTCGTATGTGGGGAAAAATGGTTAAAATAAAGGGAGGAAAACAATGGTTTAAGGAATTTATTTAAGTCACTCCAAAATTTCCAAGACACTAAAATATGTAATTGCTAAATAGTGTTTTAATGATTTAATTGTGGTGACTCAGAACTATACGGATTTCATTTCTCTTTAAACTCACAAGAATTTAGCAATTAAGGAAAGATGTTTTCAGGAAAAGAAAAACATAATGTGATCAAAACAAGATAGATAGATAGACAGATATAGAGAAAGATGTAGATAGTATATTGCGCTTGTCATGAAATTTGGGGATTTTGCAGGGTCCAGCTGGTAGTACTTTTCTCTATTTGTCAATCCTACCTCTCCAAATCCCCTTTTGATTTAGTTTGGTTTTACCTTTTTAGCTTATCTTTCTTTTTTAAAAAACATATTTTATTTGTTTATGTTTTCTTTTAATTTTCTATAATTTTAAAGGTTACTTTCCATTTACGGTTATTACCAAATATTGGCTGTATTCCTCGTGTTGTACAGCAGATCCTTGAGTGCATCTTACACCCAATAGTTTGAGTCCTCACTCTCCCACCCCGGTAATGCCCCCCACACACACACTGGTAACTTCTAGTTTGTTCTCTATGTCTGTGAGTCTGCTTCTTTTTTTGTTATATTCACTAGTTTGTTGTATTTTTTTTAGATCCACAAGTAGGTGATATCATACAGTATTTGTCTTTCTCTGACTTCTTTCACTTAGCATAATACCCTCCAAGTATGTCTATGTTGCTGCATGTGGCATTATTTCATTCTTTGTTTATGGCTGAGTAATAGTCCTGTGTGTGTGTATACACACACACACACCCCCCCCCCCACATCTTCTTTACCTGTTCTTCTGTTTTTGGACACTTAGGTTGCTTCCATATCTTGGCAATTGTAAATAATGCTGCTGTGAACATTGGGGTGTATGTATCAAAAATAGGTTATCCTTCTAAATGATAAAAAAATAAAAGAAGTATCTACTATGTGCATAGAGATTGGAAGTTTTAACAGAAATCTCTCATATGTGACCTTTTATCTTCTCACCAATCCACTGTAGCAGAAAGAATGGATGTTTTCAACATCACTTGGCCTTTGAGGAAAATGAGGCCCAGAGGGGAGGAGTCGAACATCAGATTATGTGCCTGGTACTGGGTTGGGCTTTTAGACTTGGGCTGTCTTCTTTGATTCTTGGGAAGTTCGCAGTTTGTGGAAAAGATCTTGAACCATAAGCATATTCTATGAGAGGAGAATTAGGTGGTGCTATACTGTTTAACAGGGGGACCCACCTGGTTCAGAGGGTCAGCAAAGAGTTTTCTAAATAGCAGAGAGCTTACTGAAGAGCTGAAGGACAAGTAGTACTTAGCTAGGGGAAACCAGGGCATGGGAAGATGCTGCAAGAACTTGGGTTTGGCTGGGTGTGGCTCACAAAGGAGCACAGAACAGCGAATGGTGAGGAGGCTGTTGTGGGTGAGGTTATAAAGGGCTTTCCCTGCAAACCATGTACGAGCACTTGACTTTGTTCTCAGGTCTTTCGGGAGCCGTGAAAGGTCTTTAAACTGCTGAGTCAAAAGATCCCATTTGCATTCTGCAGATCAGATGGACTACAGTGGGGAGGGTGGGTTGGAGGGGGTGAGACTAGGGAGGGAGAGGCAGTGGAAGCAGCCAGAGGATTCGCAGGGCAAGAGGAACAGCCCCGTAGGCCCTGGGCTCCTCCACGTGACTTGACCCTTCAGACTCCATATCTGCATCTTTGTCTCCCTCTTTCCAGCCCACTGTTTCTAAATGAACACACTCTAAAGCCGTAGAGTGTTATGCATGTGATATTATCATCAGCACCATTATTTATTTTATTGATAAGACCCAATGCCCGTGCATTGGGGAACCAGTTACCTGAATAAGTTAAGAACTATTTGTTATAAGTGCTAAAACGATGATTTTTAGTCCATGATTATGTTCCCGAGGTTTAGAAACCTCAAATAATCAGTGCTTCTTCCAGTGCAGATGTTCCTATAATAATAGCTTTTCCTTAAAAAAACAGAAACAAAAACTGGATCTTATTTTGTGTTAGGCAGCATACTGATGCTTCTACATCTAGTTTCTTATTTCATCTTCCAACCAATTTTATGGGGAGGTGGTATTATCCCATTTTGATAGACATGGAGAGTAGCGTTCAAGAAGTGTGAAGTGACTTGTTCAGCAAATCACAGCTGAATGTGTGGAGAAAAGGGACCGTGTTTTGCCACTGGAATTTCAAGTATCTGTGGTGAGCAGGGTTTTGGGCAAAGGGTTTGTGGGGAATATACAGTGAACATGCATGGTCCTTGCTCTTGGGAGCCCGCAGCCTCCTGGCACAAATGGTTCATTCCTGGGAGTAACTGTCGAACATCCATGCTGTGGAGGGCTGTGTTCCATGGGAGAGGGGCCAGGACGCGCCAGCTGAGAGGCGAGGGAGTCTCTTCTTTGAGTTGGGACAGCCAGGCAGAGCTATACTGGGGCACTTGGAAAGGAGCCCAGGCCTCCCACTCAGAATCATAGCCTTGCCTCTTGCTGGTACAGCTGTTATTCCACCTCCCTGAGCCTCTGTTTGCTCATCTGTGAGACAAGGGTAACAATACCTACTTTGCAGAGGTTGAAGTAAAGTGTTGAGTGTAATGTACCCAAGTCATGTAAGACGTGTGGTAGGTGCTCAGCGAATCACACATGCCCTCTGTGTGAGTACAAATGCATATGGCAGGACAGATGTGGAACAGCAGGGCAGCAGAGGGGAGGCACTTGGAGGAGGCGGCCATGACCCCCCCAAGCTATTGCACGGGCACCGTGTAGGCAGTGGGAGTTATGAAGCTTAGTGGTCTTCCTCTACCCTATGCTGGCCCTGTGACCTTCGGAGACTTAGTGAAACCTTCCTGAGTCTCACTTTCTTCATCTGTAAAATGGCTATGATAAGAAGTTATTTAGCTCATAGGATTATCATGGGAAGTCAAAGACAGTCCATATATGTGCTGAGTTCAGTGCCAATGTAGGGGAGGCAACGAGTCGACCTTGGCCATCACCATTTGTCCTCCTGAGAATAAGATGCCCAGTGGGGCAGGGGGGAGGATCCCAGCAGAGTTCACACAAGAGGTGTGAGGACAATTCTACCAAAGCCTGACACCCGATGGCAGAGTCTCATCCCTGTGTCTTGCGCTTGAAGGAACCTCCCCTGCTTGGGCTCAGACCCATGCCTCATAAAGACGTTTCGTTCAAACCCAGCATGAGTAGCACATTTCAGGGCCCACTGGCTGCCTAGAAGAGATGGGGGCGGAGGTCTAGGGAGACCTGGAGGCTGAAGACCTGTTTTGACTTGATGTCTGTTGATCTTTCCCCAAATTTCATGCAACATTAGCCTGGGATTTTGCTGCCCGTTCATTAATGCCAGAATGGAAGCTTCCTCCAGGCTTCTGTTCACTTTTCATTTACACCCAGTGACAGTCTCACCGGGTGATGCCATGAAGTGTGAATCCATAAAAACAATCACCTGAAAAGGGCCAGAGGGTTCTTCAGCCAGCTCGGTGCAGCAGAAAGAGCTCTGGACGAAGAGGTGAACACCTACCTGCCTTCCCATCCTGACCCTGCCTCAGGGGTCATCCCCAATCTCTGGGACCTTGTTCTGCCATCTGTAAATGATATTTTGAAGGTTTTGTTCCCTTCCAAATGGTGATACTTCTAAAACTGATTTTAAAACCTAATCAAGTGATATATTAGTTGGGAAGGTATTTTAAGACAGAACTATATATATTAAACCCATTGTTTTGAAGCCAGTGCTTTGAAACTCAGAATAAAAGTGGTGAGTCCCTGTTACTTAATCCATTCATTCATTCACTTACCTGACATGCACCAAATACCTACTCTGTGACGCACTGTGCACTGGAGAAACACTGGACAAACAGTAGTAAATTATACCAACATGGTTTTGCCAGTGTGGAGCTCATTTCCAACTGGGAGAGATAACAAGCATACATCATTGCAAATATGAGAAGTGTTACAAGAGCTAGGACTCTATGATAAGATGGGAAAATATAGAAAAAGTACCTAATCAAATGGAAGAAAGACTTAATGTTTAACCCAAGTTTGAGCTAAGGAAAAAAGTGCATCATTTAGAGCCATAAATTGTATATATCGATTGTCTCCTGGTATGAAGAATGATTCATGAATTGGGAGATACAGACTCAAGTCAAATTTCCCCACTTCCCTGCTAAGTAATTTTTATCTGGATATGTTTTGATGGTTTTATTAAATTAAAAACAAAAAGGAAGTCCTATTTAGAGTGGAAAAGCTGTATTAAAATAATAAACTAGGGGCTTCCCTGGTGGTGCAGTGGTTGAGAGTCCGCCTGCCGATGCAGGGGACACGGGTTCGTGCCCCGGTCCAGGAAGATCCCACATGCCGCGGAGCGGCTGGGCCCGTGAGCCATGGCCGCTGAGCCTGCGCGTCCGGAGCCTGTGCTCCGCAACAGGAGAGGCCACAGCAGTGAGAAGCCCACGTACCGCAAAAAATAAATAAATAACTAAAATAATAAACTAGTGTGTAACAAAAATAGTACAGTAAGTCCCCTACATATGAACGAGTTCCATTCCAAAAGTGTGTTCCTAAGTCCAGTTTGTTCATAAGTCCAATGAAGTTAGCCTAGGTACCCAACTAACACAGTTGGCTATACAGTAGTGTACTGTAATAGGTTTATAATACTTTTCACACAAATAGTACAGAAGAAACAAACAAACAGAAAATAAAGAAAACATTTTTAATCTTACAGTATAGTACCTTGAAAAGTACAGCAGTACTAGCTACATCACTGCTGCTTTTACGCTTGCTTCTGGACATCCTGGGCTTGAAATAAAGATTCTGTACTACTGTACTCTATACAGTACTATACAGTAAAGTATCAATACATAAAAGCACAACCACTTGTAGAGGATGCACACACGTGACAATGTACGCCAGACACGTGAATTAACTTACGTGATCGGACGCGCAGACGCATATTCTCATCTTTGAAAGTTCGCAACTTGAAGGTTCATATGTAGGGGACTACTGTATTAGAGAGTTGTAACCTAGTGTGCTGCCTGGCTATGTCCCATAGAACACAGTCACAGAGCATCTTTAGTTTTGTCTTCTATCACTGCTTTGTACTTGTTGAGTAGTATTATGGTATTAGTTTCTTCTCTGCCCCTGAAATAAAACCACAGTGACTTTTCTGAGGAGCATTAGGTGATAAAAGGCTGACATTTACTTAACGTAGCAAAACACAGTCTCAATTCAGGGCTGTCCAGTGTCTTGGAATAACCAACCCTTCAGTCTCCACTGAAAGGAACGTCTGCTGCTCCCCCAATTAGGGCCGAAGTTATCTTGGCAGCTGAAGAAGGTCGATGAAACTTGCTTGCTTTCTCTTTCTCACTTACCTCCTCCCCTACTTTTTAGCTGTTGTTTCCAACAACAGTGGGGCTGGGGTGTGGCTGAGGAGGGAGGAAACATAGGAAGGCCGGGGAAGGCCCGGCTTGATTGGCATTGTCATAACATGACTTCAACTTCAGTGATCCGGCTAGAGTTAGAGCTGGCTCTCTGTCTGAAGACATTTTCATGATCTGCTCGCAGACCAGCCCCCGTTCCTAGTGACCCCTCCTCTGAGGACCCCTCCTCTGAGGTCCCTTTATGTGGTTGTTCACTATTTCCATGTGTTGGTTCACTCATTCTGTTACTCTCATAGTTTCTCCAGCTTCCCTCTGGTGAGATCTGTTCACCCTTCCAGGCAGCCTTGTTCCTCAGAATTTAAGATAATTTCGGTAGGTAACACTTGTGTGGCACTTACAATGTGCTAAATATTTTACCTATGTTTACAGTATCTATTGTTACGTGATTATCATCCCTATTTTACAGATAAAGAAACTGAGCCTTAGAAAGCTTAAAGAATGTGCCTAAGATCTCACAGCTGGAATGTGGAAGGGCCAGGATTTGAGCTCACATAGTCTTAGAGTCCTTCTTTGAACAGCTATTTTGTGCTTCAGCCCCATGCTAGTTTTTCTCTGGCTCATAATCCTGGGCCACGGAGAAACTTTAATTTGAAAAGATACCCACACCCCATTGTTCATAGCAGCACTGTTTACAGTAGCTAAGATATGGAAGCAACCCAAGTGTCCATAAGAGACGAATGGATTAAGAAGACATGGTATAGATATATCATGGAATACTACTCATTAAAAAGGAATGAAATAATGCCATTTGCAGCAACAAGGATGGACCTAGAGATTATCATACTAAGTGAAGTAAGTCAGAGAGAGGAAGACAAATACTATATGATATCACTTATTTGTGGAATCTAAAAAAATGATACAAATGAATTTATTTGCAAAACATAAATAGATGCACAGACATAGGAAACAAATTTATGGTTACCAAAGGGGAAAGTGGGGGAGGGACTGATAAATTAGGAGTTTGGGATTAACAGACACACATTACTATATATAAAATAGATAATCAACAAGGACCTATGGTATAGCACAGGGAACTATATTCAATATCTTGTAATAACCTATAACAGAAAATAATCTGAAAAAATATATAAACGTATATACATGTATTTATATAGATAAATATAACTTACGTTTATATATATATATATATATATATATATATATATAACTAAATCACTTTGCTGTACACCCGAAACTAACACAACATTGTAAATAAACTATACTTCAATAAAAACCAAAAAACCTTAAAAAAAAGTAATTTGTCATTCCCTTGATAGAACTGAGGGGTTAAGCAGTTCACTCCCTGGTTCCTAGCTACCCACTTTTCACATGAGCTACTGGAGTGATCTATCTGTAACTCATTTTGATGTCTGAAATGTGTCACTTTGGGGTCTCAGCTAAACTTTCCATTTCTCATCCAGCTGCCAAGTTAAATGATGCACTCTCTTTGAGCCTCTGTTTCTTCATCTATAGCATAGTGATGATAACTCTTCTATATATCGTACATGGTTACTATAGAGATCAACTTATATAATAAATCCGGAATTGCTTAGGTAAACCTAAAATTTTTAAAAGAAGTGTGAAAATTGATTGGACAGTTGTAACTGTTACCTCTGCCCTTTTCTCCCTCTGGAAATTTTCTTGTTTTGTTTTCCTTTTCTGGGATTTTGCTCTTCCATCTCTCCGTATATGGATCAAATGTGGTCTTTAAGAGTCAGTTCGGGAGCCTCTTGTCCTCTGAAGATTTCTTCAACTTTTAATCCCCATCCCTTTGCTATACCTGTTATGGAGTTTAATTCTGCCAGCTTTCTCAACAGTGAGTTTTATATACCTTTTCCAGGAAAAACTACAAGTTAAGAGGACGCTCATCATCATGACCATCACCATCCGCATCTTCATCCTGTTAGCTACCTAGTTTGTACCAGACACTTTAATAGATTATCACAGAGACTTGAGATATTCTGGCAAAGTCTGTATATGTAAAACAGTTACATAGATGAGATCGCTGTGAATTGCTGAGGTTAGGAGGCCTTCCAAAGCAGCACAGCTGGAAAGATATGAAACTGAGTCATCAGTATTTTTTTTTATTCCAAGCCCAGTGATATTTTAAATATGTATTATTTTAATTTCTGTTATATTTAGTACCAGCATCACACCACAGCCACCACTGTCATCAGCATTACCATTCTACTGTACCTCTCAAAAATCCCTTGTCCCCCTTCAGAGCTCCAGATAGTACCTAGACTGGCACAGGTTGAGTTTGTTGTGTTGCTTGCAGAGTATTTATAAAGTTGGGTTTATAACATTGTATTTCATTTACTAAAAAAAAAAAAAAAAATATTGAATGTGTACTACATTTTAGTCGGTACCTTAGGTGCTGGTGATATGATAGTTAATGAAATAGACAATATCTTTTCATTTATTTAACTTACATTTGGAATGGTTAAGGGGGGAAAATAATAAAATAAATATATAACACAATGTCAGCAGTGATACGTTTGATGAAGAAAAATAAAGCAGAGCAGTGCAGCAGAGCATGAACATACGAAGAAGCATCCTGTTTTTAAAACTGTATCTCAGTCACCTTCCAATAGCCTTCTTAGGAAGATTGGCCAATATTATTGCCTTTTATACAGATGAGAAAAGCTCCAGGTCATGTACTCACTACCACTTCTGTGTCCCCATGGCCACCTCCCTTTGACATGAGCCCCTACAGTCCAGAAGCTTAGACCCTCAGTGGTATGGTTTTCTTGGTGTTACGGAAACTTGAAAGATTTTGGGGTGTGCTAGCTTAGATGATTGTTCAGCACATATTCACTTTCCATCTGCCGCTGTGAGTCGGACCTATTTTCTTTTCCTGTTGACATTGAGCTTGGCCATCTGGCCTCCTTGACCAGTGAGATATTAGTAGGTGTAACACAAGCAAAAGCTTGATATGTGCTCTCACAGAGGAGTTTCCTTCTTGTGCTTTCTGAAATGTCCATGGGAATGTGTCCCATACAGCCTGCTGGTCCAAAGAGGATGATAGGCATGTGAAGCAGACCTGAACTCAACCTGCAGTTTGCAGCCGAGCTAATCCCAGCCTGAGTAATCTCATCCTCATGTGGCCCATAGGCACGTGAATGAATACAATCTTGAATGAAAAAAAAAAAAAGGAGTGGATCTTAATGGCAGTAACTGGCTGATACTAGAATCGAGGATTAAATCTCACCTAGCCCATTCTAGCTCTTCACTTTAGCCAACTTCCCTAACTTATAGACTCCGTTCCTTTGTCTCTAAAATGGTACTAAAATACGAACTCCGTGGAGTTGACGTGATGAGTAAATCAGATGATATATGTGAAGCACCCAGCATAGAAGGTGCTTGATATGATTTTTCTCAGTGTTCAGAAGTTTTGAGCACGCTTCCTGGTTGCCTTCTAGAAATATCCAAGTAAACTCAGCTCCCCCGATGTGGACTCTGGCCAGGTTTTCTGGACTACTCCGGCTTGTTCCTACCGGCTTCACCAGTCTTCATTCTTCTCACTCCACAGTGACTCCAACCCTTTTTCCTTTTTGCTTGAGAAATTTCAGTAAGCACGTAGCACCGGCTGGACGGTCCGTGCTGGCATCTGAGCTTCCAGTATGTGTTTGTAACTATGCTGCATTATCTTAATTACAATGATACAAAGGAAGGGAGCACGGGGGAGGATTTGAAAAGAAAATTGTTCAGAAAAATGCTTCAAGAAAAATAACCCACAGATAGTGGACAACAGGCCTGCAATTGTGGTTGTAACTGAAGATGGCACTATTAATGCAATACTTATTCATTCTGTATAATAAAAAAAGGAAGCTCTTTTCACAGTTACCCAGTTCCAGATGAAATTAACATCCTGTGGCATTTCCCATAAACGGTTGTTTTGTACACATTGATGGAAACAATTAGGTTGGAAGTGCATGAGAGCTGTGGCTGGAGGATAAGGTAGGGAGGGTCAGGTACATCCAGAAGGACAAGGGTGAGCAAGGGAATTCAGACTTTGCTGAGGATGGGAAAGCAGTGAAGCTCAGAGCAGGCGGTATACTTGGTATCCAGGAGGAACAGTGAGACTTTAAGAATCGGACTTATCTTATGGGTCAGAGCCACAGAGACATTCATGGTAAGTTTGTAGAACAGGTGAGTGTAAATATTTGCATGAGTTGTGTTTACTTAAGTTTCAAGTTCAGTCATCCACAAACCCTCCTGCTTATGAAACCAGTGCCATCCTTGGCTGTCTGCCTGAACCCTTAGTCCTGCCCAAATTCCAGAGTCTGGTCATGGTCTTACCCAGCGATCTCTGCCCTTCTGCCATCCCTCATTGAGGATGATGGTGAGATGAAGAAATTTTTTCATGCCGTGACTTTGTTTTTTTCTTTTCTGTAATGAATGTTTTAATTTAGTTCTGTAGACAAGCTGATCATGGTAAGTAAAGCATCAATGGCAAGTCATCCTTTTATAATTGAAAAGGGGAACATTCAGGCAACCTTTGGCTGTACTGGGGTATAGTTAACCCTGAAACCATATAATTATATATCATTCCCAAGGGGAATAACTAGAATGCATCTCAACTTCTCTTATATCCTCCAATTCAGATCTAAGTCCTATCATTCCTGTCCATTCTAACCCCTAAATATATATGTTTTCAAATATAAACCTTGTTTTCTATTTCCTTTGACATTGTTATAGTCAAGATTTGTATCTTCTTTTGTCTGGACTTACAGAGACTTCTTGACTAAGTGCACAGTCACTAGAATTGGACCTGGGTTAGTATCTTGACTCCATCAATGTTAAGTATTGGGGTCTTGAACACAATTTGAGTTCTAAGCTTAATTTTTTTCTTCTACGAAAAGCAGTTTATTGAAGTGCTTACCCCGTATGATTGTTGTGAGTATTAAATTGGAAAATTCAGGTAAAATGCTTAGCACAGTTACTGGCACGTGCTGAATGGCTGAATACATTTCAGCTTTTTTTATCATTATTATCATTATGTGTTATTTTCCCTAGGAACCCTCTTCCACACTGACATCACATTGATCTTTCTTAAGTACTTCTCTGACATGCCACTCTTCTGATCAAAATCCATATATCTATATCTATATCTATATCTATATCTTATAATGCATGCCCATATAATCTTCCCTGCCGTACAGACTAAAGTTCAGATGTTTAGCTTGGCATTCAAGTCCCTTCCTGATGTGGTCACAAGCTCTTTCTCACCTCATCTGTAGCAGCATCCCTCTAGAGACACTGAACTCTAGCCACACTAAGTGGCTCATCATTTTTTTTTAATTAATTAATTTATTTTTGCTGTGTTGGGTCTTTGTTTCTGTGCGAGGGCCATCTCTAGTTGTGGCAAGCGGGGGCCACTCTTCATCGCGGTGCGCGGGCCTCTCACTGTCGCGGCGTCTCTTGTTGCGGAGCACAGGCTCCAGACGCCCAGGCTCAGTAGTTGTGGCTCATGGGCCCAGCCGCTCCGCGGCATGTGGGATCTTCCCGGACCGGGGCACGAACCCGTGTCCCCTGCACTAGCAGGCTGACTCTCAACCAGTGCACCACCAGGGAAGCCTGGCTCATCATTTTTTGAACTGAAGATGTCTTTGGACTTGAGCTCTTTCTATATGCCACCTGGGAAAACCCTCTCATCCTTCTTTGATATACCGCACGCAGCATCAAAGTGTTGCTTCAGTCCCTGTACTTTGCAAGGGAGTGCTAAAGTCATCAGCCAGTAGCCATCTCTCCCTACTTGGCCTTCTGGACATGAACTCCACATCCTCCTCTTGTCATTTTTTTTTTTTAGTGCTTGAGTCACCAGTTAATTGAATAATTCTTTTTGCTGTCCAGTCCAACTTAGTCCAGCTTTAACTTAACTTCATCTTGGTGTAACGTATTGCATCGTCAAGCTCTATAGGAATGGTCTCTAAAATGTCACCTAGACGATTGGCTTCCAGCAGGTTTGCTCCTGACTTAGATCCATGCACCTTTGCTCATACCAGTCTCTAATTGATAGAGATGTGCACGTCTTTCCTCCACGTTCCTCCTCTGTGTTCAAACACAGCTCAGGAGGTAGATGTCTTGGCCATGAAGAGAGGCAGGTGGGAGGCTGTGGGCTTCCCTCTTGTCAATGTCTTCCTTTCTCAGGCGCCATTAATTTATTACACACCAGTGGAGACTTGCCAATTCGCCACACAGCTAATGACTTGCTAGATTGTATCTCAGTTTCTTCTGCTTAGAACCAGATAATGGACCAATTGTTTCTGAGCCCAGATGCATGGGCAAGAGGGTTTGTATCTGTGTGTGTGTTGGAGGGATGAAGAAAGGAAGTTAGGAATGGCATCTTCCCAGTCTCCTAAGTATAAGAGCAAGGCAAATTTCTTTGGGTTTCTACTAAGGATAAGACAATTCAAATTATGATTTGTTTCTTCCTCTGTAATTATTGAAAGGCACTTAAAATTAAAATTAAAGCGTCGAGTTGTAAATTCACAGAATAATGGATTTTTAGGGTTATCATTGGTCTGAGCTGTCTTTTAGTCCATCTTTTCTATTTAATCCTTGAATCTCCTCTGTGTTATTTTTGGAATGTGGCACCTTTGCCTACTTACTTCCAGTTTCAGAGGACTTAACTAGCCCCACTAGCTCTTCTTTCCATAGTTAGAAAGCTCTGTCATGTAGTGTGCTCATAAGTAATCAATATTACTATCACGATTGTTATTGATATTCTTATTCTTAAGATCATGGTTCTTCATACCAGACAGATCTGAGTTTGAATTCCAGCCGTCCCACTTACCACCTAGGTTACCTTACTCTAGAGGTTCCCAACTGAGGTGATGTGGCCCCTCAAGGGGTATTGGGAAATACCTGGAGATACTTTTGGTTATCACAACTCAAGGAGGAGGCTAATAGCGTCTAATTGGCAGAGGCCAGGACCATTCCCACAACAGAGAATTATCCAGACCCAAATGTCAGTAATGCTAAGATTGAGAAATCTTGCCTTAGTCAAGAGCCTTAACTGTCTCAGGGTCAGGTTTCCCATCTGTAAGAGAGAGATGAGTAGAGATTGCTTCACAGCGTCATTGAGAATTACGTGAACTTATATCTGCAAAGCACTTTAGCAGGTACCTGGCCCAGCGTAAGCACTGAAAGAAATAGCTCTTGGAATTATAACATATATAATGCATGTATCATGGTGCGTGGGACATAGTTACAGTAATAAGAATATTAAACATTGGTATTATAAGTACTAATAATACTACAGCCCTTCAAATAGTCGAAGGCAGGTGAGTTTACTTTTTATAGTGTCTTTATTGTTTTCTTATGATTCCATTACAAGCTTTCATATTAGTCTATCTTCTCATCTCTGGATCTGCTCTATTTTGCTAATAATATTCTTAATATGACACTCAGATCTCAACACAGTTCTCTAGGTGTGGTCTGAACAATGCGCAGTAGAGATGTCCCGTTCTTCGTTCCAAGATTTTATGCTTCTCTTAATGTAGCCCCAAAATATGTTACCTTCTCAGTGGTCACCTTACTGTTAACTTACATTGAGATCTCTAATGCCCAAATTATTGAATGGAAATGATGGGTAAGGAGAGAGAGGAATAACGCCCAGCTGAACATGTGTTTATAAAATTTATGTTAGTGGTGAGGACTCCAAAAAAACCTACTTGGACACCCACATCTAATCCAGGCATGCAAGGTCCAAATTCTAGACATTTACATCAGGAGATGAGTGATGAGAAATAAAAGGTGAAGAAGGAGAGGCAGACTCAGAAGAGAAATAGCATGTGTTGTTTATAATCCTGGAATACCCATTATCAGGACAGTAGCTGGAGCGTGAGCCCCCTTCCAGGGCCATCAGCATCTCCAGTGTTGCTACTGGATGAGCTGAGTTTGGGGGTTCTATCACAGCCTCTATGCCTCTCTCTCTGTCTCTCTCTCTTTTTTTTTATCACATTTCTCTACATCATTGTGCACATCTAGCAAAATGAGAGCATTCCTCAAGACCCATCCGCCCGTGCACGCAGGCTCCCTGAACAAATGGCTCCCTAGGATGGATCTCTATTATTTCACCAAAAAACATCAGAGGAGGAATTTGTTCTGCTCCACTAAAGACATGATTTCCAGTCCTCTCCTGCCTTAGCTCAGTTGTTTTTTGTTTTTTTTTTTTTTGGCTTCTCCCTGGGAAAAGGATAGAGAGAAAAAGAGGTATCCATAATACTTAGCTGGGCCAGTTTAACCAGGCTAAATAAGGAAAAAGAAGATAATTCAGGATTATCTAGCTTTGGAATAAAAATAATTCCTAAGATGCATATGTGAGCCCGGACAGCCCCACCATTCCACAGGCTGATCCCTTCTCTGCTTCTCCCACATCCTTCTTTTGTTTCTCCTCCTATTTGCATCATATCAGCAGTGGTTAAGATCAGAGAGTCAGGCCAACTTGGGCTCCAGGTCAGGCTCTGCTCCCATATGGGGATACTAATGTCACCCACTTTCCAGGCTGGTGGTGAGTGGCATATGAGGCAGCAGTGCCTGGCATAGAGTAGATACTCAACAGGTCAACAAGTATGAGTTTATAGTATAACTGGTGTGCTTATTTAAATCTTTCTTGTAGATACCCTCATCTCCATTTAGTAAATGAACAGAATAACCAAGGTTCAGAGAGGCACTGCCATTGTACCTTGCCATCTTCAAGGGTGAGCAGATGCTAAGAGGCAGATCCAGGATTTGAACCTCAGTGCAACAGTAAAATCATTGTGCATCGAGTTTTTACCATGTAGTTTTGTCTTACCTCTTTGTTTGTATACTGACTGTCTCACATGAATCTCACAGGCATTTTTATTTTCTGTGGCTCAGAGCAGCCTAGTGAGGGGTTCAAAGTCACACAGCAGCTGAAACTGAAGATCTGGTCTTCTTTCTCCACATCTGCTGAGTTTTCAGTTCAGCATTCCCTGCTGTCCCCTCCCCCCACTGTTGCTCTCTAGCCTTCTGCTTGCATTTTTGTGTTGTGGTGGCATGTAATCGCACATAATAAAGCAAGGCTGCTCTAACTGTCATGCGGAAATGGGAAATTGAAATTGTGAAGTCATTAAATGGAAAATCCCAAGCCTTATAGTAATGCCAACTCAGCCTCCATCCATTATTGTCTATATATTTAGCCAGTCTATTTTTAAGGGTTTAATATTGAGAAATAGGACATATTTATAATGCAGCTGCATTCGTTTCACTCTGAAATCCCTGCCATTTGCTATAGTTGACTTACATGTGTTTAAATTTATAACCACTTTCTTGTGCTGGGAAAATTTGCCCTTAGTTTAAAGGAACATGGAAAAAAAAAAAAAAAGGAACATGGGTGGAAAATCTGCCCGTTGAAGAGGGGAGAACTTTCCAGGTTCCGTGTTCTTCTCCCCGGCATCAGCATGGGTCAGGAAGGCACCTATGTCACCATGTATATTTTTCATACCTTTCATTTGGTGCCCAGTCGTATACAATGTGAAACATTTTTTTTGCATTCATTCAGCAAGCACAGCCCAGCCCCAAAAGCTCTGAATAGATGTGCTAGCAGTCTTAATGCCACTGAAGAGAGACATCTCGGTTTCAGATGGTTTCTATTTCTGGGATTATTCTTATAATTATCATTCATGTGGTCTAAAGGGAAGCTGGCTAAGAGGGTTCCTTTCATCCACTCCAGTGTGGAAGTCAATTAATTAAACCGTGTTTATCGGTCCCATTCCAAAACAAGCCATGGTGAGGTATATGAAGCTATTTGTCTAGCTCTGCTATTTATAGGCTCTATGACCCTTGAAAAATTAATCTTGTTGTGCCTCCTTTACCCAATTGTAAGATGGAAATTTATCAGTCAATCATTGCCACAACAATGCTACATAATAAAAAACTATGAAATCTCAGTGGCATCCAGTAATAAACATTGACTTTCCAAGTGTCTGCAGGTTAGATGGAGTGTTGTACTCATCGAAGATGGATTGCTTATCATCTACAGATTGGCTGGTGTCAGTGACCTAGGCTGTAGGATTAGGCTGACTCCACTCCATGCTGAAGAGCTGTGAGTTCACTATGTGTCCGTCATCCTCCTTGGACCTGTAGGCTCCTCATGGTGGTGGCAGGTATAAATGTGTGAGCAGACATATGTGTTGCCTCTTGAAGCCTATGTTCATAACTGGCACACACTGACTTCTACCCACGTACCACTGGACAAAACAAGTCACGTAGCCAAGAACAAATCAAGGGGCAATGAAGTGCACTCCATCCACAGTGAAGTTACAGCAAGAGGTGGGTGCAAGGAGTGGCGAAGACGCTAAAAGTTTCAGGTACTGTAGTCATTATGAGAATTACATTCAACCATGGCTTGTTTACTTTAAAATACTACGTGTTACATTATAAACACTCCATAAATGGTAAATATTATTATTCTTGTGATTACATGACTAATGAGGTGTTCTTGGCAAATTGGAAAGCTACATTTAGGTGAACCTCAGTAACAGGTCAACCAGAAACATCTAAGCTAACTTTCTGGGGGAAGAAGTGAAACCAGGAGGAGGTGAAATTTCTGGGAAGGAAGAGAGTAGGGGTTAGAGAGTGGACTTCTCCCTTCCCTGCCAACCAGATGCCAGAGAAGCAATGTCCTCTGGCTCAAAATGATGGAGCTAGATCTTCATAAGCAACAGATCTCTCTCTCTCTCTCTCTCTCCCCCTCTCCCCCTCCCCTCCCCTCCCCTCCCCTCCCCTCCCCTCCCCTCCCCTCCCCCTCCCCTCCCCCTCCCCTCCCCTCCCCTCCCCCTCCCCTCCCCTCCCCCTCCCCTCCCCTCCCCCTCCCCTCCCCTCCCCTCCCCCTCCCCTCCCCTCCCCCTCCCCTCCCCCTCCCCTCCCTCCCCTCCCCCTCCCCTCCCCTCCCCTCCCCCTCCCCTCCCCTCCCCTCCCCTTCCCCTCCCCTCCCCTCCCCTTCCCCTCCCCTCCCCTCCCCCCTCCCCTTCCCCTCCCCCCCCTCCCCTTCCCCTCCCCCCCCTCCCCCTCCCCTCCCCCTCCCCCTCCCCCTCCCCTCCCCCTCCCTCTCTATATACATATATATAATCCCACATGTTTGCCACAGTGTGCCTTACATTCAGGACCTGGTGATCTCTTAGAGGTCACAGCACAAACTTGATGAGAATGAAAGAGCAAGATATGAGAGTGGACAGGGGGCTATGAGCAGAAGATCAATTTCCAGGCTTAGTGTAACAGCCATACCCAGGTCCCAGGTTAGGCTAGATCCACGGTGTAACCATGGGGGTTGGCTGACGTAGAGTGCAAGCCCTGTGTGTCCCTGGGGTCAGGGAAGATGGTGAGATTTATACAT
The DNA here is from genome assembly GCF_949774975.1 of Lagenorhynchus albirostris. Taxonomy (NCBI): domain Eukaryota; kingdom Metazoa; phylum Chordata; class Mammalia; order Artiodactyla; family Delphinidae; genus Lagenorhynchus; species Lagenorhynchus albirostris. Next base: position 17,315,096 of record NC_083101.1, read on the forward strand.
GAGAGCACAATAGGGAGTTAGAGTCCTTAGTCGAAGGCACTGAGTTACCCAAAAGGGAAATGGAGAACCTAGTCTGTATTAAGCTTTGACTCAGTGCAAGGCCTTCTGCAAGCTTATGTCACTTAAACTTACTAACAGGAATGATAATAAAGGCTATTACTTTGTTGAGTGCTTAACCCATTTTACATATTGTGCTAAGCACTTTGCATATATTACTGCTTTGAATCTTAACCAAACCAAGTAAACAAACAAACAGAACCCCACAATTCTTGAGAGAGATTTATGCTCAAGGTTTTACATGGAGAACTGAGGCTTAGAGAAGTTAAGTCCCATAATGAATAAATGATAGAATGAAGGTTAAACCCAGGTCTGTCAGATTCCTAAACCACATGCACTTGCTAAACCCAGGGTATCTGAGATAAATATAAAAGGCACAGGAAAGGGTAGTGAGGCTGGATAGCAGGGCTCTCAAAAGAGGTGGACATTTTGAACTGTGGTCTGGGAAAGGAGGTAGGAGTCCGCAGAAAGAGCCAGACCAGCCTTCATAGCTCAAAAGATGGATTTTCTTTATAATAAAATCATCATGTCAAGCTCTTGAAAAACCAAACTGTGTGGGATTTTCCCTACAATTCTTGCCCCTTTTTCCTGCTGATGCTACTCTTTATGTCATCCTCTTCACCTGGTTCTGCATTCTTTAAGGGTCAGGCAAGTTCACATCTCCTCTGAGGATTTTCTATAGCTTTTCCACATGCAAAAGGAATTAGAGGATACATTTTCAGCCGTCTCATCACCGGACATTTAGCACACTGTGTTTTTCTTATCTTTATCTGTCTCTTCCACTAAGCAGTGTTGTGTTTTAAAGAAGGCTCGACATTCAGTTCATCGCTGTGTCCCCAGTGCCCATCTCTGGATACAGCACCCAGTAACGGTGTTGGGTGAAGAATTCCAGTTGTAGAATATGGGTGGCCCTCTAGTCACAGGGAGTGCTGAGCCATATACACAGCCTTCCTGTGCAGTTATAGAAAGGATGAATCTAGGAAAAGAATCTGACTAGTGACTGCGAGTTCCATCAGATTCTGGGCACGCACATGCCACCCGGGGTTGGGTAGAAGACCTGTATTTGCTATGTTTGACGGTTTAAGATCTTTTTGGCAGTAACAGTATTAACTCTCATCTTTAAAATGCTTACTCTGTATCAGCATTTGTGATAAGCATTTTAACATCTCATTTAATCCAAAAACAGCTTTATGAATTTGGAATTGCAAGCCCCATTTTAACACTTGGTGAAGCAGAGGCTCTGAGTGGTTAAGTGATTTGCCCACGTTTTGCAGCTGGTAAGACACGTAGCTCACATTCCAAACTATGGCCGATTCCAAAGCCTTTCCATAGCCATGCCTTGCCAACAAGGTGGTAAGAAAGTGACCAAGAAGTCTTTGGCCCAGCCTATCTAGTTACTTGACCTTTTCTCCCTTGAATAGCACTTGTTGATTTGTGGTATCAACTCCAGCCCACCCTTTGGAAATCTCCTTTGCCTCTATGGTCTCTATAAAATGGGAGGTGGTAAAGACAGCATTAGCTGAGAGAGGTGAAAGTGCTTTGCAGACTGAAGCAAGCAGTGCCTGTGGTTATTGCATTCATCTTGTTAAAAGCACGTTTCCTTTACGTCTATAACTACAAGGCCATGGAGCTGGAAGGAATCTTCAAGACCATCTGTGTCCTGGCTAGGAACTGTGGAACCGGCTCCACAGAACCTGGATAGTATTGTGTGTCTAACGGAGCAGAGGACAATATCACTACGTTTAATTCAGTCATTCAAACTCAATGCAGTTTTCCAGCGGAAATTATGATCAGTCTACAAGACTGCAGTATGAACTGACACACCCAACGTAGTGTATGTAAGAAAAGGCCTGTCCCAAGTGTTCCGGTTTATGTTTGTTGCTGTTTGTTCATTTGTCTTGTCTGCTGGCACTCGTTTGAAGATAAGCTGTGCCAGGCACCAGAGGTTTAGGAAAATATATGGAAGAAAAAACTAAAAAGGAAGAAAATTCTATCCATCAAGTTTACCCCTGAGACCTGGGAAGAGCTGGCCATGTTTAAAAAATGCGTACATGGGTTTTAAATGTACTCTAGTCATGCAGCATTCTCATCTGGCTAGGGAACCCTGGCTGGCTGTTTTCTTTGCTACTTTTTGCTTCTTTCATGAGAAGATGACTCCTATATGAAGTGGAATGTCGGGTTCTGGAACTGGATTCTCACAACTTCCAAATTTGCTGGTTCTTTGCATTTATACCAGGTCTTCCTAGCTGAGGTGTTCTTTAGGGCTGGGATGTCTTCTCTTATTACCTAATCCCCCCACAAACCTGACATTTGAGTGTGCCCAGTCCAAAGCCTGGAAAATTGAGGTCTATATTAGGGTTCTCCAGGGAAACAATCAGTAGGAGATGTAAATAGAGACACGTGTAGATACATCGTCTTTTGGTTATATACATCCCATCTGTCTATCTGTCTATCTATCTGTTGATATCTAGAGAGATTTAAAGAATCATCTCATGTGACCGTGGAAACTGACAAGTCCAAAATTTTCAAGGTAGGCTAGGAGGCTAGAAATCCAGGGAAGAGTTGTTACAGCTCAAGTCTGAAGGTAGCCTGCTAGCAGAGTTCCTTTCTCCTTGCGGGAGGTCAGTCTTTTCTCTGTTAAAGCCTTCAATTGGATGAAGCCCACCCAGATCATGGAGGGTTGTTTTATTCAAAAGCTACTAATTTAAATACTAATGTCACCTAAAAAATACTTACACAGAACCATCTAGGAAGATATTTGACTAAACATCTGGGTACCACAGCTTTGCGAAGATGACACGTAAAATTAATCATCATAAGATCTGAGGTTAAAACGATCCTAGAATTTGGGGAAATGGGGTGGGGAAGTAGAAATAGGAGACTTGAGTGCTGGACCTTGGTCCGCTGCTGACTTTTATCATGACTTTGTCTCATGGTGCCTCTGTTTTCACATCTGTGTAAAAGGGAAAATGTATATTCTCTAAAATAATTTTGAAAGTGAATATCTTACAATGCAGATGCCTTCCACAATGAATGAATGAATGAATGAATGAATGGATTGAGCAATCATAAAGCTGAAGAGGGAGAGAAAGTTGGGTTGTGACCACTCTCGATCACTTACTGTGTTCCAGGAGCTCTGTTAGACAATTATGTACATAATTATGTTTAATCCTCCCAACAACCCTGCAGGCATTCAGGGAAACTGAGAGTTGTCAAAGAGGAGGGAGTGGCTCTGGGTCACACAATGGCAGAGCTGACATTGGAACTCGGGTGGGCTTTCTCACACTTTGCACTAGGCAGTATGGCCAAGTAATACCCACCTGTTGCTTTCTTCTCTGAACATAGTTCTGTAGTGACACAAAACTGACAACACGGGGCATGAGCTGAGCCTAGGACCTCCAGGCTGGACAGTCTTGACCATCGACACTGAACAAGGTTCCTTGGAAGAGCAGGTCAGACTCCAGTCAAGTTGAGCCCCTGGCTCCAGCCAGGACTAGATTGCCAGGGGCTCCTTGCCCAGATGAGTTAAGAGGGGCTGAGCTTTAAGAGTCACTTTCCAGGCCCAGAGAAGGCACATCCAAACTCAAAGACTGGGATATCCATGTCCATCCACTAGGAAGGACAGAAAGAGTATGTGTACGGTGGTGTGGTGAATGGAGCCCGGTCATCAGAGTTCTCATAACCTGAGTCTAATTCCCAGCTCTGCCATTGTTAAGGGTGTGACCCCCGGAGCTTATTTAACTTCTCTGAGCCTCGATTTCCTCATTTTTAAATGGCTAATGACACTTAGCTTTCAAAGTTGTTAGGAGGAATAAATGAGAAAACATAAAGAAATACCAGCTTTCTTGCCTGTCAGAGAATTGGTGACGTTTCCAAGAACTGTGAATTTTCGTCCTATGTAGGCTGGGTGAGTCTAGAAAAATGAAAGAGGGTGATGATAAAGGTGATATAGGAACTTGAACCCAAACCCATACAAGTTACAGTGATAGAACATCCCAGGCTGTGCCGGGGAGAGAACAGCGCGTGAGCGTTTGAATGTGGACTTGGTGAATGCCAGTGTAGACAGGGCATGTAGTGCCTGTTCTTCAGGGTCGAGTATCAGGCTGAAGCTTGCCTGGTGGCTGGAAACAAACACGACTCTTATGCCTTTGCAGTGGTACTCGGGGTCTGCCTTCTCCTTTCCCTTCTCTTGCTGTCTCTGTCTCCTCTTGTGTCCTTCCTACCCTTCCCTTTCTGTTCCCTCTTTATTATTTTCCAGATCTCTCCCCTCCTTTCCACTCTTCTTTGCTTCCCTTTTCACCCCCGCCCTTGATTACTGAGCGCAGTTTTCCTTTCCAGTCTTGTTTTCTCTCCCTCCTCCTTTTTTCTCTCCTCTTTTCTCTCTCTGTTTTGGCTTGGGGGCCGGGGCTTCTCTCCTTGGTCCCCAGTGTTTCATTTCCATTAAGCTTGACAGTCTCTCATATGTCAATTAGAAAGGGCTGCTTCCCCCTCTTCACCCTCCCTTTCCTGGGCCTGCTGTGATGCTCAGATCAAGCACCATCTGTTGCATTCATCTAGGCGACGGGTGAGCATTTTGCTGCTCTGGGGAGGCAGAGCTCAGCGGGTACCAGGAGGTAACGTGGCTTGTTTGGACAACTTGATATATTGATATTGATAGAGCTACCGAATGGGATTGAGAGGGATGGGGGCAGGAGAGAGTGGTACAGAGGATGAAATAGGCCGTGGATGGGTTTGCATAAGCAGCCCCCCTCTAAGCCTGTCTGGGTTCTTGGCGGTGTCGCCAAGGCGAGAGCAGCCAAACAGATGGATGGGATTTGCCACAGTCGGGATCAGAAACCCTTGCAGCTCCCTTGCAGCTCAGGGGAGCAAACCTTGCCTCTCTGAGTGTCTTCCTCTCCTCCCCGCTGGTCAGATCTGCATCAGCTTAGGAGAAAGTAAAGCAGAAATAACAGGATGGGCAGGGGCTGACCTTTAGGAATTGCTGAATGTCAGAGCCTCGATGAAAAAGGAGGATGTATCAGTCAAGGTTCCAGCTGGGCAAAGAAGGCGCCCTCCAATGGGATTTTTAGGCGAAGTTCAACGAAGCTACTATTTATAGAGGTGTAGACAGAGTGAAGAGAATCAATGGGGAGGGGGTATTGAGGCACCAGGAAAAATAACTATCAGGAAGCCACCACTAATTCCTAGAACTGAAGGTACAGGGAGAGGACATGGTTTTACTGGAGTCTGGGAAAAATGGATTTGTGGAAAAGGGGCCCTGGCAGAAGCTGTGATTGTTGAGTGCCCCCGTCTCTATCAGAAATACGATGCAGAAACAGGAAAGGAGTAAGGGAAGACATCCCCTCAAATTCCCTCCTCCCTTATCCTGCCAGAGCATCTCCCTGGGCAAACTCACCTAGTAGCCAGATAAGAAGGACCTGTGAAATAGCCCATTGAGGGTCTGCTCCAGGCCACAGAGTGGGGCAGAATGAGCCTGTGGGTGGAAGATGGATCTGGGGGTGCTAAGGGAGATCAGGCAGTGCAGATCAGGAATGGTCATGTGTTCCATCGCCTCCACTTTGCCAGAAGCTAACGTGCTTCACCACTACACACACTCCCTCTCTGCCTGTTCCGAAGAACACGTGGGCAGAGCCTCCGCACGGTCCAGTTGTCTCTTGTGAGTGCGAGACCCACATAACTTGCTGTCTGCTCAACACCTCTCCATGTAGGCATCTGGGAGGCACCAAGTGCTCTCTCCTAAAACCAAACTCAGTTCACTCCTCTTTCAGTGTCCCTCCTCTCACTGCGAGGTACCATCGTTCTGCCTCTGTGGATGCCAGAAGGCCAGGAGTCATCCTCTCTACCTCGCTCTCCCTTATCCCCCTTTTCCAATAAATCACCACATTCTCAGGGAGGGGTACCTACAAAGTAACTCTCAAATGTGCTCCCTGCTCTATCTCCACTGCTCCAACATCTCTGTCGCTACTCTCTCTCCTGCTCTATCCCTATCTCCACCTCTACTACCGGGCATCTCCTACATGGACTTCTGTAATATGGTACCACCTTCCTAGTTGGTCTTCTCACTTCCGTTTCTGTCCTTCCCCAATGCATCCTTTCTACTGCCAGAGCGATCTTCTCTAAGTGAAGATCTGATCAAGCCACTTTCCTATCTAGAACCTTCAGTGTGTTCTATTCTTAGCAAGGCCCAGAAGAGTTAGGGTCAGGGTGGGGGTTAGGGTGAGGGTCAAGGTTAGCGTTAGTATTAGGATTTCCTGCCTCTCTAGCATCATCTCACACCGCTCGCTTTCAGCATTTCAGCCGCAGTGGTGACGGCAGCCCCTTGCATATGCCCTCCCCCGCAGCTCCCTTGTCACCTGATTTTCTCATACTCTTTCTAGATCTTAGTCACACTGGTCACTTCCTTGAAGCAAGTTTCCATGGTTTTCCTAGACAAGGTCATATTCCTCTACTAGAGCCTCTTAGATCATCTTTCACCTCTCCTTTATTGTATACATCAGTTGTAAATTTTACATTTCTCTGTCATCTATTTCATTACTATTGGTTTTCCTGTCTACATGGTGAGCATCACGAGGGGGTTTTGTTTGTTGTTGTTTTCACCATCTTACCCTGCTATGGACTGAAAGTAAGCCTTATTAACCCCCAATGTGACTGTGACTTTGTCTACTAGACCCGCCAGAGCAAAATGCCAGACTGTGTGGCTTAAACAACAGACATTTACTTTCTCACAGTTCTGGAGGCTAGAAGACCGAGATCAGGGTGTCAGCATGGTTGGGTTCTAGTGAGGGCTCTCTTTTTGCCTTGTAGATGGCTACCTTCTCTTGGTGTCCTCATGGGGAGATCTTTCTGTTCTTCTAAGGCCACAGTGCCATAAGATTAGGGCCCCGATTTTATGATCTCATTTAATCTTAATTACCTCCTAAAGATCCCGTCTCCAAATATAGTCTGCTATAGACTGAATTGTGTACCCCAAAATTCACATGTTGAAACCCTAACCTCCATTGTGACTGTATTTGGAGATAGAGTTTTTGATAGGTAATTAAAATTAAATGAGAACATACGGGTAGGATCCTAATTTGATAGGATTGGTGTCCCTATAAGAAGAGAAAGACTTCTCTCTCCCTCTCTCCCTCTCTTTCCCTTTCTTTCCCTCCCTCCCCCTCTCTCTCCCTCTCCTCCCCCAACATGGGTGCACCAAGGAAAGGCCACGTGAGCAGACAGTAAGAAGTCAGCCATCTTCAGACCAGAATCTGACCTGTTTATGTTATCCAGTCTATGATTTTTGTTATGCAAGTCCAAGCAGATGAAGACATCTTTTCTGAAAATACTGTAGAGTGAATGAATGAGTGAGGAGGAGAATGAATGTGTGAATTTTCACAGATGTGTGTGGGTCCCTCTCTTGGAGGATTCCAGACAGTGGCTTGCTCTGGACTTTTGACCCCCGTTTAGCCCAACTCTTTCAGTTTTGTGCAAATCGCTCTCCTCTCTGGGGTTAAAGCATCTGGATTGGGTATGACAGTGCTTCTCAGAATTAGACCGTAGCCTCTTGCTGGGGGGTTCTGTATCAGAGGCTCGGAGTAGGGGCCCATGCTTGGGATTTTCTTCTTGGCTCAGTAGACCTAACTGAGATACCTGTGGAGACAGATAGCAAGAGAGGCAGGTACGTTACACTACTACAGCGTCATTTGTATTGTCAGTCATCTTTTCCTTAGCAAACACAGATGCCCCTCTGTGTCCCTAGAGATGAGGCTTCTCACAGAGCCCAGTACCCAAACCAGCCCTCTGGGTATGACCTACCCTGCAGACACATGTGTGTCTAAGCTGATAAACTTTCCTGGGAAAACAGGATCTCCTTGAAGTTGGTGTTGGGATGTTCAGAAGCCTTCTTTGTCTACTCTGGGAAAAGCTCATCAAAGAAACAGGAATCTTTACCACATCCCATTCCTTGTCATCAGACAGCAAGTAGCTTAAACTGAAGAACTTTCCCAGCCTCTTGAGGCATAGGTGGAGGGAGGGTTGAGTCTGAAGATTTCAAAGTCGGGGCTGTCTTTGGGGATTTCTCAGAACAAAGACACTGTGATCATTCAGCCAATCTTCTTTTCTTCTTTCTCATTTCCCCTCCTTTTCTTTTATGTTGGCTCTCTCCTTCTTTCTCGTTTGTCTGCTTTTTTTTGGTTTTATCTTCTACCTGTTTTCCCTCTGCCCTTCTGCCATCACTCTCTCCATTCTCTATAACTTTCTGCCAGTCTCAATTCTGAAATTTCTGAAAATGTGGGTGCCAGCACCTCCTTGGAGGATATTGAAACGAAAGGAATGTTGGAGTAGGATTTAGAAGGCTTGACTCTGCTGCTTGCTAGCTTGGAGCTAGTTGTATGCCTTGTTTGGGGTGGGGGGCACTTCAGTTTCCCCTAGTAAAAGGGGGCTCTTGTACCAAGTGATCTATGTATCACTGCACTGCAGTTTTGTCTCCTGGAACATTGTTTGACCCATGTACTGCCGTCTACCTTTATTGTCACTGTTCTGGTTCAGGCAATATTGTCTCTGGCTGGCTTCTGCAAAAGCCTCTGTACAGCCCTCTGTCCTTGCTTCTGTGTGTATTCTCCATACTCTGGTTAGTAATTGTTATCACAGGGGCTTAATTGGAACATGCCAGTTTCCTCTTTAAAACCTTTCAATGATCATCTTTTGCCTTTGGGATAAAATCCAAGCCCCGCAAGGTGGCTTACAAGGTGTTCTGCCCTCTGCAGCCTCGTCTGCTCTTCCCAGCCTCCACTGCAGCCACACTGAACTCCGTTCAGTTACTCAAGCACCGTGTTCTTTCTGGCTTCAGATCTTTGCACATGCCTCTCCTTCCACCCAGGGCACTCTCTTATCCCAAATCTTTTCAACAACTCCACCCTGATTCTATCTTCTTTGCTAATTCCTACTCCTGTTTAAGGTCTCAGTGGAGGTATTGCCTCCTCCTCCAGGAAGCCTGCCTTGACTCCCAGGATGGGTGAGCTGACCCTTCTTGGTGCTCCTCTGGTACTCTGTACTCCACTGTCACAGAAGTATTGCACAGTGTTGGAAATGCCTGGATATGTGTGCTACCAGGCATGGATTCCCTGAATCATGGATTGTGTCAAACTTTCACCATCGTATCTCAAGGGCTTGGGGCAGTACCCTTGAGAACACAGTCGGTGTTGAAGAAATAAATGCGTTAAGCCAGTAGATTCATCTCTACTGGCCCCTGTGGCTTCTGCATCACCACTGGGTCCGGGAGGGAACTCCGGGGGGCCAGGCCCAGTCCTCCAGGGGCTGAGGGTGGGCCGAGCCCTAACCTCAGCCCCGTTGCCCACCCCGTAGCGGCAGCTGAGGCGACGCAGGAGCCAGTGGAGTCCCTGATGCAGAAGTTCAAGGAGAGTTTCCGTGCGAACACGCCCATCGAGATCGGCCAGCTGCAGCCAGCACTGCGCAGTGCCTCGGCAGGGAGGCGGAAGAGGAGGAGCAGGTCCAGAGGTAGGTCCTCCCAGAGGCTCTGGCCAGGATGTCTGCCCGCTGTGCCCAGGTTCTTAAGGTGCCGGGAAGAGCTATGCCCTCTTCCCCCTGCTTCCCTGTGCTCACAGAACCCACGCCACTGTCCCCCTGATAAGTCATCTCAGCTGAGGCCTTGGAGCGAGAGGACCTGTGTCCCTGGGTGGAAAGCTAACCTCTCTGAGCCCCAGCCGCCTCATCTGAGAATGGGAATGAATTGCCCACCTTCCAGAGAGGTTGAGAAGGTTAGCAACAATCTATGGAAAGTGCCCAGCACAGGACCAGGGTACAGCAGATGCTCTTCAAGTCGTAGCTGGTGTCACTTTGGAGAGTGTGAGAAAGCCAGGATGTTCTTGTGGAAAACATCCTCAGACTGGGATCACAGCACAGCGTTTGGACCCACTCTTTAATAGCCTGAGTAATCTAGTGGTCAAAGCAGGAGTGCTGTGTATTAGACAGAACTGGATTCAAATTTTGGTTTTGCTGTTACCTAACCCTGTCACCTTGGGCAGTCCCTCCACTTCCCCAAGCCACTCCTCTCTGCCCAGCTTCCTGTAACATCTCAGCGCAGTGCCCAGCCAGTGGGCAATCAAAAGTAGATTTTCCCCTCTTCCTCCTTCCTCATCCTTCTCCCTGTCTCTCCTCCCAACGTTACCATCATCATCATCATCATCATCATCATCATCGTCTCCTTTCTCTGACCTTCTCGTGACCTTGTGTCTGGGACAAACCCCCTCCCCATTTCACCATTGCCTGATTTCCCAATGTCGTCTTTATCCTTCCATGCACTCAGTGGTCTCCAGCCAGTCACTCTTCCTCTTGACTTTTACTCCTCTAGTTCCTGTAACTTGATTTTGATTATGTCATTTCCCTTCTCCTGTAACTTCAGTGGTTGTCCAGGGTCTTCAGAAGTGTTCGTGCTTATGAAAATGGCATTTGAGGCCCCCAAAGAGCTCCAGTCTCTCTGCTGACACTTCTAAATCCATGTGTCCCCACTTCCACGTTTCTTTCCCGGCCAGTTTCTCTGCGTGAAAACCCCTATCTAGCCCCTATAAATAGTTATTGGCACTTATTGACAGGTACTCCAGGCAGCAGGCTAAATGCTGTGCATATCTTATCTCATTTGATCCTCAGCAACCCTATGAAACAGGTACAGTGATGACACCCATTTTACAGATGGTATCACTAAGGCACAGAACGCTGCAGCCACCTGCTCGAAGGAACATCCTAGCAATTATCAGAGCCAGAAAGAACTAAGCAGTCTGAGTCCCAGACTTTTTAAAAAAATCAACCATTAGGTTCTATCCTGGTGAAGTCCTACCTTTCTTTCCAAGCTTAACGTGCATGACATATATTGGCAAACACATCACTGACTGTCACCATCACAGTTCACCCTGAATTCTCCCATGTGTGAATTCTCCCACATCTTTATCTATGTGTTAAGCACTGATTTCACTTTTGTGTAATATCATTTGCTTTTGTCTGTCTCTCTCTTTAGCTAGACAGTGTTCTTTGAAGGCGGGAAATATCTTATTTGAATTTCTGGGTCTAAATCAATGTCTGCACACATAGTAGACACTTGTTATTTGCTGAGACGTCTAGGTCTTAATCCTGTGAATTCCCGTATCCGGTGAAAAACCGAGATCTACACATTTAGGTGAGATCGTAAATCGAGGCAGAATTTGGTGATGGAGTTCCTTTTTGGAACTCGTGGTAAACCCCAGGGTGAACCATTGTATAATGATAAAGAATAGTTGTTTCGAGGTCGGCAATGTCTGAGTGCTAATCCAGCCCTGTCAGTTTCAACTTGCTTAGCTTTGGAAGAGTCACTGGGTGTCTCTGAGCCTGAGTTTCCTCTTCTGTAGAATAGGGTTGCCAATCCCTACGTCAGAGGATTGCTGTAAGGATCTGATGAAATGATGGATATAGACTACCTTGGAGTGCTGAGCTAATGTGTATTAGGAACTGAACAAATGCTATCTTATATTTGTCATGGCTTGGGCATTCAGGATCACTTGTAATTTCACTCAGCTTTAACTAGCCATCTTTATTGCTCCAGTATTCACCAAGAATCTCCTTCCCATATCCTCTCTACAAATACGGCCCCCATAAATACACTCGACTCCAAGTCCATAGCCTCCCTCCTCTTCACTATCAATCTGAATTTCTTTCCTTAGTGTCATATCCTAAACATTTTTATGTCAATGAATTCTTCCAAAAACAATCTCTTTTATGTACCGTAACTGTCTTAATGAGGCCACCACTGTAAGGCATTTGGGCTGTTTCTAATTATTTGCCCATTATAAACAATGTCATGTAGAACCTTTTTTTTGCATAAAACTTGACCTTCACTTTGGAGTCTGTTTTCCCCTCTTGAATTGCAGACTTAGATTATTCATGAAATCTATTGTTTGACAGACTCTAATTGAATATCAAGTTATTTTAATTTATACGTTAGGTGGGAACTAAGAGAACTGATACAGGAAGAAATTCATTTTGTCCTCCCTTTCTTTGTCACCGTTATGACCACTGCCACCTTTTATCTCCTGCTTCTGACTATACCCTCCTTGAGATTCTCCCCAAGGCAAGCCAGAGTAACCTTTTTAGAAATATAAACAAGATAAGGTCGCTGTTCAGCTTAAAATTTTTCAGTGCTTTCCTGTTATCTTCAGATCACAGTCCAAAGTCTTTGCCATGGCCTGTAGCTTCTGTTCCATCTGAATCTGTTCCTGCCTTATTCGCTCACTTGGCATTTCCTGTGTTCCAGGCACAATGCCTTTCTTCATGTCCCAGGAACACAGCGAATGGAGCCCCAGTGTAGGGTCTGAGAACTTGCTGCACTTCTCCTTGCCATGTCTCTTTTTGTCCCCCAGATTCTCTCCTGGCTGGCCCCTTCTCACCTTTCAGCTCTTAACTCCAATGTCAGCTCCTCAGAACCATTGTCCATGACTACCCAAACATGGGTACCCAAACTTTTACGCCTTTCCATCCCCAACCTGCTACTATCTGTTACATAACCATTTTTCGCTCCTTTCCTAATATTAGGGTCTAAAGTCACTTTTATTTGTTTGCTTGTTTACTGTTTTCCTCTCTAAAATGTAAGCTTCATATTCATAAACCTAATACGTAGAAAGCGCTTAATAAATATTTGTTGAATAAATGAGTGCCTTAACCTCAAAGATTGTGGAAAAGTGGCTTAGTTTTATAACTTTCAAATTGTTGGTAGAAGAGGGATCCAGGATAAAATAAAACCTCCCAGTACAGATCTCCAGGGAATCTTGTTTCCCCTAGAGATAGACTCATTGATGGATAGCACATGAAACGTGCTCAAGTGGGTGCTGTCAAAGCAGTTTTCAAAATGGCTTAATAACGTTGTGCTCACGGTTTTGCTGCCACTATTGGGTAAGGTTTTTGCAAGAGAGAGAAAGGCTAGTACGTGCCAGTCCCAGCCTTCCCAACTCACACCCTTTCCACCACATGTCCTCAAGATTTTCTTGGACAGAAGAAATCCATGGTCAGTAACTGTTTTGGAAATTCCGCACACTCCCTCTTTCTCTTGGAAATTCCCAAATGCATCTTCATCTGTGAAAGACCCTGGGAAATCCTGCCGTGCAGAGAGCTGGGCAGATTTGTTTAGTTCATCATCTGTAAAACCATCTTGACCGCAGACTCTGTTCTTCCCCTCGGAACATGTATGAACATCTTGCAGCACAGAGAAGTTTTGGAAGTGCTTTTGGAAGTGCTCCATTGGCTTCCACTGACCATCAAACATCCCAGATATCACAGTCAAAATCCCCAGTCTTTCACTGTCTCTTCCCCCTGCCGCTGAAGTGGCCGTGGGCCTTCTGGCCCAGAGTGGGAACACCTGGCCTCTCTCTGCTTCATTAGGCTCTGCGCCCAGCCCATGGTGCTCAGCGGGTCCCAGCAGATGGAATGGTAGCAGAGAACTGGTGTCATGAAACTGAGCACATGCTTGAAATCAGCTCCAATGCGGTTTTGTAGTTAGGGCTTCCTCCTGAGAGACCTGGCAGGTGCTGACGTGAATTGTCCTCAGGCAGACAGAGGAAAGTGGTGGAGGTCCCAGTGCTGTCCTCTTGGCTGTGACAGCGTTTTATGAGGCAGCTGTTGGGTAGTCAGGTCCACAGGTAGTGAAGAGGGGGTGTTGGCTCTCAAATAAAGCAGAGGAAGATTTCTCTGGATGTGAGGGAAGGCTGCTGAGTTTCATGCAGTCTAGGTAGTGGTCTTTAAAAAGTGGGACTTTATATTTGAAATTGAATTCCACCACTGGCTAACTGATGGATCTTAAATAAGCAATGAATTTGTTTTCAGCCTCAGTTTTCTTATCTGTAAAATAGTGCTAATAATGCTGAAATCATACGTAGGATGTGAGATAATACCTGCAAAATGCTTAGTCCAGTGTCTGGCTCATGGTTGACCCTCAATAAAGAGTAGCTAAGTTTATCATTGTCATCAGGGTCCCACTCATCTGGCCTCCAGGGGCTCACAAATCTATCCCTCCTCCCCGGGCCGTTGTCTCTGACTTGGTTAAGGTTTCATCATCCCTCATCCAGATTCCCGTAACAGCCTCTTCATCCCCAAATCCATCTTCCACCCTGGTGGGTGAAGTGATCTTTTGAAAACACACTAAATCAGACCATGTCACTCTCCTGCCTAGAACATTTTCCTGATATTCTGTCACTTGCACTGGGGGCTTTTGAAGCTTTTGCAGTGAAGTCTTCCTGGAGGCAGACGAAAATCAGCACACCCCCAAACAGTCTGCAGCTATGCTCACAAAACGTCAACATAAGCCCCTAATTCCCGATTCTGTCTAAAAAAAAATCCATGCCATTCTATTTTGTAATATGTGCATATTTATTTTAGTTTAGATTATATTATTTGTCAGTTAAATTATTTAACATTTTCTCAAGTCTTTAGGTAATGTCGATGTCCCGAGAAGAAGAATCCTATTTTCGCTGATTATACTAGGATAGTACGGTACCATCTTCAGTAGGTTTCCATAGGATCCAGTGAGATAATGCCTGTAAAGCCCTGAGCACAGAGACAGGCAAAAGGTGCGCACTGAACATGTGTTCTATTATTTTCTTATTTACTACTCTTATGGCTACTGTTTTATTATTACTTTTGCATTTGTCAGTATCACTGTCATGACAGTGAGAATGTCAACATCATTGTATTTTTCAATGTCCCATTAAGGATACACCTACCCCGTTTTAGAAGGAAGAGTCTGTAGGATTTAGGGCACACTGTTTAATAGGATCAGAAAGTTGCCAGAGCTGGCTACGCAAGGCTCCTTCCTAGCCTGGACTCCAGCCTACCTCTGAACCCCCCCAAGCCACTGGATTCTGCAGCCTCCAGCACACTGTCCATTTTCCTCTTCTCCCCAAATGACTTGGTTTCCAAATCCGTGTAACGATCATCCTTTACCTGAAAGCCCCTTCCTCTCTTCTCTAGGCAGAAAATTGCTACTCATGTTTCAAATTCTGGTCTCAAGATTTTCTCTATGAAGACCCCACCCCCCAGCCCACCCTCAGCCCTAATCCAGGCTGAGTGAGCTGCTGCTTTGGGCACTTGTAGCCCCCGTGCTGCTCTCTATCACAGCCCTCATTACAGGACACATCTGCTTCCCTCATCATCTCTGACAGTCCCGTGATGGAAAGGACAGTGATTTATGTCTCTCTGCAGACCAAATGCCTAACATAGAACTGGCATAGAATAGCAATTGGCTGAATGGGAGAATATACGAATAGGTGGATGGATGCATGAATGCATGGATGAATAAAAGAAGATAGTTGGGAGCTTCATGGAATACAGAGGGTTAAGAAGACGTCGTTCCACTAGCACTTACTGAGGACTTAGTGTGTTCTAACTACTATACTCATCATATATTATCTCATTTAAAAGCTCCCCACACCCCATAAGGTAAGGACTATAATTATCCCCATTCTACAAAACAGGAAATTTCAAGCTTAGGTAAGTTACGTGACTTGCCCAAGTATACCCAGCTAATAGACTGTGGAATTGTGAATTCAAAGCCTAGACAGAGCCCATATTTCAGTTCCCAGATGACTATAGTTTTTGTCTTAGCTAGCCTGGCTAAGATCTTTGAGCTGTGAAATTGTATCAGCCTAGTCTAGATACTGGAAGGAAGAGGTGGTAGTTCTCTTAAATTGGTAAGTGTTTCTGTATCATCAGAGCTTCTGTGAGGGTGATCAGGAGCTACAAGGTTCCGGAAAGTGAGGTCTCTCTCTTTCTTAGAGTCAGGACTGCCCCCCTACAATCTCCCTCTGGCCCCAGAGAGCCAGTTCTGTGACCTGAGGGGCAGCAAACCCAGTGGTTATGCCATTGTCCAGTGTTCTCTGCATTTGAAAGGCACTCACGCAGCTTTTTTCGCTAAGTCGTACAAATGTAGGATGTGCCGCCCAGATCCCTGCCAGCCAGCACTTCATCATTTAGTGAATGAAGCAGGTGATTAGACATTTGCACCACAAGGAATGCATAGGAAGGTGGTGTGAGCTGGCCTGGGGTGTTTACAAAACTGGGAGAATAATTAAAGAAGGGTTCACTGTGGAAGTAGCCCTTGAAGAATGCATTGGTATCAACTGAGGAGAGAGATTGGGAAGGTATTGCTTCTAGAAGAAAGAAACATGCAAAGGTACATGTGAGTGACACTGTGCAGGGCATTATGGGAATATCTGGGGAAAACTGTGAACAGAGCCAGGCTCCGGATATCACTCCCACAATCCCCAGCTGCGTCCCCACGCTGGGAAGAGAGGCACATTCTGGCTTCTTTATCCTCCCTGATAGATAAGCCCTGATGTGCTGTTTTATTGGGGGACACTGTCCTTTAGAATGCGGGTTTATGTGGTGTGTGTGTGAACTCTTTACTAGTAAGTAGCAATGGATTATTCACTTAGTTGGAGAAAAATATTCATAAATATTAAGGGCTTTAAATTATTTGCCTTATTGGATTGTTGCTGTGCTTAAACATTAAAACGACAGCCAACCAGATATGTCTTTATTTCTTTGGTTTCCATCTTTGTTACCCAGCCCCTGTGCCCCCTTAATAGCATCCCCTTCCTACCAAGGAGTTTTGGGTGGAGCTCACTCCTCCTTTTGCCAGGGGTAGTTTTTGTTTGTTTGTTTGTTTGTTTGTTTGTTTGTGGTACACGGGCCTCTCACTGTTGTGGCCTCTCCCGTTGCGGAGCACAGGCTCCAGACGCACAGGCTCAGCGGCCGTAGCTCACGGGTGCAGCCGCTTCACGGTATGTGGGATCCTCCCGGACCGGGGCACGAACCCGTGTCCCCTGCATGGGCAGGCGGACTCCCAACCACTGCGCCACCAGGGAAGCCCCCAAAGGTAGTTTTGAAACTGCATAATCAAAATGGCATTCAACTTGAAACCATGAGATAGTTACAGGGATAGAAAGAAGACTGGATAGACCCCAGCTACCTAGAGTCTAGCGCTAAATCTGTGATGAAATAACCCCTTGTCTCTCTACCTCTGTGACATTTCTCCTACTTGATTTTCCTCCCCGTCTCCATTGCCGCATGTCCCAAAGCCTGCTCTTCCTTCCAAATAAAACCTTAAAGCTACTTTCTTCGGGAAGTCTTTCCAAATTTTTCCCACATGAGAGTCATGCATACTTCCTCCAAACTTCAATAACCTCTTCTCTACCTTTCTTATGATATTTGTCACTTATTACCTTTTATGAGAGTAATTTAAGGCCACTTCTCTTCTCCCTTAATTAATCTCCTGAAGCACAGTGACTATGTACAGGTCATGCCTGTGTTTCCAGTGACTAGACTAGTCCTGACACATAGCAGACACTCAGTTAATGCTTGATGAATTAATAGACTAGGCTAATCACAAGGGCTGTGTGATCTTGGACACGACTTTCCACTCTCCAGGCATCATCGTCCCCATCTAAGAAGCTGTGTGGCTCTGTGGAAACGAGCTCAGGTTCTGGAATCAGATAGATGAGAATCGACAGCACAGTTCTGCCTCTGACTCCCTCAACTTTTGGAAATAACTTGTGCTGAATCGTCATTACCTAATTTGTAAATCGTACACTCGGCCACCTCATAGGGAGGCTGGTAGGATTAGACTTAATGTATGTAAAGTGCTCAGCAGGCCACACTAAACCTAATAAGTACGTAATAAATCTTTGTTGTTGTTAATTTGGAAAGCAAAGGTGATGGGCTAGATAATTTCCACAGGTCTCCTCCACCTCAAATGACCTTTGACTGTAAATCTGATTGGCAAGCATTGTTGTCGAGTGAAAAGTCCAGTATTTGGAGTCAGAAAACCCCGATTTGAACCCCAGCTCTTAAGTGCAGTGGGTCCTCAGAGAAATTAATTAACTTTCTCTGGATTCCATCCACAGCAACTGGAGATGTGGTAATATCTGCTATTCTTGTTTCTCAAGGCTGTTGTGAGAATGTGCTAGAATACTTATTGAAATCCTTTTTTAAAGCACACTATAGATTACCAGCATCCTGGAATCGTAGCCTTGGCACCTTCAAAGACAGGGGATAACACGCAGATTTGAACACGGAGCCTTTCCTCTGGGGCTCTGGCTTCCCTTTTCTGGACCACATGCCCCTTCCAGGAGGCGCTGCCAGGGCCAGTACTACCACAGCCCAGTGATCCCAGGTCAGGTTGGACTGAGGCCCGGGAGAGCTGATTTATAGTCAGAGCACATAGCTGCCTCCATAAATCTTCCCTGATGTGTCTTTCAGAGAAGTTTGCATTCCTAAAAGTGCATGTCTCCTCCAGGCGGTTTTCCTTGTCTGTCTGAAATATGTCACGGGGCCCTCAGTCAATTCTGTCTGGTCTGGCTGGGTGGAGAGGCAACTGCAGGCAGCCTTAAGAGAAGGCTCTGGACCAGGACTTGGCGGGGCCTAACTAGGATATTTCTTTCATCAGAATGGTACAATACCACGTCAGAGTTGTAGCATAATAAACACCCTGAAACTTGGTGACTTAAAACAGAAACCACTTATTTGTCTCTTAATTCAAGTCAAGCATTTGGCCCTGGACTCAGCTGGGCAGTTCTTCTGGTCTGGATCGGGCAGGCTCAGCTGACCTCAGTCAGGTACCTGTGGTCAGCCAGCTCTCCAAGGCTGGCTCACATGGGTTCCAAAAGCAGAAAGGACAAGAGCTGCAAGGCCTTTTGAGGCTTAAGCTCAGAAGACACACTTCAACCTTCCCACTTCATTCACTTGCTCAAAACCAAGTTGTGAGGCCATCTTAGACACAGAAGGTAGAGAAACAGAGTTCATCCCTTGAAGAAGGGTCAAAATATTAGGGTGACTTTTGTAACCTACAAGTACTCATGTTTTATGAAGCCTCTATTTTATGCTAACGTCTGAGCTGATCCTCACAACCTCAGCATAATTACTTCTAATTTGCTGATGGAAAAGTTGAGACTCACACCTATGAAGGAAACTTTATGATGGGGCACAGCTGGTCATGGCAGAACCAGATCCCTGATTCTAATCCTTGTAATAGCTGATCTAAAGACTATACTTTTTTTTTTTTTTTAACCTCTGCTACTTTGTCCCTCTTTAACAGTGCTAAAGACTTCATGATATCAAGCCAGTGTTAGATACAGCCTGGCTTGTGGTGTATCGAAGGGCAGTAGATTTGCATCCTGGCTCCATCCTTGCAAGGGCCTGTGGTCTATTGCAAGGTCAGTAAAATGCTTTAGTAAAGGGCCAGATAGAAAATATTTTAGGCCTTTCTGACCAAGAGAGAAACTTCAAGATAGTATGTAGGCACCTGTACGATGAGAAAAATTTTTCCACAGATTTTTATTGATGAAATTTAAAATATAATAATAATCAAGTACCATTTATTGTAACAAAGTTCTGCTAACGAGAAGAATGGAATTTATTTGACACTAACATGTGAATTTCATATCATTTTCACATCTTAATATATTCTTCTTTTGATTTGTTTTTACCACTTAAAGATGTAAAAAAAAACAGGCAGTGGGCCACATTTGGCCCACAATCCCTGGCATAAGGGAGCATCTCACATTTGGACTCAGAGAATCCTAGATCCAGCCCCCCCATGACTATCTAATTGCTCTGTGATTTGTGATTTGAGGCGAATCCTTAATGTCCCAGAGCCGCTGTTGCCCCAGGCTCCTAGACACACAATAGAGGGGAAACAATTCCTTATGTTCTCTTAGTCCCCCAAAGATGGAAGTGAATCTCAAGTTCATCTGATCCAGCTTGCTTGTAGATGTGGAAAATGGTGGAGCGGGAGACCTGTCTCTCTGCCGTAGAGAGAAACTAGCAGACCCAGAGATGGAATGCCACAAAATTGCCCTTGTTTCATGCCATTTGAACATGTAAAATTATGTAGGCCATATTACATACATAAGGATTGACTACTGGGGAATTTGGTTAAAACACGTAGTTAGAAGCTGACAGATTGTTCTCTGTTCTAATTCAACTGCAATCAAATGAGTAGATCATTTAGAAGGTTACAAAGAGAAGGCTTTGTGTTTTCCTATGTTTGAGAAAGACATGGTGAACCAGAGTGAGGATATGGGGTAGAGTTCACAAGCCATTAGCAGGAGTTTTGGGGTTTTTTTGTTTTTGTTTTTTAATTTATTTTATTTTTGGCTGTGTTGGGTCTTCATTGCTGCGTGCGGGCTTTCTCTAGTTGCGGCGAGCGGGGGCTACTCTTTGTTGCAGTGCGTAGGCTTCTCGTTGTGGTGGCTTCTCTTGTTGCGGAGCATGGGCTCTAGGCGCGCGGGCTTCAGTAGTTGTGGCTTGGAGGTTCTAGAGCGCAGGCTCAGTAGTTGTGGCGCACGGGCTTAGTTGCTCCGTGGCATGTGGGATCTTCCCGGCCCAGGGCTTGAACCGGTGTCCCCTGCATTGGCAGGCGGATTCTTAACCACTGCACCACCAGGGAAGCCCAGCAGGACTTTTTAGGCTGTGCTCCAAATAGGTGCTCAGGGGACGAGCAGGCATAGAGGGATATCGCTGTGCAGGCAGGGCTCTTTCATCAAGCTCCTTGTCTAGATTTATGTATCGGGCTTCAACATTTTTGGAGAAAAGCCCCAATTCTAGCATATACGCTTTTAAGAACAAGTGTTTTTATGACAGGAGCTCCCATTCCTATATGGAAAGAAAGCCAGCAAGGGCCTTCTTCCTGTTACACACACACACACACACACACACGCACGCACGCACGCACACGCACACACACATAGACACACACAGGTTGGGTAAAATATAACATTTTTTTTTAAACACAAATTTATCTCAGAAATGAAGAAAGGCAACTCCTCAGTTGTAAGGAATAAGGAGGAAATGCAAAAACCTAAGCTTTGAGTTTAGAAGCTGATGTCTTGGTGACTCCAGGTGGGCAGTGGGATGGGATGGGATAAAAATAAAAAGAAAGCAGGAGCAAGGAAGAAATGAAAGATAACTTGGTAGAAAAAAGCCCTAAAGCATGAGTAATCATAATAACTAATTTGCATATTAAAATTCAGAGCTAGATTATACTACACAAAATCTATTTATGTGCTGTTTACCAAAGAACTTCTTAAAACATAAAGACACAAAAAGTTTGACAGTGAAGGAAAAGAAAAATATATACTAGGCAAATACTAATCAAATGAAAGCTTTGGGAGATGTATAAGTATATGACAAAATAAAATTTACAACAAGAAGAAAGAAAAAATTGAAGTAGAACAAGAAGTAGATGGATACCTAATCGAAGAGGGAGATTTTTTTTATAGAAATCTTCCTATTAGATCAAGTAAGCAAAATGCTACTAATAATATGGACAAATTGAACTGTACTATTAAAAATACAATAAAATGGGCATATATAAAATCCTGTCCCTAAGAATTAGAGTTTAAAGATTTTTCTCAAGAAGTGAGAAATTCTCTTAATGGTCTTGACATCTTATGACCCGAATGTTCTTATGACATCTTATGACCCGAATGTTGGCCCAATTTCCTGAAATTTCATTTTATTTTCAATGATAACTCTTTGCAACATTTATGACTACATGTGGATTCATTTTTATGCCTCTGAAAGACATATCTCTCAATCAGGGGTGCGAGCAGGGAGTAGCAATCTATGTGTACTGATTTTCTTTTGCTTTTGCTTTTTGCAGGGGAATAGCGTATAGGGGAGGTTGTGGTTGAAGGAGAACGCTTCCAGAAAGATAGTCGCCGTCAAAACAAAGCAGTAGTATTTTGTTTCAATCCATATTCCTCATATTTTTCCTCAGGCCAGAGAAATAGTCCGTTTTGTCAGGATAGCTTCTGGAACCAGAAGGGCTTTCTCTAGATTACCTGTATATGATCTGGTTGTGAAGGTTTGCAGGAAATAACTGTAGTGTCTGACCTCCTATATCTGTGTCAGCCTGGTTACCTTGCCCAAGGAGTTGCCTGAGAAGGGTCAGTGTGATCCCCTTCATGGAATCATGTGACATTAGCAGTAACCTTTATAGATGCCAAGATGGGAAAGGGTCTTGAAGTCATTTCCCTTTTAAGCAGGACTGCATGGCAGTAACTCTGCAAGATCTTGAGAACTTAAGCCTAGATAATTACACTGGTAATTAATATTATAAATAATATCTTATTTATTTTATACGTAATAGTCTGTACCTCTTATTTCCCTACCCCTATCTTGCCCCTCCTCCCATCCCTGTCCCCACTGGTAACGACTAGTTTGTTCTCTATATCTGTCAGTCTGTTTCTTTTTCATTATAGTCACTGGTGTGTTGTCTTTTTTTTTTTAGGTTTCACGTATAAGTGATATCATACAGTACTTGTCTTTCTCTGCCTGACTTATCTCTGGCCTCATTCTGATATAGATCGGCTTCTTCGGTCCCAAAACAGCCAGAGAAGTCAGATCATCACTATGACATCATCATTCCTGCCATAGGATGAGACTCTTCCTAACCGCTCCCTAGAAATTCCCATTTCTTGGATTCTAGCCCCTCCTGCTATTATCCTGCCCAGGGCCTCCAACCTTACTGTCATCATTCTTTCAACTGAGTGCCTACCAAGTATGAGACACCATGCAGAGTCCTGAGACTTCAGCAGAAAACTGGGTATACGAGGTCCCTACCCCTGTGGGGGTCAAGGTATGTAGGGGGAAACAGACAGGTTATTGATCAAGCAAGGAAGCATACAAGTACAATGATTGCAGACCGTTGTAAGTGCACTGGAGGAAATGACCTTGGTGTTGGCCATCACAGTTGTCCACCAAGCCTAAGGTAAAACCAGCCAGGCTTCTCCTTCCTTGCCTTCGCTAGAAACCATCATCCCTGCCTGTGACTTCCCCAGCCACGTCCAGAGGAGCAGATCCTGAGGTTGCAGTTTGCTTTTATTCTATTTCCTACCTTAGGACGTATATCTGGTAGGAAACAGTAGCAATAATTGGCCACCTGCCTTGTACCAGTCACTGGTCCAGGTGCTTTCAAACGTATTCTTGTAACCACCTTTCTTTAACCCTTATTTTGCAAAAGAAATCAGTGTTCAGAGACGTGAAGTATGTTGCCCAAGCTCATGTGGTCAAGTCGGTGATGGAGCCTGGATGTCAACTTAGATCTGTCTGCTTCCAGCACTGATGTCCTTTCTCCCACGTAGTAGCTCTCTCTCTTTTCAGTGCCTGCCTCCAAACCTGCTTTCACATCACCTGTGTGGGGTCTCTGCACATACACAGGCCTCAGAGGTTAGACTGAAATTTGGCAGAAATAAAGTCAGCCACAAAAACAGACCCTTTTGAATCCCCTAATCACCCTAGTGGGATTTTCATTCATTTTCGTGCCTGATTATTATTAAGAATATGCCATCTGTGTCAATTAGATTTCATGATTTTGTTGTAAACTTTTGCACAGTGCAACTTAAAAAATCTAGCCTTTATCTCATTTCAGGATGGAAAATGTTGGTTTGATGTACAAGGTCTAATTGTCCTCACCACGTGTTAGAAATCCAAGTGCAGCTAAACATTAAGGTTAAATGATGATATCACAACTTACTCAGTTTGCATTTTACATCCAATTGAAAACACAAACCACTCGCCTCATTAATCCTTTGCAATCCAGTTCTCCCACCCCCAAATGAAATGATCCTTTTGGGACACATTTATATCCTTTTAACAGCCTCCTGACAGTTCTGCTGATGGAGTTTGTATCCAACTTTGTTACTGGGTAGAGACAACTTGCCCTGATGGCTATGTGTACATAATTATTCTCTCACAGTTAGATTTAATTAATGCTTACCCTCATCATGATCTTGCAGCTAGCAAGCTTGCTTTGCTTAATGGCAAAAGGATTTCCTTTTTAGCCAAGAGAGACTCCAAAGGGCTTTGTAAAACTCTTCTACTTTTTTTTTAAGAAGAAAAAAAAAATTGCACCTGAGCCTGGTTCATTTCTTCCCTCCCTCATATTAATGCCACATTGTGAATGGATGTGACACTACATATGGGGATGGGTTATGAAACTTAATTTTAGACTAAGTATCGCTAATATGAACAGCTCTGACAGACCTACAAAGAAGATGTATATTTTTCAATATCTTAGTTTAGAATTGAAGTGTCCTGGCTTCATTTTGTTTGTCTCTCTACAATATATGTATATGTGTATTTTTCTAACCACCTCCCCAAATGGGACCCAGAGTTCAGTAATAAATAGCTATGAAAGTAAGGAGACATTAAGAAATGATGGGAGAGACAAAGGGAGTTTGAAGATAAGTTTGGAAAGAGATTATTAGAAAGTTTGTAATAAGGAGAGGGTGTGTGTACTTATAACACCCCATAAGATGGGAATACTTTACAAATAATCTGTCCCAGTCCATGCTTGTGAAATATTCATGTGCTATTTGCTTTTTGTTCCCATAATGGCAATGCCTTGTGTTAGCAGAGAGCTTAACAGTTTACAACAAATTTTCACATCCATTATCTTAGGTGATCTTTTACAACAGCCATGTGATGTAAGCAGAGAAGAATTCACAGATGAGGAGACGGAGGCTCAGGGAGGTTGAGACACTGGCCCATAGTCACATACCTGTTCAAATAGCAGTCCCTCTTTGCCTTCATTTGTCTTGCTAAAGCATCAGCAGACTCTTAGCTAAAAGATAACATCTGGGGCTTCCCTGGTGGCGCAGTGGTTGAGAGTCCATCTGTCAATGCAGGGAACACGGGTTCGTGCCCCGGTCTGGGAAGATCCCACATGCCGCGGAGCGGCTGGGCCCGTGAGCCATGGCTGCTGAGCCTGCGCGTCTGGAGCCTTGCTCCGCAGCGGGAGAGGCCACAACAGTGGGAGGCCCGTGTACTGGGGGAAAAAAAAAAAAAAAGATAACATCTGGAGGCAGCAGAAGCAAGAAGAACTACAATCCTACAGCCTGTGAAACAAAAACCACATTCACAGAAAGGTAGACAAGATGAAAAGGCAGAGAGCTATGTATCAGACAAAGGAACAAGATAAAACCCGAGAAAAACAACTAAATTAAGTGGAGATAGGAAACCTTCCAGAAAAAGAATTCAGAATAATGACAGTGAAGATGATCCAGGACCTCGGAAAAAGAATGGAGGCAAAGATCAAGAAGATGCAAGAAATGTTTAACAAAGATCTAGAAGAATTAAAGAACAAACAAACAGAGATGAACAACACAATAACTGAAATGAAAAATACACTAGAAGGAATCAATAGCAGGATAACTGAGGCAGAAGAACGGGTAAGTGACCTGGAAGACAGAATGGTGGAATTCACTGCCGCGGAACAGAATAAAGAAAAAAGAATGAAAAGAAATGAAGACAGCCTAAGAGACATCTGGGACAACATTAAACACAACAGCATTCACATTATAGGGGTCCCAGAAGGAGAATAGACAGACAAAGTACCCAAGAAAATATTTGAAGAGATTATAGTCGAAAACTTCCCTAAGATGGGAAAGGAAATAGCCACCCAAGTCCAGGAAGCGCAGAGAGTCCCATACAGGATAAACCCAAGGAGGAACACGTTGAGACACATAGTAATCAAATTGGCAAAAATTAAAGACAAAGACAAATTATTGAAAGCAGCAAGGGAAAAACAACAAATAACATACAAGGGAACTCCCATTAGGTTAACAGCTGATTTCTCAGCAGAAACTCTACAAGCCAGAAGGGAGTGTCATGAGATACTTAAAGTGGTGAAAGGGAAGAACCTACACCCAAGATTACTCTACCCGGAAAGGATCTCATTCAGATTCGATGGAGAAATCAAAAGCTTTACAATCAAAAGTTGAGAGAATTCTTAGCACCACCAAACCAGCTCTACAACAAATGCTAAAGGAACTTCTCTAAGTGGGAAACAAAAGAGAAGAAAAGGACCTACAAAAACAAACCCAAGACAATTAAGAAAATGGTCATAGGAACATACATATCAATAATTACCTTAAACATGAATGGACTAAATGCTCCAACCAAAAGACACAGGCTTGCTGAATGGATACAAAAACAAGACCCATCTATATGCTGTCTACAAGAGACCCACTTCAGACCTAGGGACACATACAAGACTGAAAGTGAGGGGATGGAAAAAGATATTCCATGCAAATGCAAGTCAAAAGAAAGCTGGAGGAGCAATACTCATATCAGATAAAATAGACTTTAAAATAAAGAATGTTAACAAGAGACAAGGAAGGACACTACATAATGATCAAGGGATCAATCCAAGAAGAAGATACGACAATTATAAATATATATGCACCCAACATGGGAGCACCTCAATACATAAGGCAACTGCTAACAGCTCTAAAAGAGGAAATAGACAGTAACACAATAATAGTGGGGGACTTTAACACCTCACTTACACCAATGGACAGATCATCCAGGCAGAAAATTAATAAGGAAACACAAGCTTTAAATGACACAACAGACCAGATAGATTTAATTGATATTTATAGGATATTCCATCCAAAGACAGCAGATTACACTTTCTTCTCAAGTGCGCACGGAACATTCTCCAGGATAGATCACATCTTGGGTCACAAATCAAGCCTCAGTAAATTTAAGAAAATTGAAATCATATCAGGCTTCTTTTCTGACCCCAATGCTATGAGATTAGAAATGAATTACTGAGAAAAAAACGTAAAAAACACAAACACATAGAGGCTAAACAATACGTTACTAAATAACCAAGAGATCACTGAAGAAATCAAAGAGGAAATCAAGAAATACCTAGAGACAAATGACAATGAAAACACGACGATCCAAAACCTATGGGATGCAGCAGAAGCTGTTCTAAGAGGGAAGCTTATAGCTATACAAGCCTACCTCAAGAAACAAGAAAAATCTCAAATAACCAATCTCACCTTACACCTAAAGGAACTAGAGAAAGAAGAACAAACAAAACCCAAAGTTAGCAGAAGGAAAGAAATCATAAAGATCAGAGAAGAAATAAATGAAATAGAAACAAAGAAAACAATTGCAAAGATCAATAAAACTAAAAAAAAAAAATAGAAAATAAAAGATAACATCTGAATCGAGAGTAATATGATGCTACTTACTTTGATGATTACATGCAATATTAGTGATCACTATTACTTTGCATTATTATGGGAGATTTCATCCAGTAAGCTCCGAGAGGCCACCACTGAAATGTGGCCACTTCAGGATAAGAGGAAACACACTTTTTTCATTACATCGAATACTCCTTAAAGACCTTGATCTTGAACTCCAAATAGACCTACAATAATATATTCTAGAAATTCAGGACTGTAGAATGGGAGCTGGGTACTTACAAATCTTCCCGTAGTACAGGTGAGAAAACTGAGGCACAAAGAGGGGAAATGACTTCTCTACCTTGAGTTAGTGGCACATCTGAACCCCCAACCCTGCTTTACTGACTCCCAGTACAGATCTCTGTTCACTACACTATAGCTGTAACCTTAAGCTGGAAGAGGCCTGAGAAATCTCCTTTCTGACAAGTGAGAAACTGAGGTTTAGGTGAGAGGAGTAGCTTACCGAAGGCCACGCTGACCCAGAGACAGAACTGGATCCCAAATCCTGTCTCCTTAATTTATATAAATTTAATTCATTTTCAACAAATATTGTTTGTGCAAATGTTATGTGCCAGGCATTGTGCTAACTGCTGTGGCTACATTATCCTACAGAAGCACAGGGAGGCATACTGTGGATGCAAGAATATGACCACTTACCCTCATGTGGCACTGTGGGTAAGAAGAACATGAAACTGATTTCCAGGGAAGTTCAAGTCTGCTTTTAAACAAGCTGACTTTGGAGAACAGGGCTGAGGAGAGATGGGGTAGAGAAGGTTGGGGAGGGGGGAGCTACTGACCCCATTACAAAGTCTCTTTTCTTTGCTTTCCTCCTAATGTTGTTACCTCTCTGAGTCCCCGAAGATGAAAATTTGAATTGAAGAATAAAGGCTAGATGTCAGTAGAATGTAATCTCTTACATTTGGCCAGCACTTTACAGTTTACAAAACACTAGCATCACCTGTTGACATTGTATCCTCATTTACCAAGGGCTTAACTATGTGCCGAACACATGCCTAGTTTTTCAATGTATCTAATGAAATCTTCACAATATCCCTGTAAGGTTGAAGGTTGATGTTATCATGGCTCCCATTGTACAGATGGGAAAATTGAGGTTCATAAGATAAAGTTGACTTGCCATAGCTCACATCTCTGATCAGTGACAGAGTATACATTTCAACTCAGATCAGTTGAACCCCAAAGCCCAGGCTCTTAACTGCAACACACATGGCCTCCGTCATTGAAGCTGGCTGCTAGAGCAGGGGGTGATGGAGCTCACAAGGTTGGCCTCTTGCTCTGGGACAGTGACTCTCAAGGGTGGTTTCTGAATGGGCAGCATCAGCATCCTCTGACAACTCGACAGAGATGCAAATTCTCAGGCCCGCCGCTCCCCCACTCCAGGGTGGAGCCCTGCAATCTGTGTTTTAACAGCTTTCCAGGTGATTCTGATGCCCGAGTAAGTGAGGGAGCCACTGCACTAGGAAACTATTCCCAGCCTTGGCTCCTTTGTCATGGAATCTGAGGGCCAGAGGGACCCTGCTGGTCACTGATTCCAGCCCCTTTTGGAGCTTTGTATTATTCACCTGGTCTCCATTTTTCGGTGCCACTCTATATATTTCACATGGGCAGTCAGAGTCAGGTTAAAAGAGATTGAGGGTTGAAAACTTTGCCGACAGGCTCCAAGGAGCTGGGCCAGGTTTAGTGTGAATTGGTGAGCTGTGGCACGTGTCTGAACCTCTGAAAGTGAAGAGACAAGTTCCACAGTCTTCTGTCTGCCTTCTCCTCAATAAACCACCACCCACTGTTGACCACAGGCAGGAGTGTCTCACTGACTTCTCAAAGACTTTTGTTTAAGTTGGTGTTGAACAAGCAAGTGGGGGAGGGGGGAATCTTCCTGTCTTTCTCTGCCAAGGCCCCTGAACAGCCAATCAAGTCATACATCCACGTATCTCACCTTGAACCTCACCTTTGTCCCCACAAAGTGGATGGCCAAGTGCACCCCTTGAAGTCTGTCCTTTGTGCAGAAGTGGCTTATTTGGGCTTGTATCCATATGTACGAAGCTAATATCTCTCCGTGAAATCAGCTTGGCCTTCCACCCCCATGCCTTCCCCCAACCCCCACCGTTTACATAAGCATAAGGAAGGGTGCCAGTGGTGGACGGCGTGGGATCTGGGCCATCCACGTGTGTAGTTTTGTCGCAGGAAGGGGGACCCCTTCCAGGGCCCGAGAGTGGGCTCTTGTCTAACGCTTGGAAATGAATTGTCCGTGAAGACACACGTGCTGACAAAGCAAGTGACTTCATTGGAAAGTGGCGCCCGGGCAGAGAGCCGCAGGGTAAGGGAACCCACGAGAACTGCTCTGCCACGTGGCTTGCAGTCTCGCGTTTTATGGTAATGGCGTTAGTTTCTGGGTTGTCTCTGGCCAGTCACCTTGCTTGGCCCATAGTCCGACACAGGGTCCTTCTGTGCGGTGCGTGCATCTCTCAGCCAGGATGGATTCCAGCAGGAAGGACTCTGGGAGATTGGTTGTGTCCTCCCTCTTTTGGCCCCTCCCAAATTCTCCAGGTTAGTTTTTGGCAGCAGTACCATGTTCCTCATTGGGACCTCCTGTTGTGGGACAGCTCGGGCAAGCGGGCCTGGCCAGGGCAGGTGGTTTCCATCAGCAGTTCCCTAACAGTTTACCTGCGCCCTCTGAACTTGCTTGGGCCTGATTCTGGTTGTGCCACTTTCGTCTTATGCCATCTCTCCCACATGACTTGGTGGATCTGACAGAATCCAGCTCACGATAGGCAGCTCTGGCTTCCTAGGCTCTTGACAGGACCTTGTAGCATACCAGGTATAGGCCCCACCAGCCCCCTGCAAATGCATAGCTCTGTGCTGCATATGGTATGGCCTTATTCCAGAAGCTCGGGGGGTCTACATTATGCGTCTCCTAATTGGCACCTGCTACAAACTCCACAGAGTATTTATTTCCACCAATGACTCTCATACTTAGAGGACACACTGGATCACATAATGCACATAGCAGGGTTGTTTGTAGCACAGCCTGACCCACTGCAGATCCTTTTCCTGCTCTGTGATCTACGTAGAGCTGGCAGCCTTCCACGCCACTGGGAAAATGGGTCAGGGTAATATCCCCAAGTGTTTTGTATGCTGCTTTCAGAACCCAAAGAGGCCTACCAAGCATTCTGCTTCCTTCCTGGAGTTGTGAAGTGTAAGATGCAGGAATTTCTTCTTTATTTTGGAACAGATAATATAGCGTACCGCAGACCACAGAAACCTGCAATCTTCACTGATGTGGCAAGCCCCTGTTTCTTCATAGGATTTATCTTGTACTTTCTGGAGTACATATATCTCACCAGGCTCTTGAATGTACTTTCCCTTTTTTGTTCTTCTGGTCCAGTTAGCAGGATACATCAACATAGTGGGCCAGTGTGATATTCTACAAAAAGTCCAGGTGGTCCGTGTGTCTTCAGACTGTTATGACAGAGGGTTGGATAGTTAATACAGCCCCAGGTCAGGACTGTAAATATGTAGTGGTGCCCACCCCATGTGAATGGAAACTGCTTCTGATCCTTCTTCGAGAGGGATGGGAAAAAACTGATTTTCCAGATGGATGGCCACAGACTCTATGCCCGAGGTTGTGTTAATTGGCTGTAGCATAGACACCACATCTGGCAGCTGCAATTAAGCCTACAGTTTGTTTGAGTGTGTGGTAGCTCACTGCCATCCCCCTGGACCCGTCTGAATTGTTAAAGGACAGGGGTGGTGGATTGCACGGCAATGTGATGGAGGCCACCATCCCTGCATCCTCAGGGTCTTTAAGAGGATCGCTTACCACACCTGTTTACCCTCAGGGTGTGATCCTGGTTTTGCTTTCCTCTTTGGGCTGGAGATAGAGATGATTGCACTTGCCTTCCCCACTATGATAGTTTACAGTAGAGACCAAGGAAACAATGGGAGCAGGGTTCTGCCAACTACTCCATACATCCATGTAAATTATCCACTTGGGGACCGCGGAGATGGTCATCTCACGGTGAAACGGACCTAGGTGAGGACTCCATCTGTTACCTGGCAGTCCATATTTCCCTCACTCTAACCATACCTTGGGTCCCTGGGTATCAACATCAACTTGTATTCACCTCTCTGAATAGTCTGGATGTTCCTCTCACCTGGGTATCTGATTGCCTAAATGAACGGCCGTAAATCCCCTGAGGAAGACCTGGGGGAACCGTTGCTACGTACACTTGCTGTGCTGTCGGAGCCTTCCTCGCAGGTACCCAGGCTCTCCTTCGGTCAGTGAGTTCAGGTCTGAGAACTGGTTTAGATCCAGAAACAGGAATATAGTAGAAGCTTAGCAAATACTTGCTGTCATAACACGATGACTCACTTTGCCGGAAGTGTTCAGAATGTGCGTGGGAAGGTGGAGTCTTCAGTCCTTCAAAACAGAAATGATAAAATTTTCCTATGAGCCACCACCTTCTTCTATTTCAGGGTTTTTCATCTCTCCCCCATACCCAATAGGAGCCAAAATATTTTATAATCATTCAGCGTTTTACCGTTATGTAATCTTTGAATACAAATAATTTCCGTTAATGTGAAATAATAGTTGGGCTATGTTCAGAAATTACCTTCTTGTGTTCCAGTGCTCTCTACCTCTTCACCTCCACTCAGCAACACCTACCCATGGAAGAGATTCTAAAGTCAGGCTCCATCACCTTCTGGGAAAATTCGGGGTAACGGACATGTCACAATGGGAATTCCCTCATTTGTGTCACTCACAAGGACCTTATCTCAAACAAGAGCTAGTGAGGCAGGAATAAGGGTCCCTATTTTTCACATGACACAACATTTTTAAAAAATGCAGAAAAGAGTCAAAGAGGTTAAGTAATTTTCTCAAAACTCACTCAGCAAGGAAGAGGCTGAGCTCACGTCCTGTGTTCTTTCTAGCGCTTGGAAGGGTAGGCTTTGTCACTAACTGTGGAGTGAAAAATTCTGGAACCAGTGGATGAGGGAGTGTGGTGAGGGAGGTGTTGGGAGGGGCAGGGACACTGGAGGCCACTCTACGCTCTCTCCCCATCCCCTGCCCCCAGCACAAGCCCATCTGGTCCTCAGCAGGGGCCTTCCTGTCCCGCTGCACCTCGCCTTGGCACTCTCATCCCCTCAGCCTGAAGGCGTTTCCTGTGAAATCCAGCGCAATCTGGGAAATAACACACCATGCCGAGCAAAACAAAATGCGTTTTTCATTTCCTTCATTTCCCCAGACAGTTCCTCACATAACCAAGCAGGCAAGTTGTTCCTGAAACGTATACATGTTGAAACGTATATGTGTTTACAAGAGATTTCCAGACCTACATGTAAGTCTTTTTCTGTTTGGAGTGGGCAGGGACAGCTATAATGTATAATCTTCCCTTCAGCTGTGCAGCTTTGAACTTTTCCACATGTTTTTACGTGCATTAGCTATTCACTCGTTCCACAAATATTTTATCGAGTGTCTGCTCTATGCCGGCACTGGACTAGGTGCAGAGTATGGTGATGGAAAAACAGAGATCCTAATCTCCTGACAGTTCTATTCTGATGGAAGAGAGAGGCAGCAAACAAAGACATGACATCATTTCAGGTATTAATAAATGTTATGAAGAAAAATAAAGTAGAGCATGTGGGAGTAAAAGAAAAATAGTATATCAGATAGGGTAGTCAGGGAAGACTTCTCAGAGGAGGTGACATTTGAGGAGAGGCCTGCACGAAGTAGAAAAAGAACATTCCAGACGAGGAAAGAGCAATGTCATGACCCTGGGGCAAGAACAAGGTTAATGTGTTGGATGAAAAAAGGCGAATGTCAGTGACAAGGAGGACAGAAAGAAATGGGGTTGGATTGTCTTTTCTCTAGGAGAGAAAGAAAGGGCCCAGGGATGGCTGCCATGTTTTGGCCTGAGTAAGTAAGTGCATGACTAGAGATCATTTTTTTATTTAAGATGGGGAGCCTGGGAGAGTAGCAGTTTGGGGAAGACCCATCAAGTTTTCTGACTTGGCCATTTAAGAGTTTCTCATCTGAACTGAATAGTAACTTTGCAAAATCTATGGGGAAGATAACCATTATTTTTCTCTTATAAGAAAATAGGGAAGTTAAATGACTGACCAGAAGCCACATGGCAACTTTGATAGAACCAAGGTGAGGACCCAGGAATCCTAGGTCTTAGTTAATGAGTCCGTGTAACTTGCCAGTGAATCCCTATTTGAATGACAGTGAAATTCCCTGGCGCTGTACCCTTGTAGGAAGTGGAGAGAGGTTGGAAATAATGTGGGTGTTTTTGCATAACGGTGCTTTTTTTTTTTTTTTTGCGGTACACGGACCTCTCACTGTTGTGGCCTTTCCCATTGTGGAGCACAGGCTCCGGACGCGCAGGCTCAGCGGCCATGGCCCACAGGCCTAGCCGCTCCGCAGCATGTGGGATCTTCCCGGACCGAGGCACGAGCCCATGTCCCCTGCATCGGCAGGCGGACTCTCAACCACTGCGCCACCAGGGAAGCCCAACAGTGCTTTTAAAAAGGGATTTCACCTGCCTTCTGCCCAGCTGTTGTAAGATGCAGGAACCTTTGGGTGGAATCTTACAGAGGGATGCAACGTGTGCCCTTAGGTGGCCATGTCTGAAGAAAGACTCAGTTGTGGTGTCTGCTTTGAAACGATGCTGTCTTCTTCTGCGATGGAAGTGTGGGAGGGCTGAGGGGGGAATGGTCGCAGAGGGAACTGAAAAAGCAGACTCTCAGGGCATGGTGGAGTATTTCTGTTTGCGATTGAATGGCTAATAACTCAGCAAACAGGATTAAACTGGAGAATGTCTCCTCAGAGCATCTGTAGCATCACACCTTGGGGGTGCTGGTGAGAACACTTCCTCCTGCTTCATTATTTCTGGCCGGCCCTTGCTAGCACCTGCTGTGTGCCTGGTTCCACACCAAGAACTAAAGGAGGGGGAAAGCCCCTGCCTACATATTTGAGACGTTATGGGAGAACTCTTCCTGCCCCCCAAGAAAGCCCCCAACTCTTTCCTAATACAGCTGTATTGGCACCACTCTGGGTATGACAGCTGCTTGGTCTTTCTTTTTCTTCCTCTTTTTCTAACTTTACTTCCCCGCACCACCCCCCCACCCAAGCTGTCTAAAAACCGTAAACTTCTCCAAGGGAGAAAAGGAGTGCAAATAGCAAATTGCACTGAGTTCATTTCGCATGGATCTGAGCTCAATAAATTTGGCATCTGTCCAGAGCCCTTCATGTCTCTGCTGCAGAGAGTATTGGACCTTTCCCAGTGAAGGGGAGACTGAAGTCCCTCGTTCCAAACAGGTCCCCTTCTCTCTCCTCTTCACCTGCCTGAGGCCTTGATTACTCTGAGAACCTCACTGTAGTCACCACCCATCACCATTCTGAAGTGCTAAGTTATCATATTGTCCACAAGAGGTATAGGGAAGAGCCCTGGGTGTAGACACCCAAGAGCTGGTTGTGAATCAGTTGTTCTTCTGTCATCTCCTAGACACCTGCCTTACACATTGGTAGTCACCATTCTGCTTATTCTGCTTACGTCGTGGAGTTGCTAAATGGACCTACTTAAATGACGAATGGGAAGGTGCTGTGTTTTTTTTTTAATTTTTGTTTTTTGCTGTTGCTTAGATTCTCCTTGATCCCCCCCTCCCCTACCCCCCCCACTTTGTGAGTATAGTCATGATCATCTGACAATCAAAGAATAGCTCTACTGGCTGGGGCACAGCCATTAGGCCTAAGGCAGGCCTATCCCTGTGTAACTCTGACTTGGAAACAGGGGTTTTGCAAAGATTTTGGAGCCAAGCTTCCACGGTGGCCTCCTGGTCTTGCCATTCTCCGTCCTCGCATTGAGCGGAATGAGAAGTTTCTCTTGAAATCGTGTACCCTCAACCTTACCTCCTGCTTTGCTTGTCCAAAGTGACAAAGATTATTTCAGGGTAGCAATTATGTGAGTCTGTTGCTCTTGATTATTTGTTTGCCTATTTATTGTTTTATTCTCGTGTGCCTAGACAGATGCACGGAAGGCACTCCTCCGTCATGTCACATTGTGAAGTCTTCTTTCACCGAGATGGACATAGGTCACAAGAAACCCCCTTCCTCTGTACAACAGTCCTCTTTCCTTTTTTAGTCTCAACTCACTGACTATTGGGCTAAGCGGGATGCCCTGCTTCTCTTATGCAGCGGTGTTTCCTCCACTCTCATGCCTCCCCGCACTTCCACACCTCTCATCCGGAATCCTGACCATTCTCTCTGCTGCCCCCAGGATGGTAGGAGTGAGCCCCTACCATGTGTTCCACAGTTCCTGCACTGACCCACGTGGTGGCCTTTCCACACTTCAGTCCATCTCCTGGTTTCCTGACCACTTCCTCCATCCGGATCTGAGTTATCTGACTGGAGGGACTGTATCCTGTTAATGGTGATACCCTAGCCTACCACACAGGCTTGACATACAGTAAGCATTCAATAAGTGTATTAAGTAAACATATACGTAAGTAAATAAAATAAAACTACAAGTATTAGCTCAGAACTCCAAGGTTCACAAGATCCTTTTCATCCTTGCAACAGTTCTAACATGATGTTCGGTTAGAGGTGTAACCCTTCAGAGTTTAAAGATGTCAGGTGACTCACCCGTGATCACCGTGTGCGTACAGGTATTATTGCTGCATAATAAATTGCCCCACATGTTGTAGCTAAAAGCAACCGCCGTTTTATTTTACCCAAAATGTTGTGGGTCAGGAATTGGGGAAGGACTTGGCTGGGCAGCTCTGGCTCGGGATCTTTCCTGGGGTTACAGTCAGACACCAGCTTGGGCTGCGGTCGTCTGAAGAGTCAGCTGGGCAGGGCATCCAAACTGGCCCACGTGCATGGCTGGCAGGTAATGCCAGCTGTTGGCCAGGAGCTCAGCTGGGGCTGTTGACTCGTGCTTCTACAGGTGGCCCCTCCAACGTGGTAGTCTCTGCAGAGTCAGACTTCTTACATGGTCACTGGCTTCTCTCAATGCAACCCTCCCGAGAGAACCAGGAGAAACTTCATGGCCTTTATGCTCTTAATCTAATACATGTCGTGAACTTGTTTATTTTTTAAACTTAAAATGATTTATGTTCATTAAAGCAAGTTTCTAACATTCCTAAAAGTGCCACCAGAAAAATAAAAACTTCCTGTAACCCCATTATCTAATTACCAACATTTAAATTTTGCTGTAGTTAATTTTCAAGCTTGATTTATATTTTTCTATATGTAATTTAAAAATCAACTAAATTAAGCTATATTTTATGTACAATAAACTGCACCCATTTAGAGTACACAATTTAATGAGTTTGGGAGATGTATATAACGGTGAACATTTTCATCACCTCCAAAAGATTCCTTGTCACCTTTTATAATACATCCTTCTTTCCACCCATAACATCAGGCAACCACAGATCCTCTTTTTGTCACTGTAGATTGAATTTGCCTCATCTAGAATTTCATTTAAATGGAATGATACAGTATGTATTCTTTGTGTGTGGTATCTTTCATTCTGCTTAGTTACCTTGAGAGTCATGTGTTTTGCATGCATTGGCAGTTCCTTTGAAAATACTGGCTATTATTCCATTATGTATTCACCTGTTGATGGACTTTGGGCTTGACGGCACTTTTGTGCTACTGTGAATAAAGCTGCTACGGATATTCCTGCACAAGTCTTTGTGTGGCCATATGATTTCATTTCTCTTTAGTAATAACTAGGAATGGAATATCTGGGTCATATGGTTGTTGTGGGTTTAACTTTTCGAGAAATATTTTTTTTCAAAGGCAGTGCCTGATGCACATTCTCATCAGCAGTGTATGAGAATTTTGCGTGCTTCAAAACTTTGTCAAAATTGGTAAGGCTGATCTTTTTTTTAAAAATTAACCATTCTAATGGTCATGTAGTAGTATCTCATTGTGGTTTAATTTGCATTTTCCTGATGAATAAAGAGTTTAAGCATCTTTTTATGTGCTTGTTGCCATTCTGAGATTTGTTTTTTTGTTGAAGTATTTCTTCAAATAACTTGCCAGTTTTTCAACTGAGTTTTTGTTTTCTTTTTATAGAATTATTAGGAGTCTTTATATATTCTGGATACAAGTCCTTTGTCAGATATATGTATTACAGACAATTTCTCCCATTCTGTGGCTTGTCTTGTCTTAGTGATATCTTTAGAAGAATTGTTTTCATTTTTATAAAGTTCAATTTATGTATATATATTTTTTCTTTTATGGTTCATGCATTTGGTTCCCCATCTAAGATCTTTGCCTACCCCAATGTCACAAAGACATTTTTCCTGTTTTCTGCTAGAAGTTTTGGTATTTACTCTTAGTTCTAGGATACATTTTGAGTTAATATATGTATACAGCATGAACTAAGGGTCTGTGCTCATTTCCTGTAGCATATGGCTCTCCAGTTGTTCCAGCACCATTTGTTGAGAAGGTTTTCCTTTGACAACTTTATGAAAAATCAGTTGTGTATATTTCTGAACTCTCTATGCTGTTGCATTAACCTATATGCCTGTCCTTTAGCCCAAAATGCACTATAGCAAGCCTTGAAAACAGGCAGTGTTAAGTCCTCCAGTTTAGTCCTGTTTTAAAATTGCTTGGCTATTCGAGGTTATTTGCACTTCCATATAAATTTTAGAATCACCTTGTTGATTTCTACCAAAAAAAAAAAAAGCTGCTGGGATTATAAGTAGTATTTCATTTAATCTATAGATACATCTGGGGTAAATGGCATCTTAACAATATTAAGTCTTGCAACCCACAAATGTGGTATATTTCTCCATTTATTAAGGTTTTCTTTCATTCTTAGCAGTTTTATGTTGTTTTCATTAAAGAGATCTTGCATGCCTGTTGTTAAACTTATTATTGTGTAGTTTAGATTTTCTTGTACTGTTGGGTGGAATTGTTTTTTTAAATTTTATTTTCCAGTTGTTTGCTGCCCATATATAAAGGTACAATTAACTATCTTATATGAAACTTTCATCTTGCAAGCTAAAGTCACTTATTCTAATAGCTGTTTTGTAGATTTCTTATGATTCTTTTTCTAAACAGTCATGTCATCTGCAAAAAATATGGTTTCATTTCCTTTATAATCTGTGTTGTTTATTTCTTTTTCTTGCCATATTGAAATGGCTAGAGCACAGCTGTTTCTGTATGTTTGATTTTCAGCTGTTTGACTATAAGGATAGGCTTTTTTCCCCCTCATATTTATCCTGTTCCCTGAGCTTTACAAATTTGCTAGTTTACATCTTATGCTAAATTTGGTACATTTCAACCATTATTACTTTAATTTTTAAAGTTATTATTCTGTTTTCTCTCTTTGCCTTCTGCAACTCTTTTTATCCATATTTAAAGCTTTTGGTATTGTCCCGTAGATCCCTTAAACACTGTTTATTTTTTTTTCAATCTTTCGTTTCTCTCTTCTTCAGATTAGAGAATTTCTATTAATCTGTTTTCAAGGCAATGATTATTTTCTCTGTTATCTCCATTTTATTAAGCCCATACAGTGGTTAAAAAAAAAATCACATATATGTTTATTTTTTTTCGCTTTTAAACCTTCATTTGCTGTATGTATGTTTGTGTATAATTTTCCTGCTCATAATTCTTATATTTTTTATTCATTATAATTATCTTCTTCCTTACCCCATTGAGCACAATTATAGTAGTTGTGTTAAGGTCCTCATCCATCTGCATCATCTTAGGTTGACCTTTGCAGATTGTCTTTTCCCTTGGGAATGGATGAAACTTTCCTGGTTCACCATATGTTGAATAATTTTGGATTGAATTCTAAAAGTTGTGAATTTATTGTATGAAGATTCTTGGATTCTGTTTCTCCAAAGAATGTTGAATGTTGTTTTGCAGGCAGTGAACTTGGTTAGACTCCAGCTGTCTTGCCTGTGGTGAGCAGCAGCTTAAATCTCAGTTATTATTATTACTTTTTTCCTCCAGCTGAGCTGGTTGGAGTCTGCCTTAAACATATATAGTTCAGAGGTCAGCCAGAGATGTGGACAGAGACTACAGACAGGTTACAAAACGCTTCTCTAGGTCTCTCCATTTTTTGGGTCTCTCCCTCACTCCCTGGGAGCATTGGTTGATCTGGGATCCGTCTACTGGGTCCTCAGTCCAGAAAAAATCAGTCTTTGTCCTGTTGTTTCTGTTGCCCTGAGCCATACAGAAACTGTGACCTACCCTCAGGACCAACCCTGAAACATAGGAAATTCACCCAATGCTTCCTGCTTTCTCCAAGTTTCAACTCCTTCCCAAAACATACCTGCTTTTATTTACTTTCCAGAGCCCTCAGGTAGCATCTTTTTTTTCTTTTTTTTGTCCAAAATTTATTGTTGTTATCTGCAAGAGGGTTGGCCTGCCAATATTTTACTCCTTTATGCCATAAGCAGAATCTCTACTATATTCAATGATTATTATTTTATAATATAGAGTTTATGTTTTTTACCCTCCTTTCTCAAAGTGGATATTGGGCAGACACAAATAATTTCTATAGCATCTCATCCTCATCAAGACCCTTTTAATATTCCAGCATAATTAATTATTCCCCTCAAGTTGGACATTTCCATTTTTCTGTATTTATAACTAACATGGCAGTGAGTGTAACGCTGCATAAAGCCTTTCCTATATTTAGGACGGTTTCCTTCGGGTGAATTCCCAGAAGTGGGTCAAAAGGGATGGAGATTTTTTAAGGCTCTTTTTTATATTGCCAAATTGCTTCCCAAAAGGGCTGTGCAAATTTGCAATGCTTGCAGCAATTTAGGAAAATGATCATTTCATAAAACCCTTGCCAGCGCTGGATATTATTAAACCAAGAAATAACATTTTTCTATTTGAAGAGATGAAAAATTATAACCAGGAATTTATGAACACATATACACATAATATTTTAATGCCAGAAGATAGATTTTTCTGGTTCTATGACCGGAGACTCTAAAATGAAATAAAGGTTATTACAGAGAGGAAGACTCTGAAAGATGAAATTCTGTACAAATAATCACAAAGAATTACAATGAAGGAGGAATTTGGGAAGCATAGAGGGGGAAGCTATATTTGCACAGGAAACTAATACATGGAAAAAAG
The DNA here is from genome assembly GCF_949774975.1 of Lagenorhynchus albirostris. Classification (NCBI taxonomy): domain Eukaryota; kingdom Metazoa; phylum Chordata; class Mammalia; order Artiodactyla; family Delphinidae; genus Lagenorhynchus; species Lagenorhynchus albirostris. Next base: position 17,355,338 of record NC_083101.1, read on the forward strand.
GCCGAAATGTGGAACAGTTTAGCCTGAACTTATGAAAATACTCCCAGAAAGGCTGAGACTTCAAATTTGTCAGTGCCTGGTGGGCAAATTTGAAAGAAGACAAATAAAACAAGCTTTTAAAATTGCTTTTGGAACAGTAAGAACAAGAAAATGATTGTCCCATTGCATGAAACAACTGAAACCTTATAACCAGATGAAAGTATAAAACTAAATTCATTCTGAGTCTGTCAGATCTGTCACTTAAATCAAGAAAAAAATCTGAAAACTAGGAAAGGGAGAATAAAGATGTTTCATAAGGAATGGAGTTCTAACACACAGAGGAGGTACTAAGTATTTACTTTGAAGTGTCTTCCTCAAGTTCAGTCTCTAGACCCAAGCAAATTACTTTTCCAGGGCTAAAATAATATGAAGATATGTTTTCAGAACCACAAAGTTACTTACACTCTTGGAGGAATAAAGGTAGGCAGAGAAGCTTCCAAAAATCTGAAACGCACAAATCTTATCCTGATTTCAAGTAAGTGGTGAAGCACTTTTGAAACATGATTTTGATCCTCAAGAATGGTAAGATCAGTTGGCCAAATTTACATAGTGAGTGTGTGGGATCAGAAGTTGGGAGCATTAGAAGCCATCTTGGGTTCACTGCAAATAAATCATGCCAGGTGAATTGCAGTTCTACTTTGGATATATTTGTTGCACAGGTAGATCAGGGAGATACCATGAAACAGGATATCTGCATGTCAGCAAGGTATTTGACACAGCTTCTCCTAGGTGTATTGCTTTTTACATGTGTTTATCTGAATATTCCATCTTCCCAATTAAGTGCAAATTCTGTGATGGCAGGGAATATTTCTGTTTACTCTCTACTGCGTATCCATTACCTGGTGTATTATAGGCTCTCAACAGATATTTATTGAATGAACAACACTTTTTTGTTGGTTTTCAAAGGAGGAAATTGTAGAGTGCTTGATAGTATAGTCAGTTTTATTCAATTTTATGTTTCCAAAGAGTTTTCATTAAGGGACTGATGTCAATTTGAAGAGAGTTCTATAGCCATGAGCTATCAAGTTCTATTCTCCATCTAGTTCTCTTCAGCCCTGATGTCCTTGCCTTAGGTAAGGGGAGGCCTGGCATGGAACTCTGGGAACAGCAAGGACCACAGTTAGACTTCCCAATGCATTCCTTCTCTGTACTGGCTGTATGGCCTTGCCGAAGACAAATAATCTCTGCACACATGAGTTTCTTAATATTTGAAACAAAGATGCCAGCATCGACTTCATTATACTCTTAAACGTACTATATGATTTTAAGTTACATAAACATCTAATCTATGACTTGACATGTTGTAGACACTCAGTAACCTTTCATTCCTTTTCTTACCTCCTGTTCCTTTTCATATTTATCCAATTCACAAGGGGCATATAGTCAGGGAATAATGAAAACATGAGATCACAGGATTAGGACCAAAAATATCCTGAGATACTAGAAGAAAGGGCTGAAATAGATACAATTTGGTAGTTTAAAATGTTTTTTACTTTGGTTTTAGAAAAATCAATTTTACAAATACATGATGGGAAAGACCAGATTTATTTGCAGTGCATGTGAACAAAGAACTGAGGGCATATTGGACACAGGTCAGCTGCCGGTATAGCGGAAGCAGTCCTGGACTGCGTTATTATAAGTCTTGTGTTCAGAGAAAGGGAGGTGACAGTCCGTTTCTGCTTGGTGTAGGTCAGAACACACCTGGATTATCATGCCTAGTTCTGGACATCAAAACTCAAAAAGGAGTTGAGCAAATTGGACTATGTTGAAAAGAATCTGACAAAATGAATTTGGAATATGGGATGCACATCACAATCACAAAGACTGGAAAACAGTGATGCAATACCCAGTGTTACAGAGGAAGTAGTGAAATAATCACTCCTATATACAACAGATCAGGATGAAATTAGTATAACCTTTCTGGAGGACATCTTGACAATATGGATCAAAAGCTGTAACTGTGTCAATACCCTTTGACCCAGCGATTCATCTTTTTACTCTCAAGAAAATTCTACACATGGAAGGGGATGTGGGGATGTGCAGAAAGATTTATCTTTAGGAAGGTGTGATGTAATATGACAGTGAAAATTGGAAACAATATAAAATGTAAACAATAGAGAATTGATTTAAAATATACATCGATGGAGTGGAATATATTACAGGCATTAAATGATATTGGAGTCAATACTTAATGATATGGGATAATGTGTGTGACATAGTTTATGTAGCTTTGTCTTAATTCCACAAGCAATCTCAATTCATTAAGAAAAAAAACAGGAAGGTGAACAAGAAGAAATCTCAGTATTCAGAGAAAATCACTATTAACACTTTGGTGGTTTTAGGTATCTAAATATGTATAGATGATGATATTGATATACGTATAAATCTAGATATAGATCTGAATGTGTGCATATGCACACACATTTGATATATGTAATTTATGTAATAGCAAAAGTGTGAAGAGTATAGTTGGATCCCGATATGTATTTCTGACATAAGGGAATAAATCAATATATGCTTAGATATTTTTAACAAAACTCACAAGATGTACTCATGTAAAAAGACCATAGGGCTTCCCTGGTGGCGCAGTGGTTGAGGGTCCGCCTGCCGATGCAGGGGACACGGGTTCAGGCCCCGGTCCGGGAAGATCCCACATGCCGCGGAGCGGCTGGGCCCGTGAGCCATGGCCGCTGAGACTGCGCGTCCAGAGCCTGTGCTCTGCAACGGGAGAGGCCCACGCACCGCAAAAAAAAAAAAAAAAAAAGACCATAAAATCTAGTTGTAAAAACATACGCATATAAAAGGTAAAAACCTAGAAGTAAGGAAGGTCAATTGGTAGTGATAGTATTTGACTTGGTTATTACTTTCTTCTTTGTGCTTTCTTATTTTTTTTTTCTAATTTTCTACAATAAATAGGCATTGACTCTGTAATCTAAAAAATCATAATCTTGGTAAAATGTGTGATATCAGGAATGGCTGAAGGTATTAGCAGGGATATTTTGCTTGGATGGAAAGATTGTAAATGGGCACATGAGCAGTCTTCACACAGCTGAAAGGCCATTGTATGGGGTCATGGAACAGCCTGAGCCCATGATTCTAAAAGCTTGGACAGAATCTAGAGGGGAACTTCATTCTTGGCCAGCCTCACAGACCCGAACCTGCTCTCTTACTCTCTTGTATATACCTTCTGGGCCTGCCACTGTATTCTAGTCTTGGCCATTTATGAGCTTGGTGACCTGGAGTAAGTCATTTGTAGTGTCTTTGATTCGGTCTCCTTATCTTTCAAATGAGGATAACAATAGCTCATGCAATGATTGTGAGGGTCAAATGAATCACTGTCTTTGGGAAGAAAGTAAAGTGTTGTTATGTAATACTGGGTTGGCCAAAAAGTTGGTTCGGGTTTTTCCATAATATCGACCTTTTTAGGCCAACCCGGTATTTATTAGTTGTTAATGCTTTTTTTTTTTTTTTTTTTTCAGTCATACAGTATGTTATTAACAGGACAGACTTAGGATGTGGGTCTCTGGACACCCGGTTCATCTTTCCATTGCTCAGGGCTGCCATATAGGGACAGGTTGGAAGGAGTGTGGATGTTTTTGTAGGACTAGACAAAGGGGAGTGTTGTGATTACCTACTACTTCATAGTACCCCACCCCAAACTCAGTGCCTTAAAACAACAGTCTTATTATGCTCATGGATTCTTGAGTCAGGACTCCATAAACAAGAAAGGGAAGATAGACTGTGTCAGCTTTACAATGACTGAGACTCAGCTGGAAATACTCAAACACCTGTGGGTGACTCAGATGTCTGGAGGCTAGAATCAACTAGAAGCTTCTTCTCTCACATTTTTGCCACCTGGACTGAGATACCTTTTTTTTTTTTAAACCATCTTTACTGGAGTATAATTGCTTGACAGTGTTGTGTTAGTTGCTGCTGTATAACGAAGTGAATCAGCTATATGCACACATATATCCCTGTATCCCCTCCCTCTTGCATCTCCCTCCCACTCTCCCTATCCCACCCCTCTAGGTGGTCACAAAGCACCGAGCTGATATCCCTGTGCTATGCGGCTGCTTCCCACTAGCCATCTCTTTTACATTTGGTAGTGTATATATGTCCATGACAGTCTCTCACTTCCTCCCAGGTTACCCTTCCCCCTCCCCCTCCCCACTGGACTGAGATATCTTGAAAGCTGGGCTCAGCTGTGACTGTTGACTGGACCACTTACACTTGGCCTCTCCTTGTGGCTAAGACGTCTCACAGTGAGGGGCAGGTTTCCAAAAATGGAGTAAGTGTCTAGAGAATCAGCATGTCAAGAGAGCCAAGCAGATGCTGCATCGCCTTTTATGACCCAGGCCAAAAGTTATGCAGAGTCATGCCTCTTTATTAAAAATGCATGCCTAGGGGCTTCCCTGGTGGCGCAGTGGTTGAGAGTCCGCCTGCCGATGCAGGGGACATGGGTTCGTGCCCCGGGCCAGGAGGATCCCACATGCCGCGGAGCAGCTGGGCCCGTGAGCCATGCATGGCCGCTGAGCCTGCGCGTCTGGAGCCTGGGCTCCGCAACGGGAGAGGCCACAACAGTGAGAGGCCCTCGTACCGCAAACAAACAAACAAACAAACAAAAACAAAAACAAAAACAAATGCATGCCTAAGGCAGCCCAGATTCAAGGTGTGAGAAATTAGCCTTCACCTTTGACAGGGGAGTGGGAAAAGTCACATTGCAGAAGAGAATGTGGGACGGGAGATTTTGTTATGGCTATCTTTGGAAAATCCAGCCTCCCACAGGAAGCAATGGAATATTCCAGAAGATAAAGCTTTACTGTCATGAGATACTGCGTTAAGCTTGATCGGAGAGCTTCCCCTCCATAGGCAAGCAGTTCTTTGGGCCAAAATCTGGGGATAAATTGAGATTTGTCCTTTCTTGGATAGTGGAATGATCACCTCTGGGATGGCCATATTACACTAAAGGTCAAGTGAGGAATAGCTTAAGCTGAGCAATAAAGACAAATCCATTTTTAAAAAATAAGCATAACTTTTATTAAGTATTTTTTACAGTAACCAAGCATTAGATATTCATTGGAGGAAAATTATAAAATGCAGATGAAGAACAATAAGAAAAATTTTAAAAATACTCCAAATTTTACTACCCAGGGAATAACCACTAGAGTATCTTCATATATTTCTTTCAGTATCTTTGTGTGTGTGTGTATGTAAGTATATATATATATATATATATATATATTTATATATATGCATACATTTACATACTTTATGTGTGTGTGTATTTTTAAAACAATAGGATCGTTTTGCACTTACAGTTTTGCAATTTGCTTTTTTAAGCTTGCTTCATAACCCTAGACCATGAATATCTCAGAATGACTTCTACTTTCCTCTTCTTTATTTTTTAAATTAAAATATATTTAATTTTATTGCACATACTCAGTGGAATTCACACCACATATCAGCAAATATGTATAAATTTACACACGTGAAATCCCTCTTTGTATTCTTCTCTGTTTACTTTTCCATTCAACAACATACCATGGGGAGGTTTGCATGTCAGTAAATAGAGATTTATGTCACTGTATTTAATGATCTCATAAAAGTCTGTATTAGAGATATGCCACCATTTTTTTTCTTTTTTTTTCTTTTTTGCGTTATGTGGGCCTCTCACTGTTGTGGCCTCTTCCATTGCGGAGCACAGGCTCCGGACGCGCAGGCTCAGCGGCCATGGCTCACGGGCCCAGCTGCTCTGCGGCATGTGGGATCCTCCCGGACCGGGGCACGAACCCGCGTCCCCTGCATCGGCAGGTGGACTCTCAACCACTACGCCACCAGGGAAGCCCGCCACCATTTTTTTGAGTGGTCCCCTATAAATGGGCCTCTAGGTCATATATTTTTTTTCCTGAAATTATAAACAATCATGTTTAATTATATTTTACCATAAAGATATTTTTTAACCATAAAGATCAATTTAAAGAAATTCAACATGAATCCCAAGAATGCTGCAGAATCTTCTCTGGCGACCAGATAAACCTGGATTTGAATCCAGGTCCTGCCACCTCCTGGCTTTGTGACTATGGACCAGGAGGGCCATGTCTCCCAGACTCTGTTTCCATGTTGGAGGAAGACGAATATGTGTAGTCACCTCTGGGTGAAGTGCCTGGCCCTGTGCCTGGCCTATCGTGGTACCTGATGACAGGTGGCAGTTGTGGTCAGAGCGTCTCCAAATGGTGGATGTGTGTGAACCTCTGTGGTTTAGCCCTAGAGCTCAGAGCAGTTGTGAGCTGTGTGGTTTAGGGTGTGGGAAGTTTAGCCACTTTTGTCCTCTTCCCTTGCCTGGTACCATTTGTATTCCCTGGACAGTGGGGGTCAGATGGGTTTTGCATTCCCAAGCTACATATTTCTCTATCTGGCACAGTTCTGGGCAATCTAAAAATGCAGGATCGCTGTCACCAGCTCGAGGAAGACACGGAGTCTGAATAATTTAACATGTCACCGCCATCCATCATGATACCAAGAGCACGGGAGATGGAGGTGGAGGAGTGGGTCAACTGGGGGCTGCAGAGCAGGTTTGTGGACAGGGCCGCCCAGTAAGAAAAAGTACATTTGCAGTGAGTTAATCCTCAGGCCCAGGATAGACTATACATCCTAACAATTGCTCCAGCCTTTTCCATAATATGGCTTTCAAGCTGTTCAGATGCCCTGATTTGCCCCAGAGCAAACCTGGGGTCAGGTCTCTCCTTGCCACAAAGCATCTGTGTCATCTTGGGGGAGTCTCTGTAAACTTCTGAATGTCTCAGTTTACTTATCAGCAGAATTGAGGTAATTCCCACGTAGAGGGCTCGGCATCATGCCTGGAATATCTTAACTGCTTCCTCACCAGGAAGGAAACTCCAGAACATAGGAAGCTTAGTCTGTTTTATTCACTGCTTTATCCTCCCTCAGTGCCCAGAAACAGTGTTTTGATACAGAGTGGGCATTTGTTCAATAATCGTTGAATGAATGAATGAAAAAATGAGTGTTGTGGTTATTTGAGGTGACTACTGGGTCCGGGACAGACTGACTGGTCACCTTCTGTGACCTCAAACACTGGGTCAGGACGCCTTGAGCCTGGACGCTTTCAACAGGGCTCTGTGATGTCTCCACTTTGCTCTCACAGTTCCCCATTATACAGGGGTTTTTGGGGGGATATGCGGGCCTCTCACTGTCGTGGCCTCTCCCGTTGCGGAGCACAGGCTCCGGACGCGCAGGCTCAGCGGCCATGGCTCACGGGCCCAGACGCTCCGCCGCATGTGGGATCTTCCTGGACCGGGGCACGAACCCGTGTCCCCCGCATCGGCAGGTGGACTCTCAACCACTGCGCCACCAGGGAAGCCCCCATTATACAGTTTTATCATGAGTCTTGTGAGGTTGCAAAGCAAACAGAGGGTCTCTCTCTCTTTTTTTTAAACATTTTATTTATTGAGATAAAATTCACATAACATAAAATTAACGATTATCTATTTAAAAGTGCGTAATTCATTGCCATTTAATACATTCACAAGATGTGCAACCATCACATGTCTGTTCCAAGACATTTCCGGTACATCAAGAGGAAACCCCGTACTCATTAGCAATCACTCCCTATTCTTCTCTTCCCTCTGCACAGCCCTGGCAATCACTATGTCTTACTTATTTCAGATGTGTTCTATAAATAGAACCATATAACATATGACTTTTTATGTCTGGCTTCTTTCACTTAGCAGAATGTTTTCCTCAGATCCAAAGTGCTGTTTGCAAGGTCCATCCATGTTGTAACATGTGTCCAGCATTCATTTTTACGGCTGGATAATATTCCATTGTATGAATATACCCCATTTTGTTTATCTGTTCATCAGCTGATGGACATGTGTCTTTCTGCTTTTGGCTATTGTAAGCAGTGCTGCTATGAATATTCATGTACCAGTATTTATTTGAATACCCTCTCCAGTTCTTTTGGATATGCCTAGGGGCAGAATTCCTGGGTCATGTGTAATTTTGTGTTTAACTTCTTGAGGAACCAACTGTCAAACTGTTTTCCACACTTTCTGCACCGTTTTGCATTCCCACCAGCAATGTATGAGTGTTCCAGTTTCTCTACATCCTTTCCAACACCTGTTATTTTCTCATTATTTTGATTGTGGCCAACCTAGTGCCTAAGAAGTGGTATCTGTCTCATTGTGGCTTTGATTTGCATTGCCCTAATGACTAAGGGGGGTTCTGAATCAGACAAAATCCAGGTTCAAACTGGGGGGGCTCCGCGACTTATAATTTGTGTGATCTTAGATAAGCAGTATTGAGGTTCCGAAGGTTGGTTTGCCCCTCAGTAAAGCTGGGGTGATTCTTACCTCTCAGACCCCATGTGAAGTGTGGATGGGATATTGTGTATAAGGTGTCCAGAGCGGTGCTTATCCCACTATGGTATGTGCTTTGCCCGTCTTCTTCATGCTCCATCCCAGACCACTCAGGACCAGAAGGAACAGAGGCCTGTGGAACAAGGGCAAAGGAGCTGCTGCTTCCTCTCCTTTCCTCTTGCCAGCCTCTGCCATGCTCACTTTCTCTCGGCCCCTAAATAGAAATACTTGAGCAGCCCTGTATAATTAATGGCTGTACTTTAGTTCACTGTATCACCAATTTCATATTAAAATGCTAGCAGAGGGGGCCCTTTTCCATTTGTCTGAATCATCTCCAAGTCAGTCTGGAATTGGCCTGTGGCCCCTGCAGGTTCTATGGACACTCAGAGGTTGTTCGCCTTGGGTGGCTGTCACCTCCCTACAATGTCACAGAAGGCAGGGAGTCGCCACTCCCACTCCGTGGCATTTCCGTTTCTTCTCCTAAACCCAGGCAAGCACTGAATGAACGAGGAGTGTGCCCTCACTCTCACTTCTCTGATGTTTGTGCTGTTTACATACACCGCATCGTTTTCCTCATAGTGACCATGTGAGCTGAGAGTTACTGCCCTCTTTTTAAAGATGAATTCAGACAGTTTGGGGGCCTTGCCCAAGCCCGCACAGCTAATAAGTGGGACCACGGTTAGAACGCATATCTGACTCCAGTAGCCTGATTTCTTGTGCAGAAGTGCATGACCTTTCATGACTCATGGATTAAACCAATCTAAAAACCTACTAGCCTTTAAGTGCCTGAGGGCAGAGCCAATGCTATTGTCTTTTAATGGAATCTGAACTACACTATTTTTCATCCAAATCACATTAAAAAAATTCAGCACCTTAGTGGGGCCCATGGCTCATTCATCTCTCCAGATTCTGGTCCTTAATTATACCCAGGAAATGTCTCATATAAGTGCCTTCAGAACTGTGGTCTCTGATATGATAGGCAATTGAAATGTGGCTAGTCTGTGCTGAGATGTGCTGTGAGCATAGAATATACACTGGATTTTGAAAACTTGTGAAAAATATATTAAATATTTCAGTAATAATAATTTTATGTTAATTACCAGCTAGATGAGAATATTTTGAATATATTGGTTGAATCCAATATATTCTGAAAATTAATTTTATCTGTTTATTTTTTACCTTTTTAATGTGGCTAGTAACATTTAAAATTGCATCTGTGGCTTGCATTATATTTTGGGGTTGACGTAGAGGCAGCCTCTCTGAGCCTCAGTTTCAACTCTGAACATGGTACCTTGGTACTTACAGGAGGGACGTGAGGGCCAGAGTTGTGGGAATTGAGGTGGGACCTGGAGAAGCCAGGGGCTTGGTCTTGGGGTATGGGAACGTGTGGAATGCTGGAAGCATCACTAGGATCTAGCTGAGTGTGATGAGACTTCCTATCTATAGTACAATTGCTGAGGTTCCAGGGAGGAGCGGTGAAGAGTGGAAAATGTGCCCCGGTGCTGGGGGCCAGTGACGGACTTGCTAATCCTCAGAGGTCATGATCATCAAGCTTTTGCTACCGCTCTACCTCTGCTCTCACGCACACACACACACGTGCACACGCGCGCACACACACACACACACACACACACACACACACTTTCCCTGGTTATCGTAGCCATGAGGCAGGCTTTGCAGGCAGACCTGATTTCAATCCCAGCTCCCTCACTCAGCACCTCTCATCACCTCTCTCTGAGGCACGGCTTATTCATCTGCAAAGCAAGGTTCACAATGCCTTCCTTACAAGGATGGCTGTGGGCATTAAATGAAGTCTTTGCTCATATGTTATTGTACGTCAGCCTCGGGACTAAGGGAATAGAGTGCAGCCACTGTCTGGGTTTGAACTGTGGGTTTATAGCTTATGAGCTGCGTGATCCCGGGCAGGTTACTGACTCTCCTTGTGCCTTCATTTCCTCATCTGTTAAAAGGGGAAGGAAAATATTAACCTGCTTCTTAGGGTTACTGTAAGGATTAACAAGGCAATGCAAGCAAAGGGTTTAGAACCATGCCTGGCAGAGGGACAGTGCTATGGGAGGCTTAGCTTTTCTTATTATATCCGAATTCCCTGGTGACTTTGCCATCCCCCCACTCCCCCTCACCCCCTGCCACAGCTAGACTGTCCCAGTAGGGAAAGACTCCTGTCTGAATTCTGTCTTCCACATTCACCATAATAGGCCATTTGTTTGGGAAAGGAAGGAAGATGAGAAAGAGGAGGAGAGGAAGGAAGGAAGGGAGGGTTTCGCTGGAATGTTTAAAAGTACTGCAGTAGCAGTAAAGGGCATGGAGTAGACTCCTGACAGGCAGATCCCTGCCTTTTCCTCTGCCGCCCAAACACAGCAGGAAGTATGACAGATGCTTCCTGTATTTGAGACAGCTATTTCATCACATGCCTTCATTTTCCCCTTGGCCAAAAATTATGTGTAGATGAACAAAAGTCCTTCCCTCCCTCCCTCCCTCCCTCCCTCCCTCCCTTCCTTCCTTCCTTCCTTCCTTCCTTCCTTTTTCTGTAACAGTAAAATATTTTAATGGAAATTTTAAAAGCCTACTGGTCTCTAAGACCTCTGCTCTTCCACTGCTTCCAGAATCTCCACGGGGCGTCTGCCAACTCCATTTCAAAGGAGAGCCTTTAAATGGAGAATTGCATCCGGTAGAATCTGGAGTCTCCTGCCATCTCCAGGTCCAGCTTTTAGTTGCTGGGGATTGGGGGGATGAGCACCAAGGGACAGGGACAGATAGTGGCTGAAGACACACTTGGGGACAGTGATCAGGTATTGTTGTCCCTTGTCCTCTCCCGTTCATTACAACACACTGTCTCCAGGAAGCAGGACGCCAAGTATTCATCTTTTCCATTTTACAGAGCATTAAACTGAGAAACAGTGTCATAACGGTTAAAAATTTGAGCTTGGCCGTCGGACACCCTTGGGTACCAAGTCTGACTTCACTCATTGTTCACAAATCACCTTCCTTTCTGAACATTGGTTGCTTCGTCTGTAAAGTTGGCATCATGATACCTCCCTCCCACGAGGACTGAGAGTTTGGAATGAGGTGATGTATGCAAAGCTCATAACACAGCACTTGACACCTTGATGCTTAAAGGACAGTCTTCTTTCCCCAAGGTTCCCTCTTGAGTTGTTTGCAGGGAAAGCAGTTTACATACTGGAGAGCCCAGATTTGGAGCTGGACAGTGTAGCCCTGAGTCATAACTCTCCTACTCATCAGTTGTGTGACTTTTGGCAAGTAACTTTGCCTATGTGTGTCTTTTTTTTTTTTTTTTTTTGCGGTACGCGGGCCTCTCCCTGTTGTGGCCTCCCGCTATTGTGGCCTCTCGCGTTGCGGAGCACAGGCTCCGGACGCGCAGGCTCAGCGGCCATGGCCCACGGGCCCACGGGCCCAGCCGCTCCGCGGCATGTGGGATCTTCCCAGACCGGGGCACGAACCCGGGTCCCCTGCATCGGCAGGCGGACTCTCAATCACTGCGCCACCAGGGAAGCCCCCTATGCGTGTCTTTATATTATTGTCTTGTATGTTAATTACGCCTTCCTTACGAGTATATCACAATGAGGATTGTATGTAATAATGTATAGACATCTTCTAGATACATAGTAGCTTGCTACATGTGTTGCTGGAATGAACGAATGTGTAATAACTGTTATAGAAAGCATGTCTAAGAGTGGGATTTCTGTGGACCGAACATCATTTCAGATGCCCCACCAGAGGAGATGACAAAGTAAATCCTTTCACAACTTGAACAACATTTTCCTCTAACGTATATTTTTCGTTTCTTCAGGTGGAATTTTTGGAATAGGTAATAGGTTTGCACAGTGCCTGATGCAAACGATACAAAACATGTACAGGGAGAAGTAGTCCTCCTGCAGCGCCATCCTTCAGCCACTTAACGTCTCCACCCAGGACAAGCATGTTTACCAGATCCTGGAGTCTCCTCCCAGATGTAGTCTGTTGGTGTAGGTGTCTGAAGCTCCATTCACTAAACAGTCTCCTAAACCAAACTCCCTCTTGTTTCCCACCCCAGCATGCTGTGAGGCTCTCCCACCACCGTTTATTCTCTAGGGTAAAGAGTCCACCAGTCCTTTAAGCCCTCTCTTTCCACATCCTGGACTAAAAAGAAATAAATAAATAGAGCACAGAGAAAATAAAAATTACCCATATTTCTCCCTGAAGAATTAACCGTTATTAGTAATTTGGTATATTTCTTCCTAGCCTTTTTTCCTTTATCGGTTTTGTAATCAACCATTCCTAGCGTATGAATACATCGCCTTTTTCCCCCTCCACGTTCCTCTGAGTTTCTCTCTGAAGCATCCCTTGCACTCATCTCTTCCTCTCCATCCTCACCACCCCTGGCCTCACCTAGACCCCCATCTCCTCTTACCTGGTGGTCGCTGAGACTCCTGGCTGTGCTCCCTCCCTGGCACCCATTCTGAGGTCTGTGAGCCGCCGTCATGTCCCTCCTGGCATGCACAGCTGCTGAACTGATTCTCTTGCTTCAGAACCTTCCGTGACATCCAAAATGAAGCCCGCAGTCCTCAGTGTGGTACTTCCCCTGGGTGGCTGCCACAGATCCTTCCCAGTCAGCACCCGCACTCCCCCTCCCCAGGGATATCTCCAGCTCTTACCTCTCCTCCCAGCTCCATTTTCTACCACTGAAGCACCCCATCCATCCTTCCATCCCTGACCTAAAATCTCCCTTCCTCCATAAAGCCTTCCCGGTCCTCCGTGTTGGGATGGATTGCTCTCTTCCATATTCCCCGTGTCTCATTGTGTGGGAAACATGGCCATGAGTTAGATTAAAGGCTCCTTAGGATCCCATTTGTCCCCATGACTGGCTTACGATCCCCTGGCTGGCAAGGACCGGGTGGTATCTATCTTTGCTTGTCCTGTGTCTGGCTCTGGGCCTGGCATAGAGGAAGCACTTGACTGAAACGTGTGTGTGAAATTAAGTCACCTGGAATGTTTTCTCAGAGGTAGGTTCATCATTCTAAGCAACAATGTACCTATCAATTATCTGGTACCCACCCCGGACCAGGTATTTAAGTATCATATCTCCTTTAATCTTCAAAGCAACCCCACAAGGTTAACAGCTTTTCCCCTGTTTTAGAAAGAAAGAACCCAGGACTCAGAAAGGTGAGGCATCTCCTCAAGGTCACACAGCCCCACGGCTGCCAAGCCATGGTTAGAACCCAGGTCCGGGTCATGGCAGAGCCTGAACGCCTTCTATAAATCATGCCGACTCCTGGGCCACTTGGGATTTACAGAAAGGAGTCTGGGGATGGGGTTGCTCATCTTCGGGATGGATGAGGGATTGAACAAGCTTCTGGAGGCCTGTGGTGACTGATGGATTGTGATTTTTGCACAGGGGGAATCAGCTTTGGGAGAACCAAGGGGACGTCGGGTTCAGAGGCAGACGATGAAACACAGTTGACATTCTACACGGAGCAGTACCGAAGCCGTCGCCGCAGCAAAGGTAACAGAGTCCTTGAGAAGGTTCCAGAACCAGGGTTTGGAGGAAAATCTGGGAAGCAGCTTTTGTGCTTCACAACAAACCCTAAATCTTCTTCAGCCTGGTCCCTATCTAGTTAACACTGAACTTGGTGTCTGATACCCTGAATACCCAGTCTCTGTTTGCTTTCTGTCTTACCCCATTCCTCAGAGGATTTAAGTTTATGCAGTTTTTTAAAAATCCATCACAATAGAGAATCGGATTGAAAGGAAAATCGGAGTAAGGAAAATAATTCAAATTCAGCTTAGATGTATGCACGGTAATCCGTGCCATGCTGTGTTGTGTAGTTCTTAGAAGGAGCTGACAGCTTAACTCAGAGATTCTTAGCAACCAAAGTGCAAAAGGACACATACAGCTGTAGAATGCACAGGGTCTACGGGATAAAACTAGCGTTTGCTCAGGAAATTCTATTTACCTGACACAGAGACCAGGCAGAGAAGTTCTCCAGTTGGTTCCAATAAACAGGACTCTGGGAGGGCTTCCTGGAAGTCGAAGCTAGACAATGACCTGGGCCCAAACTTGGCTTTGTCACTGTTCATCCACAGAACAGAAGCAGTAATCCTAACTTTCCCATGTTTAAGATGGGGTAGCAATACCTCCCTCTCAGGGTAATGGTGGGATTAGATGGAAACATGAGCATCTCCTGTTTTTTTTTGTTTATTAGTTTTCTTAAATTAATTAATTTATTTTTTAAAAAATTTGTATTGGGGTATAATTGATTTACAGTGTTGTTAGTTTCACGTGTACAGCAAAGTGAATCTGTTATACAAATACATATATCCACTCTTGTTTAGATTTTTTCCCATATAGACCATTACAGAGTATTGAGTAGAGTTCCCTGTGCTTTACAATAGATAACTAGTAAGGACCTACTGTAGAGCATCTCCCGTTTAACTACAACTCCCGGCAACAACTTTTCCCTTTCTCCACGGCCACCATCCTAATGCCTGTCCCCTGCATCCTTTGCTTAAAAACTGTTACAGTCACCTTCTCAATATCCTCACCTACTGTTTCCAGCCCCTTTTCAACCCTGCAGCCAGAGTGATCATTTTAATAACGTAAATAGGGGTCATGTTGCTTCTTCTCTGCTTAGAAGCTTTAAGCCGTCCTTTTGCATTTGGGAGAGAATGTGAAGTTCTTGCCACACCTACGATCCCCTGAGTGGTCTGGCCCTGCACATCTCTCCAGGGCTCTGTCTGCTCTGCTACCCAGCACTCTTCTCCAGCACTTCCCCATCTGTCCCACCAGAAACTTCACAAACATTCTCTCCCAGAACACTTCCCCCGCCCTCTCCAACTCACTCCTACTCACTCTGACATCTCCATTTAAATGGCATGTCTTAGCTGAGCCATCCTACATACAATTTCCCTGTCTCATTCTACACCAGCTCCTGTGCTGTTCCCTCTGCCGACTTTCACCCCTGGAATTTTACGTTTACCGATACGTTCTCTGGGCAATGTTTGTACCCTCCACTGAACTGGAAGTTCACGAGAATAGGTACCTCCATTGTCACTTGTATCCAGCTTTCCATCCCTGCGCCAAACACAGGGATGGGTCCATATTTTTGGTTCAACTATAGGTTCATATATTTGAACAAATGAAGGATTAATGAATGAATGAAATAAATTCCTATTCCAGTGTCCGGATTATTACGAACGCTCAGGGTGAATGGTGGTTTTCCATCTGGCCCTCCTTGTTTTCTCTCACTCCATTCCCAGTTACTGGGGGAAAAAAAAAAAAGGTCTCCTCTCCTTTCCCCTTCTCTTTTCCGCTCCTGGTGAGTAGAACTAAGGCCTCAGGCCTGCCCATTCTTCCACCTCAAGCCGCCGGGGAAGGATGTGCCTGGTAGTCGGAGGAGGGCCTGAGTACTGATGTCGAAAGCCGGTTCTGCCTGGGTTCTTCAAGCACGGTTGGAGCAAGTGCAACCTGAAGGGATGTAACAAGTCGGGGAGGTTCTCTGGCAGATGCGCCCAAGGCTGATGGTAGAGAGAGGACATGAAGTGGGAGGAGAAAAGAGGCAGCTCACAGGTGTTTCCTCCCTAGGTCCCTCTCTTTAGCCTGTCCCGTGAGAGAAATAGAAGTGGCACTGGATTCAGCCAGTCCTGGCTGTGAATTCTGACGTCACCTCGCCTGCTTTGTGTGGCCATGGGGCTTTTCACCTCTGGGTCCTTCTCTCTGGATAAAATCGAGCTATTGATAACTACCTCACAGAGCCAGCGAGTCTAGAGATGGAAGGTTATGGGACTCACCCCGAGGTGCTCAGAAATTTTTGTTCTTTCCTCCTGAAACTCCCCTTCCCTTGAAAACAGTCTGCACCCCAAAGTAAATCAGCTAACATCTCAATTTTGGCAATAGGGTCTACTGGAAAAGAGATTTATGATATAGTCTGAAAATCAACCCTTTCTTCCCTGAGCCTCAGGTTCTTTGTCAGGGAAATGGGACTGTTATTCCAAGGTGTCTGCTGTGGCCAGGTAGAACCCCATGCCAAAGCAAAGAACTGTAGTCATCAATATGGTGAGTGGGTGGAGAGGAAGAAAGACAAAGGGACCGAGAAACAGAGACTGAGAGACATGTGCGTCTGGTGGGATTTCCCTAATCAGAAATCAGCAACCTTTCTCTGTAGATGGTTAATCAGTAAACATTTTCAGCTTTGCAGACCTTACAGTCACGATTGGAACTACTCAACTCTGCCATCTTACCTTGAAAGCTGACACAGACAGCACATAAAGGAATGAACATAATGTGTCCTAATCAAACTTTATTTCCAAAAGCAGATGCTGGTTCAGATTTCACCAGTGGCTCACAGTTTGATGACCCCTACCCTAAACCATGCATATCATACAGGTCACCTGTAGGACTGATCCAGGAAGCAGGAGTGAAATCTCACAGTGCTTCGTGAAATGAATCTGATCTCAGGGCATACGTGGTCTTGCTGCTGAAAGGAGTTTTTTTGTGAAGCAAAGAGTTTTATGTTTGGGCAAGTGAATACCCATCTACTCCATCATTTGTTTGGGGTGTGCCAATTCCGATGGTATTTGACAGAACTAACTGTTTAGGTAGCTGGATATGGTAGATTCCCACTTGGCAGAATTCCACCTTTATTAACTAGAGATGACACCGCACACAACAGAAGACTCTGGACTCATAGTCCGGAGATGTGCAGTGAAGTCTGTGGTCCCACCACCAACACACTCAGAGAGCCTTGGCAAGCGTGTGCCCTCTTGGGGCCTCAGTTTTCCTATCTGTGAAACAAGGATATTTACATGTCATGTCATCAAGTCTGAAGCTCATTTTAATCTAACCTACATTTAGGGAATGATGCTGGGCAGTGTTGGGAAACAGGGCCCGGGCCCCCAGCCTCAAGGTGGTTATAACCTCCTTGCGGGGGGAGTGCAGCTCACACAGAGAAGCGATGCTGATCAGGATAAGCTCATGTATGACTGAAGTCCAGATGAGAACTGCAGATGGCGTGTCCAGCCACAGGCACAGGGCTGAGCAGGAGACAGAGCAGTACAGCTGCTGCTGATTCCAGCAGTGCAAGCACCCAGCATCAACCTCCCAGCCCAGCTCTGCGCGGGTGGCTGTGTGGCCTTGGGCGAGTCTCTCTCACTCTCTGGACCTCTGTTGGTTGCTCAGCCAGCTCTGGAAACTCAAGTTATCTGATTCCCAATCCCATGCACTTTCCTCTAATCTTTGCTGATTAGTTCCCCAGCAAAGAGAACCAGGGCATGAATGCCCCCTGCTTTTGCTTATTTTTTTTTGTTTTAGTTTCTTGTTTTAATGTGATGGTTCTTAAGCTGAGATTTTCTGTAGTAATAAGAACTCTTGAATTTAAGCAAAACTTTGTGTGGATGTGTGAATTTTTTTTTCCTTTTGATTCTCCCCCGCCAACACACACACGCGCACACACACACACACACGCACACGCACGTGCACACACGCACACACACACAGTTTAATCATGTTTTAGAGGAAGTGGACAGGTGAGGGAAAGTTCAAGCCATATCTGCAGAAAAGGAGGCCTTTCGGGATTGAGGGAAGGAGACTGTTCTGAAATTTAATCTGAGAATGCCTGGATGGAGCAGAGACTCCAGGAAATGGGGATGGAGTGGGGCGAAAGCTGAACGTCAACAGAACACTACCTGCCATGTATGAGGGCAGAGGTACAAGATGTTCTGAGGGTGGGGATGGGAGAGATCCCAGAAGCTAGGTAGAGCCCAAGGCTATAGCTTTGGGAGTAATGGCAGATGGGCTGGCAGTAATGGCAGCAGGAGCCATGCCTTGATCATCGGGGCACCCATCCCATTCTTTATCCTCAAGCCACAGCATCTCTTTCAGCCCTAAAGATAATCCATCCAGTTGTCCATTTTATGCACACACAAAAAAACAAGGCTCAGGGAAGGGAAGCATTTTTCCCAAGGTTTAAGTGTCATCTCTTCAAATGACAAAGCAAATGGGGCAAAAGGTTAACAATAGGTGAATCTGGGCAAAGGATGCATGGCTCTTCTCTGTACTCTTCTTATCCTTACAGCTTTTCCATAAATTTGAGATTATTTCCAGACTAAAACAGTAGGTAAACAGTAGTCCTTCTACACTGATTACAGGTTTTGAAATCAGCACCCAGGGGTCCAAATCCTTGCTCTGCTGTTTCCTAGCTGCATGACCTAGGGCAAGCACTTTCCTTCTCTGAGCCTCAGTTTCCCCTGGGTAAAGAAGGATAAGCCTAGTGTTAATCCTTCTACTCTTCCTTAGGCTTGTTGCAGGGAGTAAAGGAGGGAATGTATGCAAAGGACATGCTTAGTGGAGCGTGCCTGCCATGTGATCACTGTTCACTAAATGGAAACCAGTTAAGTACAGCAAATCAGTGTCTGGGCCAGGCATGACTCCATGGCCTTTTTCCAATGTGCTGCTCTGCAAATTGGTCTTGCTTGTAGGGGGGAAAAATGGCATTTTAGGTAAGAACATAAACTTGGTGGGCCCGTCATCTTGGGGACATTGTGCTATGGTTTTCATCTTTGCCATCTTGTCCCTTGGTGAGGTCAGCCTCTTTCACGGGAATTCTTATAGAATTCCAAATAATACCATGGGAAGGGATTATTTTACCTCTGTTTTACAACTAAGGAAACTGGGACTTAGGTCACTTACCTGAGACTACCATGAGGTAAGGGGAGCTGAGATTTGGACTTAAGCTCTTTGGTTTCAAAATCTGGCCAGACCATTATATGACTGAGATAATATATGTGCAGTGCATACCACAGTACCTGCATAAGATATATACTAAAGAGACAGGAGGGAGGTACCCATGTCTTGCTGGTACAAAAGCCTGATAAGATCCCTGAGAATGTCCTGGTGCAAACTCTGTAACCCTTCAGAGAGCATCAGCCCTGGAGGAGCTGGGAGTGGGAACAGGGACGGTCGCAACTAGCTCAGACACTGAGAAGTTAGTTCAGTGTAGAGGGGAAAAGGCAGCATCCACGGGGACCAACCCTCCCAGGGTCCTGGTCTTTGGTCAGGGAGGAAAACATATGACAAAGAGATCTTCCAGTGCTGTGCTGGTGCCAACTCATACCAGTTGTGAGAGCCAGTTTTGTTCATCGTTTCCAACTCCTCTGTGAGTGATGTCACAATAGTAGCTTATAAGCAACCATGCTAGAAGTATTTACACCGTGCAAATTAACAAAAATGCAATGGACGCTTCCCTTTCCTCCTCAGAGCCCATTGTTAAATATTTACTAGCACACCACTGAGAAGAACAGTCAGTAAGAAGTAAGAATTAAGCTACAAACCAGAGTGCAAGGGCTTTTTTCTAGAAATAGAGCAATCCAGAATCTTTCCCAGAGGACAATGCACTGGGCCTGGGACAAAGCAAACTACTAAGTTCAAGGCTTTGGACAGAGGATCTCTTTTCAGAAACAGAAGACAAGGTCAGCTGGGGAGGCTGGATATTTAGGGCCTGCGTAGGAGGTTGGAAACTCTGGTGTTACCCGCTTGAAGGAACGATGAGTCATAGAATCTGGGTCAGGTCAGAGCCAGCAGTGGATCAGGTGTCCTCAGCTGTGTGGTAAGAGGGGCTGTCAGAGACTAGCCAGTTCTCTGACCTCATTGAACCTCAGAATCACTTGGAAAACTTAAAAAAAAAAAAAAAAGCAAAGAAAACAACCCAATTCCAAATACTTATCTCAGACCCATTATATGGCAATGTCTGGCCAAGGGGTCTGGTATAAAATTCTTTTCAGGTTCTAATTTTCAACCAGAGTTGAGATAAACCACTCTACAGTTCCCTTTACATATCAGCTAACAGTACATCCCTGTTCTTATTCTGGCATTGGCTCCCACCGAGTGTATCCCCCTTTCCCAAGCCAGGACCTCGACTCGCAGTTCTAAGAGGGATAACAACTTAGAGCAGCCATTTATTGCCACTTTTGTGTCAGATCTGTTGCACATTCGCCCGTCATCCTGTGTGATCTATTACTGTCCTTGTCTCTGTGCGCAAAAGAATGAAGCGGAAACATGGCAGAGTAACTTCCGCAAGGTCATAGAGTCAGTAAGTTGCAGGATTGAGTCTAGAACCCCATTCCAGTTGTTTCCAAAATCTATTGTCACCATACCCCAGCATCAGCCCCTTAGAAGAATCTTACAGGGTTTTTTTTGTTTTTTTTTTTTAATTATTTATTTTTGGCTGTGTTGGGTCTTCGTTTCTGCGCGAAGGCTTTCTCTTGTTGCGGCGAGCGGGGGCCGCTCTTCATCGCAGTGCGCGGGCTTTTCACTGTCGTGGCCTCGCTTGTTGCGGGGCACAGGCTCCAGACGCGCAGGCTCAGTAGTCATGGCTCACGGGCCTAGTTGCTCCGCGGCATGTGGGATCCTCCCAGACGGGGGCTCGAACCCGTGTACCCTGCATTGGCAGGCAGACTCTCAACCACTGCGCCACTAGGGAAGCCCGAATCTTACAGGTTTTAACTTCTTCCCTCTTATCATAACTCTTGCCCTGGTCATTAGCTATTTGTTATCTGTAGTAGGTAGATACCCTCCTCCAGAATGTTCCAGCAGCTCCTGAAGGCTTTATAGAGAGATTCTAGTTTCTCTCATGAAGAAATGAGACTGGGAGTTTGGATTTCTCTTACTGAAGGAATAGTAAAATGCAGAAAACTAGGTTTGATCTACGCCTCCATTTGGCCCCATTTAATGAGACGTTAGTGAAGAGAAAATTACGTATTCAGAAATTGTTATAGACTCAAAAACTCCTGTCTGATGTCTCTCTTCTCTCTCTTCCCTCAAACCTCAGAGGAAATAGACATTGGTTTTGTTGTTGTTGTTTTTCTCTCTTAAAGGTCCCTCCCAGACTACCTGTCCCCAACCCACAAACATCAAGCGGTCTTGGCAGACAAGGGTTCCCTGAATGCAGTGAGAGAGTCAAACAACTTCAAAAGCTCCCTCCCCAAGCTCGTGATGGTCCCTGAAATATTGCTTAAATTGTTCTTTCTCCTCCTCCTTAGCGATGCCAACCAGCTCGGCACCTGACAGCCCGGCATCCAGGGGAGGGAGAGGGCTGTCAGGAATCAAATGGGAGACCAAAGGCAATAAAGCAAACATGTCGTTTTTAGTTGCTTACACTAGCGAGAGGAATAATCAGTCTCGCTCGCTTTCTTGTTTTTCAACTAGGCTCAGCAGGATTCCCTCACCCCCACCCCTTTTCTTTACACTGAAGGATTGTGACTCTCTGCTTCCCACCCAAGCATCAGCGCTCTGTCATCCCTTTTCTTCACAATCCTGTGGGGTGGCCAGGATTCTCCTACCCTGCTAAACACTTTCCCAGATAAAGAGGTGAAACTACCTGGCACGATTGCCAACTGTGTGCCGAGTGCCCTGTGAGATGCTTGCACGCATGACCTTTTGTAGCCCTGACTCTTAGTTACTTTCCAGCCTTCAGTTTCCTTTTCTAAAAAATGGAGGTGAGAATCCCAATTTATAGGATTTATGCGATGATCCAGCAGAGTCTTGTGTCACTAGAATACAAGGTATATGAAGGAAGATAATCCGAACAAAGCTGGGAAGGGTGAATTGACCCAGATCGGGAAAGAATTTGATTGTCAAGTTCATTCACCTCTTCATTCATTGAATCAACTAATGTTGACTAAATATCTAATTCTGTTGAGACTATATGCTAAGGCTCAGGTCTAGAATTGCAAACAGACCAATCATGGGACTGACCTCATGAATCTTATAGTCTTGCCAGGGAGAAATGGGGAGGGAGAGAGGGTCTCACAAACAAACATGTAAAGAAATATATCATTTCCAACTGTGAGAAGTGCCGCTGAAGAAAATACAGGGGGAAACTCATATCATGGGGAGAGTCATGAAAGACATCTTTTTTTTTTCTTTAAACAACTGTTTGAGATATCATTTGCATACCATACAATTCAATGGTTTTTGCTATATTCACAGAGTTGTGCCACCATCACCACAATCTAATTTTAGAACATTTTTGTCTCCCCTAAAAGAAACCCTGTACCAATAGCAGTTAGTCCCGAGTTCCCCTTCCCTCCACCCCCTGGAAACCACTAATCTCCTTTCTGTTTGTACCGCTTGGCTTATTCTATACCTTTCATATAAATGGAATCATACAGTGCTATCTTTAGGGACTGGCTTCCATTTAGCATCACATTTTCAAGGTTCATCCACGTTGGAGCATCTACCTGTGCCGCATCATTCATTTTCATTGCCAAATATTATTTCATTGTATGGATGTGTCACGTTTTGTTTATTGACTCATTAGCTGTTGGACATTTGAGCTGTTTCCACCTTTGAGCTATTATGAGTAATGCTGCTGTGAATGTTGGCGCGCTCAAGCAAGTAACATCTAAAATTGCAATTGCACTCATTATCCCACAGCTTCAAACCCTGCATATCTTTCTTCTAACCTAACAGTGTGTGAAAACACACTATGCTTTCCATCTTATCTTTTCCTAAAAGAAGGCAGTTTTGTGTGAAGGGATTGTGGCGGCCTCTGAGTCGGAATAGTGGAATTTGTGAAGAGACAACACCTGAATTATTTGGAAAAACAAAATTGCTTAGCTAGGCGATGCTTCTTACGTGACAAGTTTGCGATGTGCGTGAATTTGCGCATCTGTACGCTTATGAGACAGGCCATATGCAAAAGGTGCAAACCTGGGGCCCAGAGGCCAAATTCATCCCCACGGGCATGCTGTGTTGGATAAAATTATTGCATCCAACATTTTAAAAATATGGTAAAAATCTTGATTTCTGCTTTGTCTTGAAAATGTAGGAGCTCCAGCCTCACAAGCACTTGCCCTTTCAGATGGGGTCACCCTACTGCAGTTGCCAAGACCCCACGGTTCGCCATGAAAGACATCTTTGAGGAACCAGCAGTAATGCTGAAACCTGAAGGATGAATGGGGGGTGGCTGGCTACTAAGAAAACACATCTCCACATGAGCAGGAGAGAGCTTGAACTTGAACCTATGTGAAATGGAGAGTGCATTATGGTTTTTGAAGAAGAGAGTTGCATCACCCTGTGCTGTTTTAAGATCACTCTCTCCACAGTGGAGGAAGAGTTGGAGGGGGACAGACCAGTTAGGAGGCTGTTGAGGTAGTAGGGGGACCCTCTGGGAGAGCGTGGGACAGGATGGCTGCTAGGGATATGTTCAAATACAGTTAGAGCTGATGATTGATTGGCTGTGAGGAGGGGAACCCGTGAGCATTGCTGAAGATGAGCATTGGATTCTGGCGGGGGGCGCTGGAGAGAAGCACAGCGCCAGGGAAGGGAGTAGCAGCAGGCCTTCAGGAGGGGGAGGGATGAGCTCAGCTGTAGAGCTGCTGCCTTTGGGGTGCCTGTAGGCCATCCAGATGGAGACACTGCCAACCAGCTCTGAGCCCAGGAGAGGTCTGACTGGGGAATGGGAGAAAGAGTCAGGACTTCATGGCTGTGCATTCACTTTCTGTTTCTGCTTAACAAATGTCCCCAAACTTAGAAGCTCCAAACAACGTACATTTCTTATCTCACAGTATGTCTGTCATCGAAAAGTCCAGTTATGTCATTGCCAAGCTCTCTGTTCAGGGTCTCAAATCAAGGAGTCGGCTGGGGCTTTGATCTCAGCTGAGGCTCAGGGCCTTCTTCCAAGCACTTGTGGTTGCTGGCAGAATTCACTTCCTTGTAGCTGCATGACTGACATGCCTGCTCTGTTGCTGCTGTCAGCCAGGACCACCCCCAGTTCTTATAGGTTACTCCCTGGCCCTTCTCACAGCCCCCTCCGTGGCAGTTCACAGCACGGCTTCCTCAAGGGCAGCTGGCGAGCACCTCTTACACTTTGACTGTCTTTCTTCAAGGCCCCAGTCTCTCTTAAGACTCATTTGATTTGGCCAGACCTATCCAGGGTAAACTCCTATATGATTAACTCAAAGTCAACTGCTTCTGGACCTAAATTTTATCCGAAAAAAATCCCTTCACCTTTCTCAGATAACATCATTTAATCACAGAGTGATATCCCATCATATTCACAGACCTAGCCACATTCAAGAAGAGGGGATGTACAGAGGGTATATAGGGCATGGGAATCTTGGGGGCCGTTTTAGAATTCAGACCCCCCCACACACACACTGGATGGTAAAGCAGGCACAAGAGGAACCAGCTCTCCCAGCAGAGCGTGTAGACTGGAAACTGAAGAGTTCCAGGTTGTTCGGCTCAGTCATGGATTCTGGGTTGAAAATGTCCTTCTCTCAGCATCACAGGTACCGTCAAACCACCTGGTGCTCCGTGGGGAGGAAGCAGATGCCACATCCCAGAGGCATTGGTCATGAGAACAGCTTAGGGGCTGTGGGACATAGGGATTCAGGGGAGATCTGTAACTAAAGTTCACTGAGTCAAACCTATCCTGTGTCGGACTGGAAAAGGACTCTTCCTTCATGGCTCCCGTTGAGCAAATTTACTAACCATCTGCCTCTTTTAATTAGAGTAGATTTTGGAAGAAGTGCGGTCAACTCTGGTTCTTGCACTCAAATGCTGGGGAACACTGGGAAAGTCTCTTTGGCTCTCCATCCATTCAGTTGGGGTGTGGTGTTTGAATAAATTACATCTGAGGCCTCTTCCAGCTCTGAAATTCTATGCTTTTATTCATTGGACATACATTGTACATTCCAAGAACAGTATGACTTTTTTGGGAATCGGGGGTTAATAAAACATGGTTCCAGGGAATTTCTTGACAGTCCAGTGGTTAAGACTCTGCACTTTCACTGCCGAGGGCACGGGTCAATCCCTGGCTGGGGAACTAAGATCCCGCAGGCCATGCCGCATGGCCAGAAATAAAAAACAAGATGTGTTTCCAGCCTTTAAGAAGCTTCTCTTCTGGCTGCTGTCTGTGGAAAAAGTCAAGACCACTGACAAGCCCAGCTCATCTCTCCACGGTGAGAACACTCAGGGAACTGAGATATTTCAACAACATTGGGGATGGCATGCTTATTGTTTCCGTCATTTTTCACCAGTCTGAAGTCATGTAATAGTACTACCAGAGGAAAATAGAAACAAACAAGAACCTTCTAGACCAAAGAGCTGATTTCATTTTTCCTCATCCTCATTTACATATATATTTTTCTCATCATTGTAACTGTAATCAACACACACATTTCACTTGCTTGTTTTTTTTACTCAACATTATATTATGACCATATTTTTTCCATGACACTCTAAACCTGAAGATACTCATTGTAGCATAATCTGTAATATTGAAAAATTAGAATGAGCCTGAATGGCCAACAATAGGGAAGTGGCTAAGTGAATTACAATGCGTCAACTTGATGAAACATTATGCAGCCAGATAATTGTTGAGAATGATTTTTTAAGAAGGGCGGAATTCACAAACCACAGTGCTTACTTCCGAGGACAGACAGAACAATTCATTTAAAAAATATACTTGGGTGAATCACAATATGTTATATATGTATGTATTTTTTTATCCTTCTCTTTATCAGTTATACTCTGCTGGTTCTTAAAAGGGATTTCAGGTGAGTGGATTTGCTGGAGGTAATTGCACCGGTGTGCAATGCTTGATTCATGGTCTTTGGAGGTAAACAGGTGGTTGAAGGGACTTCCCTGGTGGTCCAGGGGCTAAGACTCTGAGCTCCCAATGCAGAGTGCCTGGGTTCGATCCCTGGTCAGGGAACTAGATCCCATATGCTGCAACCAAAAGATCCCGCATGCCGCAACTAAAAAAGACCCCGCGTGCCTCATCGAAGATCTCACGTGCCGCAACTGAAATCCTGTGCAGCCAAATAAATAAATACAGTAAGTCCCCTATATATGGACCTTCAAGTTGAAACTTTCAAAGATTCGAACGTGCATCCCGTCAGCGTCAGGCGTGAGCGAAACTGCAGCTTGCCCTCCGTCTCCTGTTGTGGACCATCCTTCAGCTCTACGATCTCCCACCTCCTCTCCCTCCTCCAGTCAGTAACTCTCCTTGCCTGTTCACTCGATGCCAGCCCCTGGATGCCAGCTGTTGCACTGTACTACTGTACTTTTCAAGGCACTGTACTGTAAAATTAAACGTGTTTAATTTTTTTGCTTGCTTTTTATGTATTATTTGTGTGAAAAGTATTATAAACCTATTACAGTGCAGTACTATATAGCCGACTGTGTTAGATGGCTACCTGGGCTAACGTTGTTGGACTTAACGAACAAATTGGACTTAGGAATGTGATCTCGGAATTGACCTTGTACGCGTATGTAGGGGACTTACTGTAAATAAATAAATACTAAAAAACAAAAAAACAACAAACCAAAGGTGGTTGTGAGTCCTAACAGAGTGATCTTGGGAAGACCACTTTAACCCACTGGCTCCTGCTTTCCTCAGCTCCATAGTACATACTTGAAGTTCCTTCTTCTAAAAGTGGTTTTGAGGTTGAAATGGAATAATACAAGTAAAGCAGTCAGCACAGTTCCTGGCAGATGGTAGGTGATGGATAAATCTGCCCACTTCCCTTTATACCCTAGGGTACTGTGTCTCAGTAGCTAGGTCAGATGATCTCAAAGGTCTATTCTATCTTTAAATTGATTTGGAATCTTGAAAAATGTTGCCTTTCCCTCTTTCATTATTCATTCAAACCCTTGTGTGTCTGGTCTTGGGATCCCTGGAGGCATGAATGCATTTCATCTTTACCTAATGGAAAAACTATAAAAGAAAGAAGATGAAGAAGAATCAAAACTAAGTGTCCAGGTGGAAAGGGTCCTGGACCACGAGAATGATCACCTTGTACCCTGTCCTTGAATGATGTTTTGAGTAAAGTTACTTTTCCCTTTAACATGGTTCCCAACCCTGTGTGCATAGGAAACATGTTCGGGTTTAAAAAACAGATACCTACCTTTGGATTTCAACCCAGAGTTTTATTTAATAAGTTTGGGGTGGAGCCTGAGCATTTCTGAGTTTTTATAAAAGCTTTCCAGGTGCAGCCGTGGTTGAGAATCGCTGCCTTAGGGAACCACACCAAAGAAGAGTAAGAGTGGTGGTCCATGTGCTCAAGGCATGTTCAGCCTGGTAGAGCGATACGAGATCCCTCAAATTCAGTGGCTTCCATTTCTCTCTATTATCTCTCTATAATCAAATAGATTATAATTCTAGGATGTCCTCTTGGCTCTGCAATTCTGTGATTCTAACTGAAGGATACCTTTTGTTTTGTTTTTAGCAAATGTAAGAAAATGTAGTATTAGCCACGTGCTGATAGCCGAGGCGGTTTAGAGTGAGGCGTTGGGGTACATAGGGTCCAAACATAAAGGATGACGCTTCAGAAAAGGAAAATGTTGAAACACACATCTAACAAAATAATTTTCTTTCTGTTGGAGAAACTAGAAACAAGAAGAGAGACTCCTCCCATTCCAGAAGAGATCTCCAGCAGGCGTTCCACCATTTAAGTCCAAGGTAATTTCAGTTCACAAGACTCGTACTGGAAGCCTGCTGTGTAGGCCCTGGGAATACAGAGACAAGTGAGGCACAGTCTTTGCCCTGTGGGTCACACGGTCTGGTGGGGGCAAGAATCAAATGGGCAATTACAATAGAGTGTGAGAAGGTCTGGGATAGAGGCTGGTGGCGATTTCTGTGGTGGCACGAAAGCAGAGCACCTGACCCGCTTGGTGGGATCAGAGCAGGGATGCTGGCGTGGGAAATCTCTAGGCTGAATTCTGAAGAGCAGGGTGGTGGTGTTGAAGGGAAGAAGGTCAGAGAAGACTATTGCATACAGAGGCGACTGTGAATAGAGTGAGATGGAGCAAAATGCCTGGCATACTATAGGGCCTCAAAGTAATTCCTGTTGAAAAAGAAGGAAGAAAAAAAGGAAGGGAAGGAAGGATATGTCTACTTCGTTTCATTGAAATGTAGACTTTGAAGAGCGGAGAGCTAGAGGTGACATTGGCTGAGCGATTTGGACTTTATCATGATGACAATGAGAAGCCATCAAAGGATTTCAACAGAGAAGTGATGTTTTCTGGCTTGTGTGGTAGAAAGGTCACTCTGGCTTTTGTAGAAGCTGGGATAGAAGGGGACAAGAATGGGGTGAGAGAGAGCAGGTAGGAGGCTGTTGCAATAATTCAGGTGAAAAATGATACCATCTGGCCTAAGACAGGGATGGTGGGGATGGAGAGCATCTCCTTTATTACAGGATGTAGTCACAAGCCACACCCACTACCTGCCTCATGTGGTCCAGCCCCATCACCATGGCAACATCCTCTTTAAAATCCCTGACCAGAGAGAGTGGTAACAACTCTTACGTCTGTTCCTGGAGGTCCTGCCTCTAAGTTTTTCCTTTCTTTTTCTTCTTTTTTCCCCTTTGATTGTATCTGATCCAGCCTCACTGGGTAATTGAGTGTTTGAGAGTAAAAAATTATCTCAGCAGCTTGGCCCTTATCTTGACAGCAAAGCAGTACTTTTAATTTAATTTTGTTCGGAGACGCATGGGTAACAAATTTCACTAATCGCCCGGCTGTCGCCTTCTGCATGGTAACGAGCCGTTTGTTACCAGGCAGCCCAGCGTAAATACATATGGGGGAGCAGTCGGGGGACAGAGACAGGGGCTGGGGAAGAAGGAAGGGACAGCTGCAATCAGTATTAGCCAGGGGCTTCCCTGGTGGTGCAGTGGTTGAGAGTCTGCCTGCCGATGCAGGGGACACGGGTTCGTGCCCCGGTCCGGGAAGATCCCACGTGCCGCGGAGCCTGGGCCCGTGAGCCATGGCCGCTGAGCCTGCGTGTCCGGAGCCTGTGCTCCGCAACGGGAGAGGCCACAACAGTGAGAGGCCCGCGTACCGAAAAAAAAAATATATATATATATATATATATATATATATATATATATTAACCAGGCTGGGGCTGCCACCAGGTGTAGAATCAGAGATGGGAATCCGGCTGCGTAACAAAAAGAGAGGGGCTTGGGAGTTAGGTTCACCGGAGCTCCCGGGCTTGCTCTGCCTCCTCCTGTCTGGGCGCACCCTTGAGCAAGTGACTTCACTCTCTGCATCTTGAGTTTCCTGTCTGAAGGTGGGGGTGGATACTCCCTACCCCACTGGGTTATGAGAGTTAAATGAGAAACAGTACAATCAGTTAATACGCCGCTAAGCGTTATGCCATGCTATTCAGTGCTGGTGAGGACCTGAATGGAAATACTCTGCCCACCCCACCCCACCCCCCGCCATCCAATGTTGAAATTTCTTTCAGAACATCAGCTCCAGACTGTTGGCCAGCTCTTACCTGCATGCTCCAGAGAAGGGGAGCTCACTCACTATTGAGGCCGCCAATAGTTGTGACTCTCAGAATTGTCTCGGTACACTGGTGTGAAATATGCATCTTTCAAGATTTCCACCCTACCTCAGCCCCCACCCTGCCCCTGGACCCCTGCAAGGAGGAAATTTGCAACCTCCTCCCTAAGTAAGCTCCTTCCCGCCAGATTTGGTTAACTCTTCTTGTATCCAGATAAAAATGCCCAGATGAAATCAGTGCTAGAAACGCCCTTATAGGTCATGTGGCACAGCTTTGCATTTTACAGATGGGGAAACTAAGGCCAAGAGGGAGGGAAATAAATTTAAAGATAGCTGTTATTTACCGAGCATCCATTACGGGCCAAGCACTTGACCTGTGTTCTCCTTTAGTCCTTTCAGTACAAGGTCTTCTCCTGATTTCGTAGATAGGGAAACTGAAGCACAGAGAGAAAAAGCAATTTGCTCAAGTCACATTTTAAGTAAGGATCACAGAATAGAGATTTAAGCTCATGTCTAACTCCAAAACCTGCAAGCTTTTGTGTTGTGATTTTGGTCTCAAACTGCACAGCAACTCAGGAACTAGAGATGAGGTTCCCTGGCTTCTGGTCATACAGCCACACTAGAAAAAGGTGCATCCCAGGGACTCCTGTGTAAAAGGTGGCAAAGATTCCCATCTTCTCTGTAGTATCTGGACCAGAAAGCAAGGGAGACTGTGAAAAAGCTAAAGAGGTAACGAGTCTGTCCCTCCCCCTCCTCCCTGACCCCTGCCAGACTCCAGCCGATGGATCCCTGGTTCTGAATTTATGAGCCTTCTTGGTGTCTCTCTTTTTTTCCGTCCTAGAGGGCTTGACTCTTCCCTCTCTCAGCTAATTAAAAAGCCCAGCCTGGGCTGCCAGCCTTGGATCACAGGCTACTGGGCAGAGGCACTGATGCTGCTCTGATATATCACTCCCTGGGGCCGTGGGAGGCTGGAGCATTTGTCAGAGGGGCTGAGCTCATCCAGGGTTCCTCTGGGACACTTGGGGACCGCTACAAATGGACCATGTCCACCCCTGCTTACCCCAGAAGGGGCTTCATTAGGAATAAGAAAGTAGGAACCACCCAAAGCTGATGGGGTATGTGTGACGCCAGAGTCGTCTTCTGGAAGCATTTGTTAGATCGTGTCATTCCCTCATACACTTTTACCAGCTCCCTCTTGGCCTTCGTAATAAATTCTCCACTTCTTAGCCTGACGTGGGGTGAGGTGTAGCAGAGCATTGGAAAGCATTGCCTTTGGAGATGGGCAGTCCTGAGTGTAGATCCTGGCTTCGCTGTTTCCTTACTTCGGATGTGTTACTTAACCCCTCTGTGTTTCATGTTCTTCACTTATGAAATGGAAATAAAAAACTACGTATTGACAGATAGATATACTTATGCATATGTGTGTATATACATACGTAGGACTCAGTGAGGCAATTTGTACACAGCCCTTAACGTCGTCCTCGGCATTCTGCTCCATCATTCTGTCCCTGTGGCTGCAGCCATTCCCACTTACCATTGCTACTTCCACCATTCTGACTGCTATTACCTGTTGTTAATTTTAGCCAAACCTGCCTGTCTAGCCTGAAATTCCATTCCATCTTCTGCCCAAACACCCACAAACACACCTCGTACATCTTCACCTGCTAGTGTTTGCTGGTGTGGTCCCATCAGCTTAGAGGGCATTGTCAACCCCACTCTAATAAAGCCGGACTGTCCTCTGGGTCTGGCTGGAATAAATGTCACCGCCTTTCTGAAGCTCGCCCTGATGCCTCCAGACAAAATGTTCCCGTGGCACGTTACCTATATCTCTCTTATCATCGAGTCCTTGTCTCTTCTTTAAAATCATGGTTAGTCCTGTATGTCTCTACTCCCCTCCTGAGTGGAGACCAGGGGCGGTGGCTTGCTCACACCTGTATTGCTAGTGTCTGAAATCATGTTTGAGGTGGTAGGTATGCAATAAATATTCCCAGTTAGAATAAGAATCCCAGATACGTTCATCCCCTCTATTGTTAAGGTCTTTTCTTCCTGATAGATCAGAATGCTTTATTGCTCATTCATCCTGTTCTTCCTGGCAGGTGGGGGCTGGTGATAATAGCGGCCTCGCCTGGGCTTGGTGTGAATGGAGTGAGCTGTTGCCCTTCCGCGATGAGTGATTCCCCAAGCCGCAGAGCTAACCAGTTCCACAGACTAGAGTCCGGTGCTTCTGACTTTCACTGTAGTCTTTAATCCACCAGGGCAGGCTCTGTTCCATTCTCAGCCTCACCTGGTGAAGTCTGAAAGGATTTCTCCAGTTTTGAATTACTCTTCTTTCCTTCTCTGTTTCGCAGAGATGTTTGGTAGAAAGAAATTCTACTCTTGTCTCCTCGCCCAGGGTCCATTGCTGGAGTTACCCAAGAGCGCCTCCCAGTGGTTTTAGAAATAATTTTTCACTCTGAGAGCAGGAGCCCTTTGTGCGATCGTGCATTCATCAGTCAGGCATTCACCAGTCCTGCGTTGTGCGTAATTCATGCTTTACCCTGTGGTAGGTGCTGGAGATATAGGATGGATCAAACCTAGTTCCTGGCCCTGGGAAATTTAGCCTACTGGACGAAGCAGGGTAACGTGAAAACAGAGATGTAAAGTCCATTGCGATAAATAATACGATGGAGGTTTATGGGGTGTTACAGGAGCACAGAGGAGAGCCTTCCAGCCCTGTCTGGAATGGAAGGTAGTTAACAGGAAGAGGGGGGAGGAGAATTTCCTGAAGGAAAGGAGAGCTTAAAGATTAGGTGAAATGAACCTAGCAATATCTAGGAATGGAATGGAGGAGAAGGGCAATCAAGGCGGAAGGCAGTCCTGGAGGCAGAAAGCTGGGCTGGGGGTTGAGGGTGGGTGGGAGAGGTCAGCCAAGCTCAATGACAGAAGGCTGGGGACCTGGGTAAGGAGCGAGGACTTGGTGGATGCAAAAGCACGGGGAAGGGTTAGAGCATCTTCATCAGACAGTGACGAAACAGTTATCTTACCCCATATTTTTATTTCTGCCATCTCCCTGTGTGTGAATTTTTCCTGCAGTATATTGTCTTTGGTTTTCCCTGTTTTCTCACACTTTCTCTGCCCCTGTCTTCATGTTCCTCATCCCTCGTCTTCTCCTCCTGCATAGATGTCTTCTTGCCTTACTTCCATCCCTCTAATCCTTCTTTTCTCCTCAAAAGTCTTAAGGCTGTTTTGCCTTCCCTGCAAAATTCCCTTGGTCTGTACCTCCAGTTTTTTTTTTTTGGGGGGGGGTTGTTTGTTTGTTTGGATATCTAACTTCCTGTCTACTACAGAACAGCAGTTAAAAGTCAGAGATCCTGGTTCTACTGTTACCTTGCTGACTGGTTGGAGAAGCCACTTAACTTCTCTCTACCTTGGTTTCATCCACTGTCTAAAAAAATAATGAGTTGCACTGTGTCTGTGCCACCACATTCTACAACTCCAGCAGCCACCTTCAGTTCCTGCGTTCCAGCCCGTAGATTCAGGGGAACTGGGCCCCTGGAACTGTGCTATGAGGGCCTTGAACAAGATGAGCTCTAAGCATCTGTTCAAATTGATGGATGCATTGTATTTTTCCTTCCCCTCATGTCCCCCCATCTCCTTCTCTCCCCATGTCCGTTCTCTTTATTTCTTCCCAGTTCTAACTAGCACCAGACTGCAAGATGCCAGTATCCAAAGGGAAGCGCTTCCAAATGGGGAGAGTGATCTGTAATTGAAAGATGATGGTTTGGGCAGAAGGCATTTGTTTTCATACTCCCTGCATGACGATTCACAGTGTCTCAAACCAGCTGAGACTCGGAAGACTGTCTTAGATACGAATTCAGAGGCCTCCCAAGGAGCCTGAAGACCGAACGAGCTAACTTCAAGGATATGTGCTCTTTGGGGGAAGCTTCATTCTGGGAAACAATAGAATATTCTTTGTCACTCGGCACATGGACTAGGGGGTCTTGTTGGGGTGGTAGAGAGCCTGGGATTCTGTATAATATGTCGTTCAAGAGCATGGACTTGAATGCTAGTCTGAAGTTCAGGTCATGCAGCGTCACTTACTGACTGTGCCGCCCTGAACAATCCGCTTCTCTTGGATTCAAGGTCGTAATCTGTAAAATGGGAGTGACGATGTTATTGTCTGAAAAGAGTTACTGTCCGGACTAATGGCATTAACCCACTTAGTCTTCTACTTACGTTTCAGAGATGAGGGCTCTGAGGTCCAGAGAGGTTAAGTGACTTACTAAAAAGTGATAGAATCAGGGTGTACACCAGGCTGACCCCAAAGCTGGTGCTTGTATCTTTGACATTATACTGTCTCATGCCTGGTCCTGAAATCCTCTAAGTTTATTTTTAATAGACTTCAGGTAGGGGAGGAGGAAAGGTTAGTAGATGGGCCTGGAGATGCAATAGGTATGGGTTTCTATAATTGGAAAGGAAGGGAGAGAACACAGATTAAGTCATTCATTTGTGCTCACCTTAATTCTATAGGAATTTCCTAAGTACTTGTTTGAGTATAATTAGGTCTGGGGCCCAAAACTGAATCAGATGTAGCGCATTCTGCCTATGCCCCCAGAATTTGGTAGGAGGGAAGGATAAATGACTAAAATGACAAGTTAAAGATGCTGAGATGAACTTTATGGGTATATACACTTAGGGGCACCAAGGAAGTTGGGATCTATTCTAATTGGAGGTGCAGTCAGGAAGGCTCACACGTAGGCTGGGAGCAACATTCAAACTTAATCTCAAAAGAAAAGTAGGTCCTCACTGCACGGAAGAGGTGAGGGAGGACATTCCAGGAGGAGGCTAATAGTAGTTTCCTGTGGCTGCCGTAACACATCACCTCAAACTGGGTGGCTTAAAACAACAGAAGTGCGTTCTCTTACAGTTCTCAAGGCCAGAGGTCCAAGATCGAGATGTTGTCCGAATGAACTTCTTCTGGAAGCTCTGAGAGAGAATTCATTCCTTGCCTCTCTCCTAGCTTCTGGTGGCTAATGACAGTCCTTGGCATTTCTTATCTTGTGGCTGCATCATTCCAATCTCTGCCTCCATCTTCACATGGCCTTCTCCTCTGAATGTCTCAAATCTCCCTTTGTCTTTGTCTTAAAAGGACCCTAGTCATTGTATGTAGGGCCCATCCTACATCTAGGATGATGTCATCTTAAGATCCTCAACTTAAATAGTTGTTTTTTTTTTTCCTAAATAAGATCACATTCTGAGGTTCCAGATGGACATATCTTTTGGGAGCTACAGTTCAGCCACTGCAAGTGGAAATCAGAGAAAAGGTTCCTAGGTGTTGGAAAGCAGCCAGATGGGGCCCCATGCCAGCAAGAGGGGGGTCTTGGGAACATCTCGAGGACCTTCGATTCTTGATGCTGGCTGAAGCTGGGTCACCCCTTCTCTCTAGACCCCAGTTTCCCCATCTTTAACAACAAGGCTCAGCTGAGATGATCTTTAACAGCGTTCCAGTGTTGATATTCTGGGACCTTGGGACTCAGGCAAAGACTGTTTTGCCCAGTAGACCCCAAAATAGCAATGTGAACAAGAGCTGGACCACAGCAGGTTGGAGGAAACACCGGCCGTCCCAGCGGCCCCGGCTGGACCATGATAACAGCTCTCCAATACCGCTGTTAATCTTTAATTGGTATTTGATTTGATTTAACATGATCTTCTGCTTGTAAAACACCCTGAGATGTTTCTGCGTTGTGAGCGTGTCCTGGAAACGCAGGTTTATTGTATTAACAAGTCTCGGCCTGAACATAAAGGGAGATAATTAGAACCAGCAAAGTCCCTTGGCACGCTCAGGGCAGGCAAAAAGCTCTCGGGAAAACAATCCTTTCAGCTGCTTTCATGTATCCGAATGAGAAATCTGTTGGAGCAGCCCCAGTGGATAGGGGAGCATGTTAGGGTCACTCAGCACACTATTTCTAGCTCTCAGCCTGTGCCGCCTTTATACAGCTCTTGTGCACCCCTCGTAAGTTTCGGCTACAACCCCTAGGAGCTCAACCTAGGAGCCCTCTGGGTGGCCAGCAATTTGTTTGTAAGATCTTTTGGCATGCAGAGCGTGCTTTCTCATACAAAACAAATATATCAGCAGCGGCAGAGTTTCCAGGCTAGGCCACAAAAGTTGACTAACCTCCTAGTGGATCAAAAACATTACCATACTATTGAGATGCCTACCAGGTGCCCACATGAGCCCTAAATGGTTCTTTAACCTGAAAAAAATGTACCTTAAGGGTGGCGAAGTTATAAAGTGTGGTTATTTCTAAGAATAGTCCTAGTTGGCACTCTACCATGCAATATATTTGAATTAGAATTATGCCTGACATAGGAAGTATATAATAAAAGTCTGTGCAAACTAAGGTGGTTGGGTTCCAAGGCTATTTCATAAAAAGTGTACCTATGTAGAATGCACTTGAAGTAAGAGAATACACCAAGGTTGGTTAGCTTCTAAGGCTGTATACAGCATTCTGTCTAACCTCTACCCTGGCGTGCCTGAGCTATGGCAATAGTAAAAGTGGCAGTTTGGGGCTTCCCTGGTGGCGCAGTGGTTGAGAGTCCGCCTGCCAATGCAGGCGACACGGGTTTGTGCCCCGGTCCGGGAAGATCCCACATGCCGCGGAGCGGCGGGAGAGGCCACAGCAGTGAGAGGCCCGCGTGTCGCAAAAAAAAAAAAAAAAAAAAAAAAGTGGCAGTTTGGAGCCAAGGTTGGCCCCTCGAAAAGTTGCATAGTCTTCCTGCAAATTGATAAGATTATGAATATGGATTAAGTTTCCAGTCTTGTCTCCAAACCTAATTAATCTGTTATGTATGAAAAATATGAATAGTATCACATTCGCTACATATAAATATCCTTTATGAAGTTAATTTTAAAGAAATACGTCTTCTGTGTTTCTATACAGTGTGCCGGAAGAGCATCTGTGGGCGTGGGAGCACGCACGCACACACACAGTCAGACACACACCATCACCATTGCTCTGAAGGCATCCATGGGCACCCAAGGGCATGGCTTGGGGCTTGAGTGTAGATTCCATTGAAGGTATAGCTCATCTCTGTATGTTTTGTGTTTTTTCTTTTCTTTTTCCCTCTGAATATGTGAATTTTAGTTTTTTTTTTTAATTTTTTGCCATAAAAAAGAACAAAATTGGGTCATTTGTAGAGATGTGGATGGACCTAGAGACTGTCATACAAAGTGAAGTAAGTCAGAAAGAGAAAAACAAATATCGTATAGTAACACATATATGTGGAATCTGAAAAAATTGGTACAGATGATCTTATTTACAAAGAAGACATAGAAACACAGATATAGAGAACAAACGTATGGATACCAAGTGAGGAAGGGGGGGTTGGGATGTTTTGGGAGCTTGGGACTGACATATATACACAATTGATACTATGTATAAAATAGAGAACTAATGAGAATCTCTATGGGTTTTTTTATAGGAATATTTTAAAATTAATTTTTAGTGGAGTATAGTTGATTTAATAGTACCTTTCTTTGATTTTCCATCTGCAGGAAAAATGGTGAACAATTCTAGGAGGAAAAAAAAAAGTTTAAATATCAGATTTCTGGACTCACCCCAGAGAGTCTTGTTCAGTAGGTCTTATCATGGGGCCAGAGCACTGTATTTACAACAAGCCCTGTAGGAGGTTCCGAGCTAGGGAGCAAGCAAAGCTGGATCTGCTCAATAAGGTGAAGATATAATTGAAAGAGAGCTGCTTTCTAGGGTCTAGGTATCGGTTAGTGGTTTAAGAGTGGCTGTCTAGCGGTAGTGGTGGCCCTGTGCTCCTAAAAGGTGAGAAGATGCTCTACTGGTGACTGGATCAGACAGGTAGGCAGGGGTGGATGACACCTTAAGTCCATGAGAATGGCGTTGGGGGCAGGCTGAGCCACTCAGCAGCCTCATTGTGGGGCCAGTCCTGATGGACTTGGCCCCAAATGGGGTCATGCTCCCTGCTGGGCAGAGTTCAATGTACTGCACAGGGCGGGCTCATCCTCTGAACTTCAACCTGGCGTAAAGTCCCAGCTCCACCCCACTTAGCACCTTCAAGGCTTTGGGCGAGTAATACAGCTTCCCTGATCTGTAGAAGCACTGACAGTGTTATAATGAGATTGAAGCATAATAGTGTGGGTAAAGAAACTATTAGACTAGATGGCTCCTCGCCCAGGGGCAAGAAAGACTTCTGAGGACTGAATTGAGGACCTTCTCCCCCTCTTCATTCTCCCACCGAAAGTTCAAGGATGACAGTATTTATTTTCTTGTTCAGAGAATGTAAACAAGCCGCAGCCTGGACTGGCATCAATAATTTATACAACAAATCACATAATGTGCATAATACGCAATTTTTTAAAAAAATTATTTTATTTATTTAATTTTGGCTGTGTTGGGTGTTTGTTGCTGTGTACAGGCTTTCTCTAGAGTTGCAGCGAGCGGGGGCCACTCTTTGTTACGGTGCGTGGGCTTCTCATCGCGGTGGCTTCTCCTGTTGCGGAGCACAGGCTCTAGGCGCGTGGGCTTCGGTAGTTGTGGCACGTGGGCTCAGTAGTTGTGGCTTGCGGGCTCTAGAGCACAGCCTCAGTAGTTGTGGTGCACGGGCTTAGTTGCTCCGTGGCATGTGGGATCTTCCCCGACCAGGGATTGAACCCGTGTCCCCTGCATGGGCAGGCGGATCCTTAACCACCATGAGGCATGTGTAGCTTATATTTATCAGATACTTTTGTAAACATGGAAGACATGTTGATTAAGTTGATCTTTGACAAATACCTACAGAGTACGAATATACAAATGAGGATATTAAAGCAAAGAGAGGTTACATAATTTGCCCGAAATCACACAGCTATTAAATATCAAGCTGGAATTTAAACCCAGGTCTTCTAGTCCCAGAGCCAGTGGTCTCCTTTTACAAGTTCATCAGCAGAGTAGACGCAATTTATATTGCATCGTGGGTTGTTTTGGTCTACAGCCTTGATGCAACTTGAATAATTTAATGTGGATGTAGCAAATATTTTCATAACACATTCTTAGATAAATGAATACTATTGGTAGAAATT
Source organism: Lagenorhynchus albirostris (assembly GCF_949774975.1). Taxonomy (NCBI): domain Eukaryota; kingdom Metazoa; phylum Chordata; class Mammalia; order Artiodactyla; family Delphinidae; genus Lagenorhynchus; species Lagenorhynchus albirostris. Next base: position 17,394,126 of record NC_083101.1, read on the forward strand.
ACACTGTCTTCTGTTTACAAAATTATCTTTCTTCTACTCAGAGCTGACTAGAGATGGAATGGGGTGCAGGGAGAGTTGTGAGATTCCTGCTCTAGGGAGTGTATAAGTTAAGGCTGCATGCTACTGAGGATAATCAAGAGGGAAATGGGTTGGGAGAAAAGGCTAGAAAATCATAGGGGAAAAAAAAGAACAACAATAATAATGCATAGCATTCAATGAGTGCTTCCTAAATACCGGGCACTGTGCAAAGCACAAACATATAGCATGTATACATGGTCCCCAATTTAAAGGCAGGGGAATGAAAGTCAAGATGGTAAAGTAGACTGCCTCATCTGGACCTTCAGTAAGTGCTCACAGCAGGATACACGCCCAGGTCTGTC